>NW_025963783.1:0-600000 GCF_023055435.1 Haliotis rufescens
GTCTTTTTTCTGCACCATTATTTCTTTCTTCTTTTCAAAAACTGTTTACAAAATGGCAACTTATAATTAACCAATGAAATTATACGGACCCGACCTGCGTTTATTCATCTCTCTGTCATTATTATCGTTAACATGTGACTAGTTTTAAGTGTATATACTTATACTGATTAAGGAATGACACATCATCGTAACATCTAATATATATACATGTAGCACAACGGTACTTTGAGTCTGTAGCACACAAAACATCAGCCCGAATTACTGTGTAACGGTTAACCCGTTGTTTTCAGACGTTCCATTCAGATCAATAAATCAGGTGTGACAGTTACGGGTTATAAAGAGTTGATACATACTGACGTCCTACCTATTCAGTATGAATACGTATGCACCTTTTGAAACGGTAAAAGTTGATACATTTAAACGTTAGTAGCATATAAACACTTGAATTGAAAGGTCTACAAAACGATATTTCTTATAATAGAAGGTCCGCAAGGGTATGCAGAAAAGAACCGTAACTGGTTACGACAAAAATAGTTCTCTTGATATTCAATACTGGACATTTCCCCACTCCCAACCTTTTGTTTGTTTTTTTGTAAAAGTTAACGAGTGGGTGTTTGGTGGGGGACTTGACGTATCTTTTCAGAGGGTGCATGAAAGATGGGATTAAGGGAGAAAGGAAATATTTTCCTGAAAGTTACCAATAACTAATGGAGGTTATTGGAAATGGCTGAACCTGTAGAAAGCATCAAATCAGCGACAGATGTGACAGATCTCACTGGGTGACATTCAACAGGCCTATGGCACTCGTGAAGAGCAACCTCCCCGTGGTGAGTGCTGGGTAACGCTAATAGCTCTTCCCCTGTGTGGAACCGGGGCAGAATGTTTCGGCAGCACCCCATTGCTGGTCGTAAAAGGCGACCAAATTGGGCAACATGTTTGCCGTTGGTTGCGCCCCTGTGTCCGTGGAGGACGGGATTCTGGTGGTTGAGGGCACTGGAGCCAGGAACAGTGTTCCTTTGCCCAACACATCACTTTGACCCTTACTTCACCTAGACGGGTGGTAGAGTTGGCCCGATTCTATCAATCTGCTTGTCACGCCATGCCCTGTGCATGGATTAGAAATTTTTGAATAATATCGCAGCAATTTCCTTCATACAAAAACTGACGGCCAAAAGAAACGATGCCAACGATATTTCTAGGATCAAATATGACCAACACAATTTGAAGCAGCAATAACAATTGTATTGTAGAAATTCATCACTCAGAACAGTAAAATGCGAATTTACTAATTCAACAACAAAGTCCTTGACCTCCAACAGGGACATTTCTTGACAAGGGGTCATTCGTCCAGTATTCGATCAACAACATTGGTTACAACTTTCAGGTGACGACGGCCCAGACCGTTCAATACGGGATATGACCTCCATGAGCGGCAATGCATCTTCGAATGCGGCGTCGAACTGAGTAGACAAGCGTCCTCACATCGACTGCAGGTATCCGATTCCATTCCTCATGGAGGGCAACGATCAACGCTTGTCTCGTGAAGGGAGGATGTTGACGTTTCCGAAGACGACGCCTCAGCTGGTCCCAGAGATGTTCTATGGGTGACATATCTGGTGATCGAGCTGGCCACGGCAGGACAGTCACGTTGTTGGCGTTGAGAAGTCTTTAGTAATACGGGCTTTATGGGGTGTGGCGTTATCTTGTTGGAACACCGTGCGTTGGATGAAAAGAAGAACCACTGGCCGTAAGATATTGTCAATGTAGCGTTGTGCTGTCAGATTGCCTTCAATGATGACAAGTTCCGTCTTCTCGTCCGTGCAAATGCCGCCCCAGACCATCACACTTCCGCCCACGTAAGGTTCCACCTCTTGGACACACCAGTCGTCGATAAACTCGCGTCCGCCCATCAGGTTTGAAGGGTTGGAACCTGCTCTCGTCACTGAACAGCACTCGCCGCCATTCCCTTTGTCGCCATCGCTGAGTTTGCCTGCACACCGTCAATCTGGCACGTCGATGTTGACGGGTCAAGGTCATGCCCTTGAAAGGGCGATAAGCCCGGAGACCATAGTGTCGTAGTCGTCTGGTGACTGTTTATCTGCTGACCGGATGACCTATGCTGTTGGCAGCTGATGACGACACAGTAAGAAATCTGTTCCTCAGATGAAGTACCCGTAAATAGCGGTCATCCTGCAGGGTCGTGACCTTTGGTCTCCCACACCGTGGTCTGTCTGCAGTTCTGCCAGCCTGTCAGAGACGTGCCACCAGTCTGGTAATGGTCATCTTGGAGTAGTTCATGTTTATGGCATCCGCTCTCTGTGTCGCTCCCATCTGCAGCATACCTATGGCTCTCTCCCTCTGGACAGCCATCTGTCTTGGCATGTTTGTTGGTGTTAATCATCGTTTTGTTTCGCGGGTGCTGGTGCTGGTATGAAGTACTACATCCAGTTAATTATCAATAAATATGGCAGTTATTTTGAATTCGGGTGGGAAAAAATCAAAGAGAATCTTTTTTCCCAGTACGTTTCCACTCGGCAACCGACTTTAGAAACGTACTGGGACGTACCCCATTTTCGTGTAACTCTAAGCATATGGTCTCGTACGTAATCAGCTGGTAGGTCTAATGTGTAATCTTGTTGAGACAACGTTTGGCGACAGATCGTATTTGTTTTTTGATATTGCCAAGTAGCATTGTTCTGTAGCCTATAGGTGGTGGGAATAGTTATACCTAATACAGACAAACTCAGATTGACGACAATGCCGATACCGGATGAATAGGCATGCTGACGAAGCATGCGGGTCACCAGGCCTGACAAAAATCTCTTAGAATATTACATTTTCGCTTCTGACAATGTAATAATGAGCACCTAGGTAATTTAGGTATACACACATCAAAGTGTTGTTCTTACCACGTTGTCACTGGTAGGCCTTATTGTGTAGATGTCGAGTCGGGGTCGGGTAACACATGAGGTGATGCGGGTCTTCTCTTGTTTCCGCTTAATTTTCATCGTTTCCATACCGCGAAGCTTGCTCGTTTTGGTTCAAAAGCGTATGGTTTTGCGATTTCTTGAAGGGTCAAGGAAACTTCTTCGGACCAAGCAATATATCGGATGCCATGTTGTCTCACAATAAACTGGTATTTGATATATTTTGCTTTGTGACAAGACAGGAACCCAGTTAAATTGGCACCAATTACGTCATAATCTAAGGGGGGTAACTCAGGCCTGTTTAGCTCGGAAAGGCAGGCCTCATAACGGCATGACATTTTCACACTTACTGTGAGCTTCCTACTTTCACTGTGAGAAAAATGTATAAGTGTATATTTTCAAACACTGATACTAACTAATTCTAAAATTGCGTTTTGTTTAAAATAAGAAAGAAAGTGATTTCCCCTTTAAAGACATTACCAGTCAGATATATGTTGATATTGAGAAATCCGTCGCCACCATATGCCAGTTGTTTACGAGAGCAACTTCCCAAATGAGCAGACGACATGGATCACGTGAACCCCAGGCTCGACACAGCCGGCCTGGTGGGATATGGATGTGAGATTGCAAAGAGTGAGAAGTACTCAACACTTGACAAATTTAGATGTACAAGCGACGAACACAACCTCAAACGTCATAAACGACATAGAGGATATTTAAAATCTTTATGCAATCGAAAGAAAAGTGACTTTCAAAATACGGACTTCATATATCCGGAAACCTCGGTTCCCGGACGATTTTCATTCAAAACGAAATAATTACTTTATAAATTTACCCGTATATACGGAAAGTCAGTTCCGGAACCGGACGGTCATTTTCATACACAAAACACTGAAATGCACACAAAATTTTCTCACTTATCCGGACAATACACTTCCGCTGCTGGTAATCCTTCCGCTGGTGGTAATCCTTCCGCTGGTGGTAATCCTTTGATTCGTGAGAACGTGTATGTCTTGAATAAAGATTTAGTGGATGTATCTGTTTGCTCTGTCATCTGTCATGAGTTGCATAATTGAAGGGAAGTAACTCTTCCAGTAATAAGCTGGTTTCAGTTAGACGGAAATTCGTTTATACGGACAAATTGTGACATGACGCAAGTGTCCGTATAAACGAGGCACGACTGTACAACAATTGGAATGTTTGATGCCATTAAAAGTGATAGTGATAACCTGTGGAAGAAAATCAGGAAATACGTCACTTAAACGTTACAAGCAATGTCAATTCTAAGGAATGGTTTGACAACTTCGAAAAACTTTTAACCTCGTCTCTGTCCAATTCTTTCATGGAAGATATTCTACATCCCGAGCTGCTAGCACATGACACCGAGACATGTCCGGACTGTGATGTTGGACAACCTGAGCTACTACAAGCAATTCGGAATCAAGAGAAAAATAAAGCTCTCTTCCAGCAGAACTATTTAAAATCTCCCTCGATAGTATTGTTCCTATATGTGTAAACTTGTTCAACGAGATTTTGAGGTCGGGTGTGTACCCTGAATCATTGTGCAGAGCGATTATATGTCCGCTTCACAAGAACGGTGATCATGATGAAGATCAGGTTAGCAACTATAGAGGAATCTCTTTACTTCCGGGTATAGGGAAAATATTCACCAAAATCTTAAATAGAAGACTTTTAATTAATCAGACGAAAGCAACATCATTAGTTCAGATAATATGTTTACGTTATATGGAATGGTGAGGAAATATTTATCAAAATCGAAAGGAGGAAGATAATACTGTTTTTTCATCGCCTTTAGTTAAGCTTTCGACTGCGTAATCACTCCTTCCTGTGGCATCGTCATCTAAAGTATGGAATTCACGGGTATTTTCTGACAGTGTTCCGTGATATGTACTGTGTATGGTCTGAAAATGGTCTTACAGAGTATTTCAACTGTTGTGTCGGAACACGCCCTACATTATTCACACTATTATTAATGAAATTGTCACGTAACTGAATCAAGCAAAATGCTTGATTTTTCATTTCAGAAGAAGAGCCAAATGTTTGTTTCTTGCTATCGCCGATGACGTTGCAAATTCAGATGACACCGAGGGAGATTATGTAAATTCAGGAGCAGATTAACTGTGTCAGTGATTTTTGAATGAGATGGGGTGTGGCTTTAAATGTAAAAAAATCATAGTTTTCAGAAATGGAGGACCACTGCGGCACAATTAAAAGTGGCATCACAGAGGAAATCAATTAGAAACAATCACTTCTTAAAAGTACCTGGATTTATTCTTCACGCCAAAACTAATCTGGACAAGAGCAACAACTAACTTCAGCATAACAAGTTAAATCTAAACTTTAAGCCTATTCAATTTTCGTATCAACTCTTGAACAGGAACCCTACTTAAATAAAGTACATTGACTGTAAACCTCACATGATATATTTAACTCCTTTCCGTTGTGGTTGTTATAAACTTAGAATGGAGATAGGAAGACATAAAGGTGAAAACCCAGAAGAACCTTTATGCAAATACAATGTAAAATTTGGATTGGACTATGTCGAAGATGAATATCATTTCTTGTTAGTATGCCAACAATATTCAGAATTACGAACTCGGTATGTTGATGCGCATCATTTCACTAACCCATCTTTAAGCAATGTTTATATATATCACCTCCACGTGTAATGTTTATTAAGTTACTTGTATATTTTCATTGATATGCCAAATATGATGACTTTGCATGTCTATTGGTCTGTAGTCTTAGGACCTATGAATAAACTCTCGGACAACTCCTATGTTCCTGAAGTCTCATGTTAAGAAAATCTGTATCACCCAGAAACAATCTCTTTTTTGTTTATTTGAACGAAAAATTATGGGCTATCATTTAAAACCGAACACGAAATAACGTGCATATGTGCAAGGGGTTAGACCAAATATACGTTTTACTTATTGGATTTTCCAAACATAGCTCCGCGGAAAAAATGACCACACGGAGAAGTGCTAGCAGCGCCTAATTAACAGTCACGCAAACAGCACATTGGCTCATCGCCTGCTCTCAAGTGAGATGTAACGCTGGCGACATAAACGTCAATTCTACTTAATTAACAGCACTTCTTTCAGGAATTGTTCTATCTTTTCCTTACAGCTCCAGCTATTGCTTTTCATTTTCTTTGAGAAGTTCGATGATCACACACATAATCCGGCCTTTCCGCATCATCCAAACAGTGAAAAGAAAATGATCACATTGCACAAATGTAAAGATGTAACAGGAACTTCTTTCGTAATGTGAAGAGTGAGTGTATTTCAGTTATTTCATGGTGTGTCAGCTAGTTGTGGGGGAAAATCCGAAGGTGATGCAGGTCTCAGACGTTCACCTTAATTGAAAGAAACCAGTACATACATGTAAGCTACACCCACACACATGTCTAAGATCCATAGTAAATCGAAGTTCGGGACAAGTAGTATATCCGAAGTATATTTAACTTAGGGTATGAAGTCTCTCGCATGTAATCTCTTAATGAATCGGTCCAGGGCCTCGTTCCTCAAAGCGATTTTAGCGCTACAATGATCGTAAGTCTATGTTAAAGTATGGGACTTACTATCACCTTAGAGCTATGATTGCTTTGAGGAACGGGGCCCAGGGCAAAAGGTGAGTGAGTGAGTATGGCTTTACGCCGCTTTTAGCATTATCACGGCGGGGAATAACTGAAATGGGCTTCACACATTGTACCCATGTGGGGAATTGAACCCGGGTCTTCGGCTTGACGAGCGAACGCTTTCACTACTAGGCTACCCCACCGCCCCCCAGGACAAAAAGCGTTTACTACGAGCCCTGACAAGCCGTGCTAGAAATGAAATATGGTGCAAACCGGTGTAACATATGACCTCAACTGATGCGTAAACAATGTGCCACTCATTGCAATGGTGTACTTCTTACACGTACATACATGTTCACTGATTCATCATTGTATGTGTATGCGTCATCTCTATTTTCGTAACATCTATCGGCCATTTTTCGCTTTATCTGCTGCATGACGTCATATATGTTTGAAGGGGGCGAAGTAAAAGATGTTTTTTTGTTTGGATTTATTTTCCGATACCAAGCAGAGCTCTTATTTACCGATTACAGAAAAATATCTAAATCTATAAGTTTAGAACCAGAGAATAGATGATGTATCACGTTTGTAACAAAACTGTAAAAATAATATCGAAATAAACTTAAGTGAGTGTACAATTGTAAATTATTAACGATGCCTGGACACGCCACCAATGAGCAGTTGAACTGCATATTATTTATACAGTTAAGAGAAAACGAAACCATACCTCTCAGTTGATTTTATCATATGTTTAATTTTCAATTGAAAAGATCTTAAGTCAGCGATATTATATCCAACAAAAAAGAACTAGACTGAAGAATTCTTCTACATGGTTTTATGTTTTAAGAAAAAAAATCATTTTTTATAAAATTGAAATTGGAAGCAATACACAACAGCTGATGTCCACCTGAGACATCTTACCTTTGAAAATCAATAATAAAATCTTTCGGCACAAATACTCATTTCTAAAATGTGGCTGTGGCTGCAAATTCATTTCCTACCCCAGTCTTCATGGAACCAATTTTTTTTACACGAAAGTACTCAGCCAAAGATTACTTTTCACAATCTGTTGCAGGAATGTATTAAATAGACATTACATTTTTGCAATGTGTTCTTTCAATTTTCCATTACATAAGAAACAAACAAGGCGACTAAATGCACCTGGGGTCAGTCTCGGTGGCTTGATTGGTTTGCTTCTCATTGTATCCTAATTATGCGTGGCTCGATGCTCATCATGTCAATTACTGGATTTTTTTCTGATCCATACTCGATTACTCCACCGTAATTAAGCGAGATGTTATAGCTATTGTTGAGTGTTGCGTTACGAAATAAACAGAAAAAACACAAGCTTATAGCCCTTGTGCAATCGCTAGTGAAGAAACCAACACGCACTCACACACAGATGCAATTTTGTGCTTGATATTTCTTTGTAATAGTAAACCACGCATTAGACGAAGTACATGGTATATCGATAGTACTGATATTTTGTCATTGCTTTTCAAACTCAAGGCGTGTATATGTTGGATTAAAGAGAACCGTCGTTTATAGGTTTATCTATTGACGTATTTTAAAAGACATCTGCTCAGATGCGCGGTGGTCAATGTAGCCTAGCAAACATCTAATCCCCATGGGTATTGCATTGGTGTCGCAAAAATAGTTATTGCTAAGTCTCTTTCTGTGAGAGTCAACATGCCACTCACTACTAATACAGACGCTAAAGCACTATGATGAAACATTGTACCAATAACACTTATGTTGTGTGGGAATTCATAATGAACTGTTAGGATAATACAATAATGTGGCTTTGCAGTTCAATACGAAAGATCTGTCTGGTAAACAGTGATGTTGGCTCAGCCTCGACTGGCCACTAAAACAATACCGTCTCGTCTAAACGCAGACTGGATACTGGTTAAATACCGTTAGACTGTCTAGACCGCTAGACCGCCGAGACGCAGACAGAATACTTGGTTTATACCGTTATCCAGACTGGTAACTGGTTCAATATCGTTAGACTGTCTAGACGCAGACTGGATAGTGGTTCAATACCATTATACTGACTAGACCCAGACTGAATACTTGGTTAATACCTTTATACTAACTAGACGCAGACTGCATAGTGGTTCAATACCGTTATACTGACTAGACGCAGACTGGATACTGGTTCAATATCGTTAGACTGTCTAGACGCAGACTGGATACTGTTTCAATACTGTTATACTGACTAGACGCAGACTGGATAATGGTTCAAAACCTTTATACTGACTAGACGCAGACTGGATACCGGTTCAATACCGTTATACTGACTAGACGCAGACTGGATACTGATTTAATACCGTTAGACTGTCTAGACACAGACTGGATACTGGTTCAATACTGTTATACTGACTAGACGCAGACTGGATAGTGGCTTAATACCGTTATACTGACTAGACGCAGACTGGATACTGTTTTAATACCGTTACACTGATTAGACGCAGACTGGATACTGGTTTAATACCGTTAGACTGTCTAGACGCAGACTGGATACTGGTTCAATACTGTTATACTGACTAGACGCAGACTGGATAGTGGTTCAATACCGTTATACTGACTAGACGCAGACTGGATACTGTTTTAATACCATTATACTGATTAGACGCAGACTGGATACTGGTTTAATATCGTTACACTGTCTAGACGCAGACTGGATAGTGGTTAAATACCGTTATACTGTCTAGACGCAGACTGGATACTGTTTCAATACCGTTATACTGACTACACGCAGACTAAATACTTGGTTTATACCGTTATACTGACTAGACACAGACTGGATAGTGGTTCAATACCGTTAGACTGTCTACACGCAGACTGGATACTGGTTCAATACCGTTCGACTGTCTACATGCAGACTGGATACTGGTTCAATACCGTTATACTGACTAGACGCAGACTGGATACTGGTTCAATACCGTTAGACTGTCTACACGCAGACTGGATACTGGTTCAATACCGTTCGACTGTCTACACGCAGACTGGATACTGGTTCAATACCGTTATACTGACTAGACGCAGACTGGATACTTGGTTTATACCGTTATACTGACTAGACGCAGACTGAATACTTGGTTTATACCGTTATACTGACTAGACGCAGAGTGGATACTTAGTTTATACCGTTATACTGACTAGACACAGACTGGATACTTGGTTTATACCGTTATACTGACTAGACGCAGACTGGATACTTGGTTTATCCCGTTATACTAACTATACGCAGACTCGATACTGGTTCAATACCGTTATACTGACTAGACGCAGACTGGATACTGGTTCAATACCGTTATACTGACTAGGCGCAGACTGGATACTGTTTCAATACCGTTATACTGACTAGACGCAGACTGAATACTTGCTTTATACCATTATACTGACTAGACGCAGACTGGATACTGGTTTAATACCGTTATACTGACTAGACGCAGACTGGATACTTGGTTTATGCCGTTATACTGACTAGACACAGACTGGATACTGGTTCAATACCGTTATACTGACTAGACGCAGACTGGATACTTGGTTTATACCGTTATACTGACTAGACACAGACTGGATAGTGGTTCAATACCGTTATACTGACTAGACGCAGACTGGATACTGGTTCAATACTGTTATACTGACTAGGCGCAGACTGGATACTGGTTCAATACCATTATACTGACTAGACGCAGACTGGATACTGGTTCAATACTGTTATACTGACTAGACACAGACTGGATACTGGTTCAATACCATTATACTGACTAGACACAGACTGGATAGTGGTTCAATACCATTATACTGTCTAGAAGCAGACTGGATACTGTTTCAGTACTATTATACTGACTAGACGCAGACTGAATACTTGCTTTATACCGTTATACTGACTAGACGCAGACTGGATAGTGGTTCAATACCGTTACACTGTCTAGACGCAGACTGGATACTGGTACAATACCGTTACACTGTCTAGACGCAGACTTGATACTGGTTCAAAACCTTTATACTGACTAGACGCAGACTGGATAGTGGTTCAATACCGTTATACTGACTAGACGCAGACTGGATACTGGTTTAATACCGTTATACTGACTAGATGCAGACTGGATAGTGGTTCAATACCGTTACACTGTCTAGACGCATACTGGATAGTGGTTCAATACCGTTACACTGTCTAGACGCAGACTGGATACTGGTTCAAAACCTTTATACTGACTAGACGCAGACTGGATACTGGTTTAATACCGTTATACTGACTAGACGCAGACTGGATACTGGTTCAATACCGTTACACTGTCTAGACGCAGACTGGATACTGGTTCAATACTGTTATAGTGACTAGGCGCAGACTGGATAGTGGTTCAATACCGTTATACTGACTAGACGCAGAATGAATACTTGGTTTATACCTTTATACTGACTAGACGCAGACTGGGTAGTGGTTTAATACCGTTAGACTGTCTAGACGCAGACTGGATACTGGTTCAATACTGTTATACTGACTAGACGCAGACTGGATAGTGGCTCAATACCGTTATACTGACTAGACGCAGACTGGATACTGTTTTAATACCATTATACTGATTAGACGCAGACTGGATACTGGTTTAATATCGTTACACTGTCTAGACGCAGACTGGATAGTGGTTAAATACCGTTATACTGTCTAGACGCAGACTGGATACTGTTTCAATACCGTTATACTGACTACACGCAGACTAAATACTTGGTTTATACCGTTATACTGACTAGACACAGACTGGATAGTGGTTCAATACCGTTAGACTGTCTACACGCAGACTGGATACTGGTTCAATACCGTTCGACTGTCTACATGCAGACTGGATACTGGTTCAATACCGTTATACTGACTAGACGCAGACTGGATACTGGTTCAATACCGTTAGACTGTCTACACGCAGACTGGATACTGGTTCAATACCGTTCGACTGTCTACACGCAGACTGGATACTGGTTCAATACCGTTATACTGACTAGACGCAGACTGGATACTTGGTTTATACCGTTATACTGACTAGACGCAGACTGAATACTTGGTTTATACCGTTATACTGACTAGACGCAGAGTGGATACTTAGTTTATACCGTTATACTGACTAGACACAGACTGGATACTTGGTTTATACCGTTATACTGACTAGACGCAGACTGGATACTTGGTTTATCCCGTTATACTAACTATACGCAGACTCGATACTGGTTCAATACCGTTATACTGACTAGACGCAGACTGGATACTGGTTCAATACCGTTATACTGACTAGGCGCAGACTGGATACTGTTTCAATACCGTTATACTGACTAGACGCAGACTGAATACTTGCTTTATACCATTATACTGACTAGACGCAGACTGGATACTGGTTTAATACCGTTATACTGACTAGACGCAGACTGGATACTTGGTTTATGCCGTTATACTGACTAGACACAGACTGGATACTGGTTCAATACCGTTATACTGACTAGACGCAGACTGGATACTTGGTTTATACCGTTATACTGACTAGACACAGACTGGATAGTGGTTCAATACCGTTATACTGACTAGACGCAGACTGGATACTGGTTCAATACTGTTATACTGACTAGGCGCAGACTGGATACTGGTTCAATACCATTATACTGACTAGACGCAGACTGGATACTGGTTCAATACTGTTATACTGACTAGACACAGACTGGATACTGGTTCAATACCATTATACTGACTAGACACAGACTGGATAGTGGTTCAATACCATTATACTGTCTAGAAGCAGACTGGATACTGTTTCAGTACTATTATACTGACTAGACGCAGACTGAATACTTGCTTTATACCGTTATACTGACTAGACGCAGACTGGATAGTGGTTCAATACCGTTACACTGTCTAGACGCAGACTGGATACTGGTACAATACCGTTACACTGTCTAGACGCAGACTTGATACTGGTTCAAAACCTTTATACTGACTAGACGCAGACTGGATAGTGGTTCAATACCGTTATACTGACTAGACGCAGACTGGATACTGGTTTAATACCGTTATACTGACTAGATGCAGACTGGATAGTGGTTCAATACCGTAACACTGTCTAGACGCATACTGGATAGTGGTTCAATACCGTTACACTGTCTAGACGCAGACTGGATACTGGTTCAAAACCTTTATACTGACTGGACGCAGACTGGATAGTGGTTCAATACCGTTATACTGACTAGACGCAGACTGGATACTGGTTTAATACCGTTATACTGACTAGACGCGGACTGGATAGTGGTTCAATACCGTTACACTGTCTAGACGCAGACTGGATACTGGTTTAATACCGTTATACTGACTAGACGCAGACTGGATACTGGTTCAATACCGTTACACTGTCTAGACGCAGACTGGATACTGGTTCAATACCGTTATAGTGACTAGGCGCAGACTGGATAGTGGTTCAATACCGTTATACTGACTAGACGCAGAATGAATACTTGGTTTATACCTTTATACTGACTAGACGCAGACTGGGTAGTGGTTCAATGCCGTTATACTGTCTAGACGCAGATTGATTACTGGTTCAATACCGTTAGACTGTCTAGACGCAGACTGAATACTGTTTCAATACCGTTAGACTGTCTACACGCAGACTGAATACTGGTTCAATACCGTTAGACTGTCTACACGCAGACTGAATACTGGTTCAATACCGTTTTACTGACTAGACGCAGACTGAATACTGGTTCAATACTGTTATACTGACTAGACGCAGACTGAATACTTGCTTTATACCTTTATACTGTCTAGACGCAGACTGGATACTGGTTCAATACCGTTATACTGACTTGATGCAGACTGAATACTGGTTCAATACCGTTAGACTGTCTACACGCAGACTGAATACTGGTTCAATACTGTTATACTGATTAGACGCAGACTGGATACTGGTTCAATACCTTTATACTGACTAGACGCAGACTGAATACTGGTCCAATACCGTTAGACTGTCTACACGCAGACTGAATACTGGTTCAATACCGTTATACTGACTAGACGCAGGCTGGATACTGGTTCAATACCTTTATACTGACTAGACGCAGACTGAATGCTTGGTTTATACCGTTATACTGACTAGACGCAGACTGGATAGTGGTTCAATACCGTTATACTGACTAGACGCAGACTGGATAGTGGTTCAATACCGTTAGACTGTCTAGACGCAGACTGGATACTTGTTCAAAACCTTTATACTGACTAGACGCAGACTGGATAGTGGTTCAATACCGTTATACTGACTAGACGCAGACTGGATAGTGGTTCAATACCGTTATACTGACTAGACGCAGACTGGATACTTGGTTTATACCGTTATACTGACTAGACACAGACTGGATAGTGGTTCAATACCGTTATACTGACTAGACGCAGACTGGATACTTGGTTTATACCGTTATACTGACTAGACACAGACTGGATACTGGTTCAATACCATTATACTGACTAGACGCAGACTGGATAGTTGTTCAATACCGTTATACTGTCTAGATGCAGACTGGATACTGTTTCAATACTGTTATACTGACTAGACGCAGACTGAATACTTGCTTTATACCGTTATACTGACTAGACGCAGACTGGATAGTGGTTCAATACCGTAACACTGTCTAGACTCAGACTGGATAGTGGTTCAATACCGTTACACTGTCTAGACGCAGACTGGATACTGGTTCAAAACCTTTATACTGACTAGACGCAGACTGGATAGTGGTTTAATACCGTTATACTGACTAGACGCAGACTGGATACTGGTTTAATACCGTTATACTGACTAGTAGCAGACTGGATAGTGGTTCAATACCGTTACACTGTCTACACGCAGACTGGATACTGGTTCAATACTGTTATACTGACTAGACGCAGACTGGATACTGGTTCAATACCTTTATACTGACTAGACGCAGACTGAATACTGGTTCAATACCGTTAGACTGTCTACACGCAGACTGAATACTGGTTCAATACCGTTATACTGACTAGACGCAGACTGGATAGTGGTTCAATACCTTTATACTGACTAGACGCAGACAGAATACTTAGTTTATACCTTTAGACTGACTAGAGGCAGACTGGGTAGTGGTTCAATGCCGTTATACTGTCTACACGCAGACTGAATACTGGTTTAATACCGTTAGACTGTCTAGACGCAGACTTAATATTGTTTCAATACCGTTAGACTGTCTACACGCAGACTGAATACTGGTTCAATACCGTTAGACTGTCTACACGCAGACTGAATACTGGTTCAATACCGTTATACTGACTAGATGCAGACTGAATGCTGGTTCAATACTGTTATACTGACTAGACGCAGACTGAATACTTGCTTTATACCTTTATACTGTCTAGACGCAGACTGGATACTGGTTCAATACCGTTATACTGATTTGATGCAGACTGAATACTGGTTCAATACCGTTAGACTGTCTACACGCAGACTGAATACTGGTTCAATACTGTTATACTGACTAGACGCAGACTGGATACTGGTTCAATACCTTTATACTGACTAGACGCAGACTGAATACTGGTTCAATACCGTTAGACTGTCTACACGCAGACTGAATACTGGTTCAATACTGTTATACTGACTAGACGCAGGCTGGATACTGGTTCAATACCTTTATACTGACTAGACGCAGACTGAATGCTTGGTTTATACCGTTATACTGACTAGACGCAGACTGGATAATGTTTCAATACCGTTATACTGACTAGACGCAGACTGGATAGTGGTTCAATACCTTTATACTGACTAGACGCAGACTGAATACTTGGTTTATACCGTTATACTGATTAGACGCAGACTGGATACTGGTTCAATATCGTTATACTGACTAGACGCAGACTGGGTAGTGGTTCAATGCCGTTATACTGACTAGACGCAGACTGGATACTGGTTCAAAACATTTAATCTGTCCAGACGCAGTCTTTATACTGGAACTAGCCCGCCGAGACGCCAGGCGCAGATTGGTCACAGGCATAATGTACGGTAACAGCTGTTCTCATAAACTTCAGGAGATACATGAATGAAAGAGTGCACGCTTATCTAAGAGATTCTTGTCAAGACTGAGTTCGAAATTTGGCGCCGTAAATTATTTTTTTACCTAATTACGGTCCATTGCTTGTTTGTTTGTGTTTAACGCCGCACTCGGCAACATTCCTGCTATATGACGGCAGTCTGTAAATACTCGAGTCTGGACCAGACAATCTAGTGTCATGAGTATCGATCCACGCATTTGGGATCGATGACATGCATCAACCAAGTCAGCGAGCCTGACCACCCGGTCCCGTTAGTCGCCTCTTACGACAAGTACATTATAAATTTTGTGAAGGCTACTTTAAAGAATTAAATAAAAAAATACAAAACTATTGAATTTGAATAACTTTGCTCTAAAATCTCACGATTTTATTCAAGTTATTTATTTGGTTAGGCAGGAGGTATTGTTGCGCATATCTCGCCCGCGGTGAATTTCTTGATGCTGCTAGCAGTTTCAGGAGCATCGATGTGAAACACGTGACTCAGGGCTGGTGAAGAAGCTACGAAGTCGACGGTAGTGTTGTCCGATTGTGCGGTGACTGTCACCACAAACACTTCCGCCATAGCTTTCAACTCTTTAATGCTACTTTGCACATCTTCATCAGCGCTGGTTTTCCCGTCAGTGAAGAGAAGTACCACGTTTTCGGCGTCAAACCGATCGCCATTGGTTTCTGTGAAGACTTCAGACGTTGCTAGTTGGATGGCATCCCCGAGGAATGTGCTCCCCCCTGTGTGTGTTTGGGAACGGATGGCTGCCATGACGCTTGCCTTGTTGTCACGGTATGTATTTAAGTGGAATACGACTTCAGCTTTTCCCGAGAAAACCATGAAAGCCACGTTAGTTCCGGCAGGGCTTATGCTTATGTTGCTGATGGCATCCACCGCAAAGGTCTTCATTTTCTCATATTCACTGTGATTGACAGAGGTAGAAATGTCCTCTATGATGAGCAGGTCAAGTACCTTTGGTTTGCATTCTGTAACATAACACATGAGATTGACGTACATCTTTATGAACATGAGAATAAGGCCATCCGGACGACCATTAAATTAAACAAGGTAAGTGTGACGATCATATTCATAGTTCATTTTCTTGAAGACTTTTGGAGGTGACGATATACTATCTATTTTACGGCGACATGTGAACAATCAAGTCTGATTGAACATATTTCGTGATTTTCTTTTGACATTTAATATATTTGCACATTAAATTTAAGAGCAAGCCATAATCCAGTTACACAATGAACATACCACACACAACGAAAGCAAGTGTGCCGTTTGTCTGGATCCCGTTAATCTAAAAAAATCTCTTCTTGGCGATTGCCGTTTGGAATTGTTATTATTTAAAGGGAATACCATGGCCCTAGGGCATTTAATCAGGAAATTTGTTAATCAGGACGATTTCACTTGGAACTACAGTTGTGTGTTGTTTGTTTATTATTTAACGCCGCACTCAGCAATGATCCAGCTCTATGCCGACGCTCTGTAAGTAGGCTTAACCAGAAATTCCAGTGATTGACATAATGAGCATCGATCCACTCAATAATGATACGATGGCATACATCAACCAAGTCACCGAGTCTGATCATACGATCCTTCTAGTCGAATCTTACGACAAGCACATGGGTTGCTGAAGACATATTTTAACCCCGGATCTTTACGGGTCGGAATCACACTACTAGGATTAAAGCAATTCACTGTATACTCATGTTATTGAGACCCATGAAGATCCGGGGTAGAATAGGTCTTCAGCAACACATGCTTGCCGTAAAAGGCGACTATGCTTGTCGAAAGAGGCGACTAACAGTATCGGGTGGTCAGGCTAGCTGACTTGGTGGATGCGCGTCATCGTATCCCATTTGCGTAGATCGATGCCAATGATGTTAATCACTGGATTGTCTGGTCCAGACTGGCCATTGATTATTAATAGACGGCCGTCATATAGCTGGAATGTTGTTGAGTGCGGCGTTAAACAACAGACAAACAAACAATCTAAATAACGTTACCTGTTTCACATTCAAGTCCCTTGTAACCTTGTTGACAAATACAGGTGAACTCGCCCTTCTTCGCCTCACAAGTTCCATTATTCAGGCAGGGATTGGTGACACATGCATCTACATCTGGAATAAAGAGGTACATTTACGAATACCCGATGGGGATTCGGGTTAGAATAGGCTTCTGGTTCTCATATTAACGTCAAATTATGTAGCTGGTTTCGAGAGTATATTGTGCTTAAAAGTAAATTACTATTTACTATAAATCATTATTCAGCACTGACACCCACGGGAAATATGGGTTCTGTGATATATACGCATATATTTATAAGAGAA
This sequence comes from Haliotis rufescens, assembly GCF_023055435.1. Lineage (NCBI taxonomy): Eukaryota > Metazoa > Mollusca > Gastropoda > Lepetellida > Haliotidae > Haliotis > Haliotis rufescens. Next base: position 17,963 of record NW_025963783.1, read on the forward strand.
AAATTCCAATTTTTACTTGTCTAGAAGCGGTCACGTGACCACCGATCAATCAGACAGGCAGATTCCTGTTTCTGCGTGGATCCAATTCCAAACATACGCATCCCCACAAGGCAATAAACATCGCGATTCGCTGACATGACAAACGATCAACAGACAGGAAATGTCATTTTGGGGTATGGGACGCGTCCTTGGTGAAGTGGTTAGAGCGTCTGTCAGGCGAGCTGAAGGTTGGTGGTTCTATCCCAATTCGCGTCAAACCAAAATACGTTAAAATATGGTACTTTTGGTTACCTTGCCTTATGATTGTCATTTAGGGGTTAAAATTCGGATTAGTCGGCGTGCAGTCTGTTGAACTGATTCTTCGTGTCTCAGTTGGCTAGCACTGTGCGAAAGTCCAGACTAGTACCAGCAGTCAAACACAAGTGCATGCACAACATAGTCTTGAAAGCGACGTTCACCCCCAATGCTGGGTTTCACTGACTATTTTTTCAACGCATGTACATGTGTGCTTACCATAGCCAGCCGTAAAGATCCGGTTTAGAATTTGTCTTCAGCAACCCATGCTTCCTGAAAAAGGCGACTATGTTTGTCGTAAGATGGGACTTCAGGATCGGGTGGTCAGACTTGCTAGATGCATGTCATCGTATCCAAAATAGGAAGATTGATTATCATGATGGCAATCACTGGATTGCCAGGTCCAGACTCGAATATAACTCAACGGGTCAGAAGGACCAAGGTGAGCTTATGCCATACAGTGGCGTCCGTCGTCCGTACGTCAACAATTTACCCAAACGGCCTCTTCTGAACCACTAATTGGAAATTAACTAAATTTGACTGGAAGTATCCCAAGGTTGTAGGGATTCAAATTGGAGAAATGGAGGGGCTGAATCCTACCCCTACTCCGGGGACTGAGGGGCGGGGCTCAAAGGGTAATTTGCTTTAAATGACTTTTTCTCTGGACAACAGAGATGGACATCAACTATGTTTGGTTGGAAGTATTCTAATGAGGTTGGAATTCACAATCGCCACCCCCCACCCCCAAGGGACTGAAGAGCGGCGCAGAGTTCATAACCTGGACACAGTTAAGATCCCCATAGTATAAACATATGTACAATTGAGAGTATAATGAGAGGAATGCACATATGCTACCAGTGCTGGTCCTTCTTTTCATCTGTCCGGCACTCGTAAAGGAATTAGAACCTTGACCATAACATGCAAACCAATATCATCCCTACCCTATAATTAACATATACATTGTATACATTTGTTTGTTATGAAGAGAATAATACCTTTAATATGATTTATCCTGGATCAAAACATGAAAACGGTTCAGATCTTTATGCTACATTTGTATCTAGAGAAATACACGTTCATGCTGTCAAATTTGCCATTCACCCATTTTAAATGCTGACAGAGTCAAACTTACGAAATATTTGCAGTATTATATACATGTACAATGCATATTTATATTTTGTCATGATTGCGTAACCAGGTGAGCGATACAGGCCCTATGGGCCTCTTGTTTACAGACCGCCGTCATAAAGCCGGAATATTGTTAAGTGCGGAGTTAAACAACAAACAAACAAAACAAAGCTTACCATAGCAGTACGAAAATGAACTGGGGGGACGTGGGAACCTGAACACTTGTCTACCGTCGCTGCAATTCTGGGTCGGTGTAGTCATGTACGCTGCGTAACATGCATGCGTAGACGTAGCCAGACATAACACTGCCATGTCGCCGCTAATCTCTGTGAAACAGGACAACACATGAACGTGTGAACAGGAAATGTTTTAATTGTATATCTCTCTTAAAAATAAAAAAAAAAAAATGGCAAGATCTGAATTGAATTTTTCGTAATGCTTCTGCTTCAATAAAGTGCGCGGCAAATCAGCCTCTCGGTTCACTTCAGAAGACATCATTCAGCGATACTGGAACTGGAATCAAATTGTATTACGACTCCTTATCAGTCGATGGTGCAAAAGGAAGACATCGCCATATTTATTACAAACTTGCCGATGAATAATAATAATAACCGTTTCAGTCACAAGAAAAGAAACCTTTAGTACATGCTTATGAAAAGGTATATTTAGCATTTTCTTCTCACTCACAGTGTTAAGTAAAAGTGGAGACACCAGGTTTACACAAAACATAAGAACATAAAGGGTAAACACGGTCGTACTTGATACAAAGGGTATTAGAGAACATCACCCAACTTGATCGAATTAAAATGAATAAACACTGTCTCTATTTCGGCTTGTTTGTATTTTACATCGCAATCAGCAGTAAAAAATATGCTCTGGTTAAGACAATCCAGTGACTGAAATAGAAATATTGAATGACAAGAATGATGGATATTTATGGGATCAGTATGTGTTAAAAACCCATGAGTGAGTAAACACTGATCAACCCCAACCCCAACCCTGATCAATATCTTGGAAAACATGTAACATTTAACTGCATGAGAAACCTGACGGATTGCCGGCCGCAATACGGACCGACACTCGTCTTTGAACGCGTTTTTGTCGGAAATAAAACTGCTAACCTTTGAGCCAAAATGGAAATCTTTGCCCACATGCCGGACCAAAAACAGGCCGGGTCAGTATTTTTGTGTCATTGAAGGAGTCGTACCACCCAGACTTTAGACTGTACGAATCTCTGACTTGTCCAGCGTGGGTGTTAGATGGCCCTCTTTTCTCTATGTCTGGTATCATTGTTGAAACAGTACAAGGATCTACAAGTATAATAAAATAAAGTTTGGTCAAATATTCGTTAAATGATTACTAGTTCTTAAAGCAAATAACTGACCCTCGAAATCAGGCAAAGAGAAATAATTCGTTTTGTCAGAATTTGTTGTCACATGGTAAACGTTACACGTATTAAACACATACTAACCATATCTACCAGAACTCATGTTATTTCTGGTATAGCTGTGTATTTGACATTAATAACGGAAAAAAATTGTTTGAATTACACTTTTGGATTTCTGTGTTTACCTCTATTCCACACGACACACTTAAGGGACACTTCATTCCTTCAAGTTGGCGAAATGCAAGACCTCCTCACAGAAGAATCAATATGAAATTTTGGATGGGACATTCAGTCAAGAAGGAAGCATTTCAATGGGCGCCAGTTGTGCTTCCCTTTTGCTGATCGGGTCTTTTTATGCACGTGGATAGGAATATGTGCTCGGATTGGTAGAACACGGGGATTTGGCCAAGAAGATTATCTTAAAGAGCATTTATGTCGATTATCGTTCAATAATGGTCAAATTGCCAAATCTCTTCTACTGATTTACCAAGCTTGGCTCCGTTGCACAAATCGGTATTAACGCTACGACGATTCCATGCTTTAACACATTTAACGCATTTCCGGCAGTCGTGGAGTTAAGATCACTCTGAGTAACGCGGCCCTCAACTAAAATATACTAATGAAACCCTTTTTGTATATTTATGTCCGTGCATAATGTTTCAGTGACAAAAGCTAGTATCACGACTGTATGACCAGTGCATGACTTCAACATTCCCTTCATATCGAGCAATACTCCAGCAGCTCTTGGCAATTATATTTACATTTGTGATGTATTAGGGCATCCTCTTTCCACGAAACTTTCAATACTCAAGGCCTTATATGAGTTTTCAAACAGGTGTTATGGTAGACATGTAGAGGACATTTCCAAAGCATCACAGACAAATTATGTCAATGCAATTCCGTTTAGACCTGTACGACATGTTTCCCGTCTTTGTTCAAGTCTACAACTAAATTGACTTTGGATTTGTTTGTGACGGGTGGCACCACTGAGACTTGGTACACTCACCTTGTCACGTACAGGTCGTATCTTCACTATCTGATGGTGATTCACAGACACATAATTAATATGATGTAGTCGGGGATTTCTTATGACTATGTTGTTTTTATTTTCAACAAGGTTGTAATATACATAAGAGCCACTGACTGTTCCATATTTAGTTAAAAGATTGTTTATATTGTTTCTAAAGCTGCAACCCACAAACGTTCAGTTATGTAAAGCGGTCTGTGAATAACCAAAGTAAGGGTCAGGAGCGCTGACTTAATGATGGTTGAGTGGAACACCAGTAATGGGATTCCTCCGTTGTACCCATGTAGGGAATCGAACCAGGGCCTTCGGAGCGACGAGTCAACAGATTAACCACAAGGCTACCCAACCGCTAACTTAAAGTTTGAGTTAATAGGACGAACAACATATTATTAAAAATTATTTATGATTGACAATACTTGAGTACTTGGTTTGGTTTGGTTTACTGTTTAACGCCGCACTCAGCAATATTCCAGCTATATGACGGCGGTCTGTAAATAATCAAGTCTGGACCAGACAATCCAGTGATTTACATCATGAACATTGATCCACGCAATTGGGATCGATGACATACATCAACCAAGTCAGCGAGCCTGATCACCCGATCCCGTTAGTCGCCTTTTACTGCAAGCATGGGTTGCTGAAGACCTATTCTACCCCGGGTCTTCACGGGTCACTTGAGTACTTACCGCCATCACACGTACGACCTGTATATCCTGCCTTACATGCGCATGTGAAACCGTCACGGCCTGCAATACATGTTCCTCCATTTGCACATGGCGTACTCCTACAGTAGTTAGGTGCTGCAAGAAATGAGCAATTCGTGAAGATAGTTATACAGCATACACTATTAAATGATTCTATTCTTCAAAACTAATCCCCTTAGATCAATATCAGATAATACTGATCTGAAGATGTTACTGATCACCTGACTTATGCGATACCTAAGGATTCCGATTGATTAGAGTTTGTTAGAAAACATTGTCTACGTCTACGAGTACTGAATAACGTCGTTTTAAGCGGTTGTTCAACGATATTACGATGTGTCAACTTCATATGAGAAAAAAGACAAAGGTGTCGCAGACCAAAGGATTCAAACCTACAACAATGGCTACCTTGAATGGCTTGGAGATGTTAAGGGTACTGCAAATTGTGCGCCTTTTCGTGTTACCGGCACGTTCATAACTGTAAAGATCTTTGTTATAACAATGCTTCAATAGGGGAGTGGCTTTGTCTTACAGTGAAGCCATTTCGTCGCAGATAGAGGGTCAATTGTGTTGGGTTTGTTTGGTGATAGAAACATTAAACGTGGCACAGTTGTAAGTAATTATGTCATTCCGAATATTTTCTGATATGGGGCCACCAAAAAAGTCCAATATGGCCGCCATGCAGGAATGACCTTATGGAACTTCTCGTATATCTCAGTTAAACATGACCCACAACCTAAATATATAACGAAAAATGAACATTTTGGAACGTATGTACCCATCATTATATCTGTAGAGTAAATAACTTTATTATATTATACTATTTATCTTTATTTGAAAATATGCATTTCTTTCTTCTTCGGCATATCTTTAAGACATACTTCATTAAGGCCAATTAACTATACCAATACTGTATACTCATATGGTGAAAACAATGACAAGAACATAATATTTGAAGAACAAAATTTGTTTTTATTGATACATAATGTGAATGGCTAATGGTTTGGTTGGCAAGGGACCGATGTAATGTTGGGTAAATACATTCCAAAATTTTCATTTTTCATAATATATTTAGGTTGTGGGTCAAGTTCACACGAAATGCCGACAACTGTTCCAAGGTTCATGCTTTTATTACAGAGTGCATCCTTTTCACGAAACGGCTGTATTACTAACGCAGCTTCAAACTTTCATGTAGGTGAAACGTTCAGAAAGCGAAATCCGGTATCTTATGTCACAGGGCCACTCATGGGTATTATTTATGTTCTTGATATACAAGTAGATTCATGTCAAAACACTTATTACATAATTCTCATAATATCATAATCTCACCAAGGCAGAAGACACTCCGACTAACATTGGTCTTGATCCTGTAGAGTTAAAAAAAATCGAAACACTTCATTGTTTCAACTTCGAATGTGGTGGAACATGCGTCGGTTTCGTTTTGAACACACACCACCGAGACAGTGGTTCCCTTTAGCTCTACAAGAAAACATGAAAACGATGTCATATAGAATGAAGGCAATGCGCTGAAGCGAAGGGGTAAGTAAACATGAAGCTTTGTTCGTTTGTTTGTTGTTTAACGATGCACTCAACAGTATTCCAGTAATATGACGGCGGTCTGGACCAGGCAGTCCAGTGATTTACATCATGAGCATCGATCTACGCAATGAGGATACGAAGATATGCATCAACCAAGTCAACCAGCGAGCCTGACCGCCCGATCATATGACACGCATAGTTGCCTCTTACGGCAAGCAGTGGTTGCAGAAGACTTATCCTCAACCCGGATCTTCACGGGTTGTAAACATAAAGTAAATGGTATATTAGCGTTGCCATGTTTTACCTCAGGCCCTAGTGTATACAAAGTGGAAAAGGTTGTATATGATACTGTTTTGTTTGTTTGTTGTTTAACGCCGCACTCAGCAATATTCCAGCTATATGACGGCGGGTATACTGATACTGCCAACAAAAACTGCATACCGAGTCTTCTTAGACAAATGCCTTAAGGCTGTTCGAAATGTGCCAATGTTAACCAAGCAGCGAATGGATATCCAGTAGGGCAAGAATATAAATGGAATGCAAACCCTTTAGTGCCTTAGGTTTGTACCCCCACGGAGATGAGGTTGGAATGAACACTGTTTATGTGAGTAATAATGTAATTCGTTTCAAACATACTTAGTGCGGACTCTTGCACTAGATTAGTTGCTACAATTACCATCATCATCATGACATTAAACCTAAAACAGAAAACACACCCACATTGAACAGGACACGTTGTCTGTGAACGTGCTTTAAACAATAATTCAGTTAGATGACGGGCTGTAAGCTTAATGCTGGAGAAAACCTTAAGTCTTTGAGGTTGAGGACGCTTCCACGTAAGTGAAACCAAAGAGAATGGGTAAGACCCACCGTGTTTTTTTCAAATCGCCAGCTTGTCCTTTCAAAGAAAGAATTTGACTCTGACACAAAACAATCACTATCTTTGCGCTTGAGTTTTTGAAACTTACGTATCCTTTGATATTTATAACATTATAACAATATCAACATCTTGATCAGAACCAGCTTAAATGATATTTTGGGTATTAGCAATAACAAGAATGTCAAAATCATTCTCATCTTATGGAGTTATCTGCTTCACCTGATAACAATGCTGGTAGGCTGATGGTGAGCCAAAAACCAATACAAATACATGAAGTGTGTATTATACACAAACAAATATATTAAAGATGAAGACAAAAGGGATAAATTTCCTGAAAAGCGTTATGTTAACATTTGTGAAACTAAAGAACATGACGTAGCATTCAAAGTGACATAAGTTTATAAAAAAGACGTTATGGGTGTCAACTTCATTATTACAAGGAACAACGTTTCAGAGCATATGCTTAATCCCTCATTATAAAATGTATACCTTTTTATCACTGAGGTATTCAATCATGGTAGAAACAAAGCACTGACAGCTTACAGACAACTGCCCAATTTACATCATGAATAATATTTCTCTTCACCTGATTTCAAGATATCAAATGTGTTTAATTTAACGTTAGTCAGAAGCAAAACATAATAAAGCAGAATTTAAAAATACTGACTCACTAATATATTAGATAATTTTTCCCCCATTGCTTCAGCACCGCGCAGTATTATAGTGGATTGTTTTACATGGCAGGATACGAATCTTGAAGGAGGTTGTATTTAAATCACTTTAATTGGAGTCTTGTAGAAATGTATAGTGACAGTAGAGACAAACACTGTTTTCAGACAAATGAAGGCCGAAACCGTTTTAGGACAAATGTTTGAAGAACAACAATAAACAACACATCACCACCCCCTGACACGAGATCATATTCAAATATACCTTTCCTCCAAATTGGATACTTTCCTCCACAAGAACCTACACCGGGTGGAAAATCCAACATTACACCATGATCAAATGCAACCAAGCTCGCTCCATTATTCTTTGAATCATCCATATCGAGGTCTCCAACATGTGGCCATCGCTTGTGGGTATCTTTATGCGAGGTGTAATATGTGCACGTGTTACCTAGAAAACGTGAACAATTAAGTTAATGACATTAAATCCTCAATATAGTAGTTTCAATAACAAAATTATACAGTAGATTCGGTTTTACCTGGATTAAATTGATAATGGTCATGATATGTTCAATCCAATTTGTTTCCTTATGATTGTTTTAAATAAAACAATAATGTCAAAAATGACTGTATTCTTCGTCTGTAAAAGGCGTATTTTTCAACATCAGATCTTGAAATCCCCCAAGGCACAGTCAGCAATATTCAGCCAATATCATGACGAATAATCTGGACCAAAGAAACCAGGATTTTCGAAATAAAAATATACAATAAAGGCGTTAAATTGTTTGACAGGCATTACTTAGATGTTGACGTATGACCAGGTAGACACAATTTTATGGTTAGCAACTTCTTTAATACTGTAAAAAGGGACGTTTCGGTAAAGATCCTTATACCGTTGTCAAGCAAGACTCATACCTTTGTCAAGTCTTGCTTGACAACGGTATAATGATCTATACCGAAACGTCGCATTTTACAGTATTAAAGAAGTTGTTATCCATAAAATTGTGTCCACCTAATAAAGGAGTTGAGTAGAGGAATTGTCAACTGCTATCGCTATCGGCAGCATCACTCTTAACACACATATGAAATTGTTTTTGCGGAATTTATATTTTTTAAATATTATTTTTGGGTATGATCTTTAACATTAAACATTTGCAACCTTGAAAGTATTAATGACGTTGTTTTTTTATTTAATGATCTATCTTCCTTTTCAATTACTTCTTTAATTCTTCTCAAAATAATGAAGAAATAATGTGAATTAAATTTCAAACAAAACACGCTGGTCTTACCACTATGGGCATGGTGCGGAAGAAGGAACAGCAGGAGAGGAAGGACTTGTCTCTTCATTGTCTGCAAGAGATACATTTCACGACCGTCATCTGAACTACTATTCATTTATCTTCTCTATTTTATGACTTTTTAAACATGTGTATGACATGATGCATTTCCATGCGTGCCCTAATGTTTGGAATACGTTTTTGAATTGTTGAATTCTATGCGCATAGGCGAAATCACCTACGGGAAATTATATTGGTATGTGCATGTGCTTTGTCTTTATTTGCCAGGTAATAGGGATGTATGCTTATAAAATGAATTATTTCCATGTATTCCTAACGGTGCTGACACATAACGAAACGAATGAATTTAGGTGATCAGTTTTGTACAGGTTTGAAATCATTGGAAATAAATAAGATCAATCCCCCAACTGTTTCGATATGGTTTGAAAGCGATGCAAATTGGCAGTAGTAGTTACACATGTTTCAAACGTGATGAAATGGTATTTGGAATGTTTGTCTGTCAGAAATCTGTAGAGTTCCAGGCGTTTGAAATATATTGGACATTTTTCAGTATTATCGATAGTACTAGTGTTTCTGTCGAATGTAACCCGATATCAAACCCAAGTTATTCGTTCATAGTGGCTACTGTGGGAGTATTGGAGCTTTTAATGAGCAACAACTTAGATTTCTTTGTTCTGAGTCATTGTACAACTTTTAAGAGACAGCAGATTATTTATTTTCCTTCTAGTGTTAACTACGACACAATAGCATAACCACTACTAAATTAGACAAATACTCAAGGGTACAACACTTTGGCAATATCGGTTAGTCAAACCTATGAGTTAGTCCTGAATGTTAATCAGTCTGCAGTTTTACAATTGCATCCTTCACTTCCAGAGAAATATCAATAAATATAATATCAATGAGATGTCAAATGTTTCATTGATACATGAAACACCAATAATTGTATAACATTAATATTCCTCTGAAGGTGTCACCAATAATTGTATAACAATGAATATTTATTAACTTTGATGTTATTCATCAATATTTTAAAAAGAAATGCCATCGACGTGTTGGTCTTCAATTCTGATGCCATGTTCCAGTTTGTGTAGGTTGATCTTAATGTATCTTATATAATAAAATAATATGCACTTTGTGTGGGTAAAAGACATTGGAGACGTACATCAATATTTGTTATATACCCTATATCTAATATAACAATACATAGATTCCATAACTCAACTCATATGTTCATAAACCAGGTTTATTTTGAAAAGGCACATAACTTCTAATTTGTCATGCATAATGACTGCATTAACATGAACGCAGTAGAAAATACATATTAGAACAATTATAAGTATGTATATAGTAAGTGTAATACTTACATTCGAGTTTTGTTTGTAGAGAATTACAGTGTCTGGCAAATGATTCTCATATAACAGTTCCCATAAATGTACAAACAACAGTGGGATTGTCCCCTTTATGTGTTCTAGGATACTATATGTTCTGTATATTTTGATCCGCAAATGCAGGAAAGATGTCACCTGCTTCAGCGGTCCTTTTTCTGTTGAAACATCCGGAAGATGTACCGCGACATGCATTTTACCAAAATAACCTAGAATCTACGTTTGTAATTCATGAAACATTCACGCATTGAAATTGTCCTTTGGGGTTAAAACAGTTCAACAAAGTAAGCTGAAGAGAAATGAACGTTAATGACATCGACTTCATACAATTACAAGAACTTTATATTTGGTGATCTCGATTCATGTCGTCTAAAACCCAACATCCTAAAGGGGCACAGAGTTGTCATATTTTATTTATTTTAACAGACAACATGCAATTAGAAATACAATCTTCCCCAATCCGTCTTATCCGTTTTCAGGTGTATTGTAGGATGTTAAATATGCTATACTCAAATTTACATTGTTTCAAATTTTCGCATGCTCAGTTTATTCATGATTTTTCCCTGATTGACATTCTTTAAGGCATAAATGACAAATAAAGCATTTCGTATGTTAGTTCGCATGTTATATTTTTGTAACCAGGTTCTTTCATTTGGTCTTCACTCCCAGGAAGTGGCCCAACAGGATTAAGTCGCCTTCAATTTCGGTTAGACCAATTTTATTCAAACGGTTTCTGGGTAACAGACACAGACAGGGAACCAACAAGTACCATCTTTAAAAGTCTTTTGGTATGACGCGGTCGGGGATCGAACCCCGGACCTTCCGCTCTCCGGGCTACCTCTAGACCACGGAGGCGGTGATAAGACTGAATTACTATAAAAAATCCAAATGGGGTGTAATAATGAATCGATGTACGCTGTCATTATATTCTATTATGAAATTTCATTATATGGTCATACACGAATATCTTTATTATAAGGCTGACTATGCCATGGATCCATTAAGCTTTCACAATTATGTTGTGACAAAATATGATAAGACAGATGCTTACAGCATAATTTTAGGGGATGGCCACCGTCATATAGCTGGATTATTGCTAAGTGCGGCATTCAACAACAAACAAACAACCATAGAGGCCTAAATACTTTATGAAAGTTATAGTGCAAGTAAAAGGTTCACATAAATGTGATCTGTTCATAAAAAGTAAACACTTAAAATGTTCGTGTTCACTTGCACTTGCTGTCGTCCAACGGTCCACTGTGGTCATGTTACAAACAAACTACGGGTTTTATCTTCCCCATGGCCACTTGCAATCAAATATCCCTCGTAAATGTACTGAGCATCCTTTGTCCAGCTTAACGAGCTGTGCCTTTGTTAACAGACTCTGCAACGATACCGAGCGCCCGCAGAGATTAAATTAGTTATGTGTCCATTGATTCGTCTTGTATTCCAAACCTATAAGACTAACATCTAGTCTCTGAAATCAACATATCTTACAGAAACAACATTTGTTAAATTATCTTAATGAAATATTATAAATAGGAGCCCGGAGACTCTGTTAATTTTCAGAGACAAAACAAATCTGCTGAGCTCTGATGTTTTTTTGGAATTTCACGACACGTCACTAACATGCCATTGAAAGCATCTGTGACGGGAACATTTACTGCCCCCAAACATTTCAAACCTAAGCATACATGGACATGGTCCAAATTGCGGTCCTTCTAATACATAAAACATTTCCGTCCATCCGCCAGCCTCTTTCATAGCGAGTTAAATCAGGGTCCGATGATGTCAGGGCATCATAGGTAGAATGCACAAACTGAAAAAGGGTTAACAGAATTGGAATAAACCCATTTACCCCAGCCAGATGGCATCAAAAGTCTGGCGGACCCTATGAACATTGTTAAGTTGTTTCCACTGACAAGGCCTGAAATAGCCGTTACATATAAGCATCGCTACATTACATCTTTGATTAAAGACATTGGTACAAGTTACATATCAAATAATTGCATATCAATTACTATAAGGCCAGGATATTAACTGAGAAAGAAATCTGCCCAAACCATGCAGACTCGTACCATCAATTTTTGACTTGATTCTGGGACCTTAAGACATATGTCTACTCCTGACTCAACCTAGCCACATGCCAATATTTTTTCCTTCTGAAAAGAAGTTGATAGTTATCATGATGACTTACTTGATGATGACCCATTTGAATCCTCGGTGAAATGTAAGTGAAAGCAGCAAGAACAAGGACTATTTGAGAGCAGGCTTTATGGAAAATTGTGTGGAATATGAAGAACTTAATATTTTATTTTTAAAGGATTTAGCTTTAAACATGTTAAATGATAATATGTAAAGAGTGTGTTTGTATTCTGGAAGAAATAGACAGTTTTTATTATGTTCCTCTTGTGGGACAGTGAGTTGGAAGAAATCAAAATTCTGAGTGAGTAAGTGAGTGGGTTTTTCGCCGCTTTTAGCAATATTCCAGCAACATCACAGTGCAGGACACCAGAAATGGGCTTCACACATTGTGCCCATATCAAGAATCAAACCTGGGTCTTCGGCGTGACGATCGATTTAGCTTTAAACATGTTAAATGATAATATGTAAAGAGTGTGTTTGTATTCTGGAAGAAATAGACAGTTTTTATTATGTTCCTCTTGTGGGACAGTGAGTTGGAAGAAATCAAAATTCTGAGTGAGTAAGTGAGTGGGTTTTTCGCCACTTTTAGCAATATTCCAGCAACATCACAGTGCAGGACACCAGAAATGGGCTTCACACATTGTGCCCATATCAAGAATCAAACCCGGGTCTTCGGCGTGACGATCGAACACTTTAATCACTAAGCTACCCGACCGCCCCAAAAATTCCAAAATGTAAGTTATTACAGAAATTTCGATGTACTAAATTTTAGAATGATGGAATTGTTTACGTAACATAAAATATTTTTTAAGAATAAATCTAAACACAAAAAGATTGTTTATTAAAAGCTACAGCAAGACAAGCTGATATCTTGAATAATTCCGCAGAATTCTGGAAATCTAGTAATCATTATAAGTTCAGATCGATTGTTTAGCCAGCAATAGTTTGGTTCTTTTTAGAATTTATTTGAACAAATAGTATAAATGTTTTCTCGGAAAATGATGCCATTAGTATTCTCATGGAATTTATTGATATGTTAGATAAAAAAATTTCTGTGCAGAAAGTTGTAAATAGTATTAAAAATATTCAAATGGTAGATCACCCGCAGCAGGTAGAATTGTTGCGGAGATGAACATCAGAAATTGTGCAAAGACTATTACCAGATTATTTAACCATGGGGTTTAAATTATATCTCCTATCAATAAGAAAGGATCAAAATTTGACCCAGGAAATATTAGAGGAAAATAATCAATAAATATTGTTTTGTAAAGTTTACACTAGTATTTTTAATAATAGATAGAAAACGCATTTTCTCAATATACGAGTGAAGAACAATCAGGATTAAGACACATTGTGACAAGGTCTTCAGTTTAGTTCGATCCTATTTGGGCCATATTCCCAGGACGCAGAACGTCCCACAGACCAAAACACCAAGAATTTATTAAGTATGTGTACATATTTATATTATGTATTTTACATCAGAACGCTAGCAATAAACACATAAACGTAGGCTACATTATGCAAATACATTGAAGAAATATTTACAGGCAACACTGTTCAAAGATGTGAAACATTCATGCTTACCATTGCGTGTGTCGTATCTCTCTTTTTCAAGCATATGGTTAAGCTTGATCAACGCCTACTATTTATACTCTTAGCTCGCGGGGGAATTCTGTCACAACTGTATTTTAATTAGAAGAATTTTTGACAGACCACCGAACTCCCACCTCTCCAAATCAATGCGAGAATTGCCGATATCGTGCACGTTTAATAATTTGGCGTATTGTATGTCATGTATTGCACATACTGCCACAGACAATCCTTGACACCTATTGCCTTTGTATGCAATAATAATACATCGTTACAGTTTGGTGACGCTTTGAAGGTCCTTCTCTACACAACTGTCAAATCTAGAATGTTTATTATAACAACGCCTGTACCAAATGGCCCCGAAAGCTCCACAACATGAAACAAACATCCGACAATCTATTCCATATATATAATACAACTGCTGACTCTTCCCTATACAACTGTCAAATCTGAGATCTAAAATTTAATTTACCACCATTCCCTTATCATTTTATCATAACTTTGACAATGAATAAAATAGATAATCTTGGCGCCAAGGAAAACTGTCGAAGGTTAAACAAGTGCAAAAAAGAGCCCTCACATGTTCAAAACTTAATTATGGCTCCATCGTGTTTGGAGGTGCATACAAATGCAATCGAAAATACTGGATTCTATTCATCATTAAGGACCTTGGAGCCTTCAGAATTTCTCCCATTAACAGTTTTTATGTGGAGGCTGACTAACCATTACTTAAAGTACGAGGAATGAAATTATCTTTGCAGTATATTATCAAATTATCTTTAAATCAATCTAATACAGCATACGACATGGAAGATATACATAATGTGTTTTCAATGTGGAGCTAGGTTATCTGTAGAATTAAATGCGCCAAATTCGATTTCGAAGCTCGCTCAATGTGACACAAAAGATATGACGTCACAGTCGTACACAGGAATGCGCCAAGTCAAGCTCTCTGTTGTCCTCAAAGCTTGAATGAGTGAGTGAGTGAGTTAATATTTAAAATCACATCGGCATTGTTTCAGCCATATCGTGACTTGAGCAAGTTATGCATTTATATAATATCTTAAGACCTGTCGTCGAAGGACAGTATAACAACTAGCAAAATATCACAGATTCTAATTGTAAAACTAGTTTCAGAACAATAAAATAATCAGATTATAACAGACGACACAATATAAAAACGGGCTATAGATCATCAGCAACTGAAGGCAGACCACCATACTGGGGACCATGGCGACTTACAGTACCTTTGCTACCTGCATGGACCCCAGCAGGATTTACATCATACCCTCAGCAACTGGCTTTTGTTTGCAAAGTTAGCCACAAGTAAAAATACAAATATTCTACGTTTAAAACACGAGTAGCCAGAAATATTCTTTGAATGACATGGACTTACAATATCCTCTCAGGGGGACAATAATTTTACACTACGTCAACCCCCTTTGAGGATATGGCCAGTAACAAACTCAGATATAATTTCGTTCTACTAATTTTTAAAAGGTCAATCATGTTATACAATACATATCATCGACATTTGTTAAACAATTCTATCTCTTTTAAAAACCCAACAACTAAATGAGAATTAATATTATAAAAAAAATCCTTGAGAGATGATGATTAAATTTTATCCCTTGTGATGGAAAAATCAACACAGTCAAGCAAGACATGCTTGACTGTGATTCTCTCATCACAAGGGATACACAATGGAGGATCTTCACCTTTCAACAAATATTCGTTAGTGTATCTGCTATGGCCAATACGACATCGTCGTAAAATGACCTCCTCAAATCTGGACTGACAACCCAAGTAGGTGTAACCGATAGTTGGTTTTATTGCATGTAATTTATTTGTACCTACTTGGGTGTCCCACTTCTTTTGCATAAGGACTTTGATATAACATCTAATTAAAGGTTTGTAGTCGCTGTATGGTATAAGAAGTGGGGTCACAGATTTGTTGAGAGCTGCTTTTGCTGCAGCATCAGCAATAGTGTTACCCGTGATTCCAACATGACTGGGTAACCAGCAATAGACGATGTCGTATTGGCCAGTGGAAAGAGTATTGTGTAATTCTAAAATATCAAGAGTGAGTGGATGATTTGAGCGGACATTTTTTAATGCCTGTAGGCATGACAAAGAATCAGAGAGGATGATGACGTTTTTGCAGATATTTTGTGTCTAAATATATTCCTAAGCTGTTTGAATAGCCTTGGCCTTAGCAGTAAAGATAGAACAATTGTTTGGTAATCTGGAAGAAATAGTTTTTGATCCAACGATGGTAGCACTGGCAACTTTGCCACCATCCTTGGATCCCTCAGTGAAAATGGAGCGGTGAGAATCGTACTTTGATCTCAACTGGATATATTCTTGCTGAAAGACTAACTGATTTTTGTCTGATTTTTTAAAATTAGTAAGTGTGAGGTCTGCAACGGGATGGACTAGTTGCCAAGGAGGTATAGACAGTAAACAGTACGGTGCAACAAAATCAAGGTCAATATTTGCTGCTGTTACATGAGGTTTTATTCTAATCCCTAGTGGGGGAACAAGCTTCGGTTTTGTATGGAATAAGTCCTCATAGGGAGGATTAAATATGCAATCATAGGCTGGATTGGACGGATTTGATTTTAATTTTGTGATATATTGTAAAGCAAGTTTTAAACGGCGTTGTTTTAATGAGGGATCATCAGCCTCCACATAGTGACTGTCAACAGGAGAGGTCCTGAAGGCTCCAGTTTTTGTAAGTTACTTTTACAGGCTCCACCATAAATGATGGAACCATAGTCTAATTTTGAGCGTATCAAAGATCTGTATAAATGGAGAAGGGTTGTCTGATCCCCGCCCCACTTAGAGTTTGAGACGACTTTCAATAAGTCTAATGCTTTTAGGCATTTCGCCTTGAGATATTTTATATGTGGCAAGAATGTCAGGTGGCGGTCAAAAATAAGCCCCAAGAACTTAGTCTCCTCAACTACCTTTATGGGTGTGTCAGATAGAAATAGTTCTGGGTCCTTGTGCTGTCTATATTTCCTGCAGAAGTGTATACAATTAGTTTTTGTTTTAGAAAATTTAAAGCCGTTAGCAAGCGACCATTTTTGGATTTTATTGAGACACAACTGCAATTGTCTCTCTATAGTGTTCATGTTTTTCCCGCGACAAGAAATGTTAAAATCGTCCACAAATAACGACCCATCAACGGAATCATTCAAAACTTTTGACAGACTGTTTATCTTGATACTAAATAATTTTACAGACAAAATACTGCCTTGTGGGACACCCTGATCCTGAGTTTAATGCTCAGACAGGGTTGAACCCACTCGGACTTGCAATTGTCTGTCAGTTAAAAACTGTGATATAAAATGAGGCAAACGGCCTCTCAAACCAAAATCATGTAAATCCTTTAGAATGCCGTGCTTCCAAGTAGTATCATAGGCCTTTTCAAGATCGAAAAAGACTGACACTACATGTTGTTTGTTTACAATAGCATTTTTCACAAAGGATTCTAAGCGTACTAAATGGTCGATAGTACTTCGATTTTTTCGGAAACCACATTGGATATTTGTAATTAGATTATTGGTTTCCAGATACCAAATTAATCGATTATTCACCATTCGTTCCATGGTTTTACATACGCAGCTTGTTAAGGATATAGGTCTAAAGTTAGAGGGATCTGTATGATCCCGGCCAGGCTTTGGTATTGGAACTACAATGGCATTATGCCATGAAGGAGGAAAATTCCCAGATATCCATATTTGATCAAATATATCTAAAAGTTTCTCCAGACAGGATTCAGGTAAATGTTTTAAAAGCTATTAATGTATGTTGTCGGCTCCCGTTGCTGTGTCATGAGCTTGCTCTAGGGCGGTGTGTAGCTCATGTAATGAGAAGACTTCATAATAGTCTTCACCATTATCAGAAGTGAAATTTACTTTGATCTTTTCCTGTTGTTTCTTTATTTTTTGAAACTCCGGGACATAATTTGATGTTGAAGAATGTTTTGCTAACGTTTCTCCAAGCTTATTTGCAATGTCAGCTTTATCCGTTAATAACGTGTCATCATCCTTAAGATGATGAACAGAAGATTTTGAGCCTTTGCCTTTTATTTTCTGAACCATGTTCCACACCTTTGACATGGGTGTACGGGAATTTATCTTGGAGCCATAGTTCCTCCAAGATTGCCGCTTGTTTTGTTTAAAAGAACGTCGTGCCTTGGCATTTGTAATTTTAACCCTATCCAAATTATGGACTGTAGGATGTCGGCGAAAATATTTTTCTGCTTTCTTCCTACAC
Source organism: Haliotis rufescens (assembly GCF_023055435.1). Taxonomy (NCBI): domain Eukaryota; kingdom Metazoa; phylum Mollusca; class Gastropoda; order Lepetellida; family Haliotidae; genus Haliotis; species Haliotis rufescens. The sequence goes on from NW_025963783.1 coordinate 36,295, forward strand.
TTTCTGGCCTGTTTGCAGTCATTAGTAAACCATGGTTTACGAATATGGGGATTCGCAGAGGACCTAGGAATGGTTTGGTCAGCAATGTCATTCAGTAAATCCGAAAACAACTGTATCGGATCTGGAATATTCTGGAAAATATCATGTCTTATTTTGTCAGTACACAGTACCCCATATAAGGACCAATTAGCCTTGGTAAAGTTCCACCTGCATGATGGTGGTTCATCAATAGGATTAACAGTTTTAAGTATAGTGGGAAAATGATCACTCCCGCAGAGGTCATCATGGACTGACCATGCAAATTCATTATACAAGTTTGAGTCTGTGAGTGACAGATCGAGGGCAGAATACGAACCAGTGGCTGGATGTAAATATGTGGCAGAATCATCATTAAATATACACAGGTTGTTGTCAGAAATAAATTCCTCAATTTTTCCTTTAGAACTTGTATTTGCACTTCCCCAAAGCGGGTTGTGTCCGTTAAGATCACCCATGATGATGCAGGGCTTTGGGAGCTGGTCATACAGACTTTGAAGATCAGACTGTCGAAGATCAGAAGAAGGAGGTATATACAAAGAGCACAGCGTAAAAGCAATGTGCAGAGTCAGACGAACAGCAACAGTTTGAAGATTGGTATTAAGAGGGACAGGACTATGTATTATCCCCTGTCGCACAAAGATAGTAGAGCCTCCCATTGCTTTATCTCCTGGAGGAGAAAATGAATGATAGTCATTGTACTGTCGTAAGGTGAACTGATCTGTAGTTTTCAGGTATGTTTCCTGAAGACACAATGCTGACGGTTGAAAATCCTGTATTAATAATTGTATCTCATTAAAATTATGCCTAAGTCCTCTGCAATTCCACTGTATTATATTGGACAATTGAGTCATGGTGGCTCAATTGGAGATCGCTTGCGTGAATGTGAGGAGGAACTACTTCTCCGCCTGTCCGGTGAGGACAGAGTAACCTCCATATCCAGAGGCCCAAATGAGTTCTGTAAAGGAACCTCTGAAGGTGAAGGGACGATCGGTGCTTGTTTTCTATTCAATTTCTTTTTCCCTTTCTTCGACTGATTAACAGGTTCTTTCATAGACGTTTAAGAATGTTTGAGTTTCATTATTTTAGATTCCATTTGCCACACAGGGCAAGATTTTGACGAAGCAACATGTGGGCCAGAACAGTTTGCACACTTCAAATCATGATCACAGTCAGAGCTCTCATGGCTGTCACCACAGCGATGACATACCACAGAGTTACGACAGGATTTGGAACCGTGACCGAAATGTTGGCACTTGTAGCAGCGGAGTGGATTGGGGATATACACATCCACTCCGATGTGGAAATAACCTGCTTTAATTGACTGTGGAAGGGGTGTACGGGCAAACGTTATGAGATAAGTATTAGTGTTTGTGATGACACCGTCTTTCTTCATTATAAAACGTTTAACTTCAGTGACGGACTGGTCTCCCAACTCTGTAACGATTTCTTCTTCAGACATGTCGGACAGACAACGAGCCCTGTCACGAACAATGCCTCGACAAGAATTTAATGTTCTGTGCACAGACACAGCAACCTCAATATTGGCAAAGGTAGAGATAGATAAAAGATTGAGAGATTGCTGTCTCCGTGCACACTCCACCAGAAGCGAACCACTACGGAGACGGGTGACGTTCTTGACCTCACCGCAAATCCCAGACACAGCCTTAGATATGGCAAAAGGATTCAATTTGATGGGTAGTTTGTCAGCAGCCTACAATAACCAAGAATCGAGCCCAGGAATCAATATTTTGAGAAACATTTCCAGTTGTAATTTCAATTTCCTCTAGACGTCTCTTTTTTTCATTTCGAGAAGAACCAGATTGTTGTTGAGCCATGATGAAAAGAATATAATTCAGCACCCGTGTTCCCCACCCGCCATCGAGTGTCAACAAGGACAGTGTTGTATTGCACCGGATATCCAGGATGCAAACACCAGGGATACAGGGATGTTATACTCCAGCAAATATGACTTGAATAGCTATATTTATCTACCAGATGTAGTGCCAGGCAGGTTCAGTCCATGACAAGAAACTGGAGACATACAGAATACAGAGGTCAACATCACCAGATTGGCCCATGAGCCACCGCCTTCTGGCGTAAGACTCTAGGCAATTTACTCAATCAAAAATTGAGTATTCACACAAGTTATGCACGGCCAAGACCAAAATAAACAGTAAAAGACAACACAGATGTGCATATACAATATTACGCACAGGGCCTGGCATGACCAGCCGATTGATAAGACCGGGCCAATCTTACCACCCGTCTAGGCGAAGTAAGGGTCGAAGTAGTGTGTTGGGCAAAGGAACACAGTTCCACGAACCAGTGCCCTCAACTACCAGACTCCCGTCCTCCGCCGACACAGGGACGCAACCCACGGCAAACGGGCTGCCCACTTTGGTCGCCTCTTACGACCAGCAATGGGGTGCTGTGGAAATATTCTGCCCCGGTTCCACAAGGGGGAAGAGCTATTAGCACTACCCAGCACTCACCACGAGGAGGTTGCTCTTCACGAGTGCCTCTCAAAGCTTGAAATACATTCTCTTTGCAGATTTCTGTCGTGTTATCTGCAAGAAAACATTGCCGCACATCCTTTGAATATCGTAGTAACCGCAACTACTGCAGCAAAATTGTACATAATTATTCAGATATGCCTAGCGACAATGATTGTAAAAAAGTACTACTCTACAAATATAACCCTGCTCGGTGATGCGGCCGTAAAATCGGCTGTTTCCATCACAGGGAGTTTATTGTGATTTAATTCCTCTGATTGAAACCGAAAATCGAGTATTTTCACATGCCTGGTTTGTTTGTTTGTTTGTTTGTTGTTTAACGCCACACTCAGCAATATTCCCTGCTATATGACGGCGGTCTGTAAATAATCGAGTCTGGACCAGACAATACAGTGATTTACATCATGAACATCGATGGACGCAATTGGGATACTATGAAATGCATCAGCCAAGTCAGCGAACCTGACCCCCCGATCCCGTTAGTCGCCTCTTACTGCAAGCATAGTCGCCTGCTACGGCAAGAATGGGTTGCTAAGACCTATTCTCCCCCGGATCTTCACATGCCTGGTATAATTCCACTTTCATTTGTAATATTCGTTATGAAGATGTTAATATTTTTGTACTTGGTGAGGCGTGTCAAATGGCCTTATGTCTTAAATGCAGTGAAAATATTCAACTTACGAGTTAACCAGTTACGACTTGCATTCCATTATTGAATCATCTACCTCACTTTCTTTATGCATTGTTCCACACAAGTACATTGACATGAGACAAATTATAACTAGACGTTTACAATCTTTATTTCATGTCACTACGTGTTGATAGTATATCTTTGGCTGCTCTGTTTATATACTTTCGAGTAGCTGTCCATCTCTCAGAAATATTTTAGTTTTACCTTCGCAATTGCATCTCTTGGCAGTTCTTGTTTTAACCGAGCCCGGCCTGGGACATGGTCTTAACAAGTGACCAAAGGATTCCGGTTGATTGCAAGAATGGCATACCTTGTCATAGTGCTTCTTGTGACTGAGTCTGAGGTATGGAATACTACAAGGGACATTGTCGCCCTTGCAAAAACGAGCAAAAACTGTCAAAATTAACCAAATCATTCAGACAGACTGTCTTCAGTAATTTAGGCATCAAGGCCCATAGTACAATGCAGATTGGATATTAACATTTGTCACGTGATGTACATGATTAGATTTTAAATCTAGTTACACATTCCTCATTTTAAAGGCATGTTTTAAGTATACGGAAACAGCATGGATCATATCAGGATTTTCAGAGTTTAGCAGATTAATCATTAACTGCCGGTCTTTAAAAATACATTGCAACATGGGGAGAAAATAATACCTTAAATGGGAATACGTTTCACATATAAGTAAGACATGGTATTCATCTTCTACTTCTCCGGATGAACAGTTTGTACAAATAGAGCTCACAATATCACCGTATTTGGACCTGCGACATACATTTACATTAAAATTGGGCAATGAAATTATAAGTTTACAATAAGCTCTTATTCAACCTTTATCATTTAAACATGTTAAATATCTTTCAGTTTGTAACAATGATTTTACTGTGCTGTAATTGTTAAGATAAAGTTAAATACTTTGGTGCCACTGTTGACAAAATATATCCTTTAGTCTTTGCTTAAATGAATATAAAAATAACTGTGGATCTCCCACGTCTTGGGAAATCCATACATATGAAAAGCCACCAACAAATAATAGATTTCTCACAACTGAAACCCAATTATTTTTACCATTATCATCACGTACCTTTAACATTTTGTAACACTGATATGGGTATCTATCAAGCATCATTCTAAGTAACTTAATCCAATACTTAATTACCCTTAATTGGCTGGCTACAAAATATTACTACGGCCTGTTTCACCAAGGATTGCCTTGTTTGAGGCAAACTTACCAACACCGAGAAAACATTTGAAATATGATTTGGTTGGTTGGTTTGTTGTTTAACGCCGCACCCAGCTATATGACGGCGGTCTGTAAATAATTGAGTCTGGAGTTGCTGAAGACCTATTCTACCCTGGAATCTCCATGGGTCTTTGAAATATGAAGTGTGAACTTTTTTTCAATTGCAGCGTAATACTTAGCACCACATATTTCAGAACCATACAAAAGAACAAAAAGACACACAACTATATTTCCTGAATATATCATAAAGAGGCATAATGGCTTTCGACGCCTGAACAGCTAATACCACCTTTTCTAAAAACTACAGTATTGGTTTATTCAGATTTACTTCAAGACTCCATTTTGAACAGTAACACATTTAACTATTTTCACACGCCATTTACAGAATAGGAAAAAATGACAACGTCATCAGCAAAGAGAAGGGGCATAATGTCCATTATTTCTTGTGTTACAAATATCCCATGTTGGCAACTATTTTGCAGCTCTATAGCAAGTTCATTTATGAAAAATATAAACAACGGACTTAAGACACAACCTTGTAGTACTACGGAGGATGTTTAAAGCAGTCCGTACGTTCAATATTGATCTGTATACATGCCCTGACCTATGCATACATGTTTTTTAAAAGTACAGACATTTTACCATGACATCCTTTAGTAATAAGTAAGTACGTCAATGTTTTCCTATTAACAAAGTCAAAAGCTTTTTAAAATCAATAAATACACAATCAAAGCGACCTCTGGTTTTGCACAAATATTTATAACAAAGAGCTTGTAAAACAAACAAATTAGTAGTTAGTTCGGAACCCTGCTTGAGACTCGGACAGTAAATCATTTACTTCCATCCATATTCTCAATCGTTTTTCTATGATTGACGTGAAGATTTTTAATTACTTGGTTCACAAACTGACCAAGATTTATATGATTATGTAATCATACTTATATTCCAAGATTCTGGAAACACACCCATGACTAAAATATTATTGAACAATAACTTCAAGTGTGGTGCAAAGAGATCTGATGGTAGTTTAAAGAACTCAGGGGGTATCCCATCTTAACCCGCGGACTTGCCCGTACTCAGATTATTGATAGCGTCCGAGACCTCTCTTTCAGTGATCTCACCTGACAGGAGTTCATCTGTGGCAGGCTCAAGTCTTTATACATATGTACATGACTTTTAGTTCAGATTTATTGGTTAGTGGTCAGGTTATATGGCCTTGTTAGCATTTTAACTAAATAGTTTATTACGATATTTACATTATAAGAATATATTATTTGTTATAATATTAGTTATGTTTTATACCATTGTATTTTATACCTTAAACATTCATTCCATAGCTCTGCAACATTAAGTAAGCTTACTCTCAGTCTAACTTCCACTAATTGTCACACTGCATGCTTTTGACTTTCAGCACTCTTTGCCCCAGCGCCCCCCGGCCCAGTCAATTGTCTTGTTGATAGGCCAAGCTGTCCACAGCTACAGCGATGTTTAGATGTTGGATTTTACAAAATCAGTTGCTACTTTTATCTCACGGGGAAAGATCATCCACTTGGCGAGATTCATTGCCCTATTGAGTCCGTTTCTCATCATGTGAGGATTTGCATATGTGAAGGCATTCATACTTAAGGTTAGTTGATAGTTATTTATTTTATGATGTTGTATGTATGGATGGTATCTAACTATTGCGATTAGAAATAATATATATTGTAGAATACATTGTTAATTTGATTTATTAGAAACATAATATATCTTGTACATATTTATAGTTCTTGGTGAATTCATAGTTCAATGAGTTATTATCATCTGTAAAAGATAGTATTATAACTCAAAACCTAAATATGTATAAACAGTAATGAAAAGTAAATGTATGTCTGTATGATTGTTTGATATGTCTTGTTAAGTGCAGATGTATGAGTGTTGTGTGTCTGATATGAGTGGCTGTTGTACTATATATTTTTATGCATTATCTTACCATAGGATATCACTTGTATATAGTATTCTGCATATGCATTTCTTAATTATGCAGATTTGTCAGTGGCACCGTTCGCCGTGTAATCATTGTTGCCGGTATTACCAGTCCAGGTTTCACCTATCTTGTATGTAATGTCATCTCAGATATTGTATAAATATTCTATATCCCATGATTATGTAATGTCATCTCAGATATTGTACAAATATTCTATATTCCATGATTATGTAAAGTCATCTCAGATGTTGTATAAATATTCTATATTCTATGATTATGTAATGTCATCTCAGATATTGTATAAATATTCTTTATTCAATGATTATGTAATGTCATCTCAGATATTGTATAAATATTCTATATTCCATGATTATGTAATGTCATCTCAGATATTGTATAAATATTCTATATTCGTTGAGTATGTAATGCCATCTCAGATATTGTATAAATATTCTATATTTCATGATTTGTAATTCTTACCAAAGTTACATACAGTATGTTCATTATCGCTTTATTGTCATTTTAATATATGGTGTATCTGTCTATTGATGTATTGTACGGATACGTGTGATGTATTGTACAGTAACTATAACAGATTGTATATATTTATTAGATTCTATGTTGCATTTGACTATGTTGTACTTTCATTGTTTCAGGCTGAAGTAAGTACGTACGTCATGCGTACCTACCATATGATTAAACGTCATCAGCCTCACCCCCAAAAGCTGTTTGTGATTATTTGGACTAGTGGTACTCCACTACAGCCAACAAAAGCAAGGTTACAGTAAGTCATTACGGTGATCACATGTATGAGACAAAATCAAACTCAATATTATCAGTACCCTGTAAAAGATTAAGAAGATCTCTAAAGTAAATCAGCCAGGCACTTTGAGATATATAACTTCTCAGTGGACGTCTCTGTATGGCCTTTTTCACTGTCTTCCAAAGTTGTTTACAATCACTGTGTTTAGCAGCGGTATTGATTTCTTCATTTAGATGTAAGTCGAAGTCAAGTTTCTTTTTGTTGCAAAATTTCTTAAAAACATCTTTGGCCGATATGTACTGCTTTAAGTTTGAATCACCCTTACGACTTCTAAATATATTCAAAAGTCTGTATTTCTTGGACTTCAAATACACGCACTCCTTATCAAACCACGGAGGCTGATATCTTTGTCTACCTGAAGATCCTATAGAAACATCACCAGCTGACTTTGCACAGTAGAGTATGATATATCTGAGCTTACATACTGCAGCATTTACATTTTGATTTACCAACAATATATATTCTTCAAACATCACGTTACAAATATCTTCGCTGAGATACTTAACATAAGATGAAAACAGTTCTGGAGACAATTTATATTTGGGAACATAGGATAAATGAACAGAAGCAGTTCTTTCCTTGTAGACTCCACTAGTAACAATATCCTTGAAACTATATACTGCAGGTAACTGATCAGACTCTGTGCCTGGTGAAACTGACATATCTAATACATTTGGAAATAACTCAGTAGATACAATAAAATAATCTACAACACTGCAACCTGTGTGGGTATCAAAATCACAGAATAGTTTGTTTAAAACGGTCTTAGCATTCATACACATGGTTTCTAACAAACATAATATATCTACATTTTCACAGAATGACATAAAGTCAGCTGACTCTTCTTCTTTGGACTTCCACGAATGTACCTTCTTCCAGGAAGCGCTGCCTTGTCAAACCCACCCAGAACTATTCGGAGAATGTGAAGACTCCCCAACACTGCAGCCTTCTGCATTACCCAGATTGTCAGAAGGGCTGTATTCCTGGTAGCAATTTTGAGTCGGACAACTTCGTATTTGGAATGCAAGCGTGACATTTCGAAAGTGAGGTCTGCATATTTGCCATGTTTTTCCTCAATCTTGTCAATCACATTACTGTCAAAAAGGACAGAATATTCAATGACATAAATGATTTCATTGGATTTATAAAAAAGGACAAGATCAGATTTGTTGGCCTGGATATGTCTTAGGCTGTATACGGGGCTATTCCAAAGGATTTTGTATTTATCATTTTCCACGACGCCCTTTACATATTCCGGGTCGTACCATGGTGGGGCCTTTGTGTCAAAACCACAAGCATGGCGAAGACGGTAATAAAATGATCGAGCCACTCCATCATGTCGCTTAAGATACTGTGTCTGTGCCAAAGCTGGGCATCCTCTCACAATGTGTTAGACAGTCTTATAAAATTCATTACATAATCTACATTTCATATTATTATTATTATTATTATTATTATTATTATTATTATTATTATTCACAATATCCCTGTTATGAGTGTTTGGAAAAATTACACTGGGTGCTGTACATGACAAAGAAGTCATATCGTCTATTCCGGTGTGCGGATTCACTGGTAGAGGATTGTCACCTGCAGCAATGATGCTGATGGCACTGATGGCGTTGTTTACACTACCACTAGTAGTAAGTAAGGCATTTGGGCCTCTGCCACATCCCTACTTGGACTTATGTTGATAAGACGTACTGTCCCTCGGTTCAGATGTTCCAGCTGATTTAGAACTCAAGTTCCGACGTTTCCCAACCTGCTGTATATCTGAAGCCTCCTCATCCCACGTGTGCACAGTGCCGTCAATTATCAGTTTGTCATAGCTGAGATAAGATATATTGTTGTCCTCGCGTGCCTTTATCATCAAGGGAGCCAATCGACAAAGTGTCTTTCTCTCAGTGAAGTCTTCAGTGACACCAAAGTCTTTATAATAAAACCTTTGGGATATCTGCGCCTCATTGCCCTTGCCATATGGGGCCTCTGGAGACTTTGATTTTGATTTTTATCTCGGGAATAGGCTGCATCTTCGCCAGTGTGTCTGCTTTTTCATTTCTATGAATATCCATGTGAGACGGGATCCAACACAGCTCCACCTGTAGGCCTTGGTCCAATAGTTTCGTACAGAATATTATAGACTGAGTTTGGTCTCGAGTTTGAGTTGATAGATGTGTATGGATCCCGTAACCAACAGTGGTGTTGACCAGATTCTTGTATCCATCCGTGTATATATGGGTCCAGCGGTCCCGGGCAGTTTTTAATTTTAGGGATAGCTACTGATTGTAATAGGGTTGTTTTTAGTGACCGATGATGACTCTTTTCCCACACAATTTATAGCTAATCCTAAATAAACATCATGTAAGTTTTATCAGCCCGATTTATCTTCTCCTTTCCAGAAATCATCTTTGATGTTTATAATCTCGTTATGCTAACAACAGCTCATTTGCGAGATGAACTGAATGTCAACTCATTGTGGATCAGGGATTAACATGGCAATATGTGTCGGGTGGGGATTAACACTTCTAATTGTCTGTTAATTACTCCATTGGGTGTTGACTGCTTAGTCAATAATGCGTTTACAACCACACCGACTACTATTCTACTTATCAAGTCAAATGTAAGATGCAAGGCCCAATGAAATGTATCTAAACAACAGGGTCCGACTGATCATTTATAAAATAATGATAATTATATACTGAATGTCCTGGGACAAAGGAAAGAACATAAGACTTTTTTTTCCACTTAAAAGGTTTCTATTGAGCAAGAATTCAATGTAGTTATATACTCTAAAAAGGAAACGTATAGGTGGTATGGGGAGAGTCAATTTAAATCACTTTTCGGGAAATAGTGTTAGATTATGACATTTATTATATATTTACTTGAACCACTATGACTGCTATATATATTTGAACTGGGTCGATGTTTTTGCTGGTGGGCCGAAGTCAGCAAGCTTCATCATAAGCTGCGTAGCTGAGTCAGCTAAAACAGAGACATTAAAACTGACACCACTGTGTTGCAAATAATACTCACAAGTTGCAGAATACCTGTACTTGTACACAACAGGTGTAATATTCAAACTTAACATATCGTTTTTAGTTTCAACAAAATCGGTAAATACTCTGGTCCATCTATCATCTGATTGTCTAGTGTGTTGCCAGGGCGTCTAGACATGGCAGGAGTATTGCTGTGCCGCGTCAGGCAATAAACACTTACTTTATAATGCAAATTGTGCGAGTGACGGGTGCTATCAGTAGGGCAGACTTTTAAGACGTAGCATTTTTGTCATTTTAATCTTAGGCTTAACTGGCAAACTATCGTCAGTGACTGAAGGGATGATATAAATCCTGCCGGGGTCCATACAGTAAGCAAAGGCACTGTAAGTCCCCATGGTCCCTAGTATGGTGATCTCCCTAGTTACTGATCATCTCTAGCCCATTTTTATATTGTGTTGTTCACTGATACTTATGGCTTTTATATATTCTCAACTAGTTATTGTACTGTCCATCGTTGACAGCTTTTTATATTGTCTAATTATATGTTTTATTAATGTACTTCTCGTCACCATATGGTTGAAATACTGCCGATGTAACGTTAAATCTTAACTCACTCACTCACGGAGTCTCTGGACTGGCAGGAATAGCTCTGAAATTATAAAAAAAAATTTAGGGTGGAAAAGAAAGCATTAAAACATGACAGTATTCGTGACTCGCCAAAGTTAAGTAGCATTGAGGATCATATTTCAACAACCCTGTCTGATTGCAAGATATCCGAGGAGGAGTTTCGTTTAGTCTTGTCAGAACTCATCAAATACAATGCAATGAAGCAGGAGATTCGATCAAATTCTCATAAGACCAGTGGCATCAGTTAAGACGAGACAAAAGTTAATAGAACAAGGAGACAAAAAGCGTGCCAAGTATTCTGTGTCAAAACCAAAGAATTGGTTGGAGATTAAGCATAGATTGTTTCCTCGATATACATCTTGATCCATGACGATTGTTGAGTCGCATCGAGGTTTTTGCATAAAAATTTACCTCTGTGGTAGTAGTATTGGGGGATGAATCTGGTCTAGGTTGCAGTGGTCCAGAATCACCATTTACTATACAAAAAAATATATCATTTACAACATAGAAGCATTGACAGGGTTTGGGAGTGGCTCAGGTGGTGGTGGGCCAGAACCCTTTTCATTACAATCTAGCTTAGTTTCATGACGATTATTGAATCACAACGCGGGTTTTGGATAACAAATTACCTCTGTAGTAGTAGTTTGGGGGTATAAATCTGGCTCTCTTGGCAGTGGTTCAGAATCACAATTACCTATACTTTACTACCGTTAGATTGAAATGTTTCAACAAGATGATGCCAGGCCGTATACTGAACGTATCACTGTTTACTATCAACAGACATTATATATGAAGACATTATATAATCTCAAAAAACTGTTAGCCCTGTCGTGTTGAAGTGGGAAAGGTCTGAGATCATTTCTAGCCATGGCATGCTGTGGATGTTGTGCTGCTGTAGATGTGCATTGTTTGTTTGTTGTTTAACGCCGCACTAAGCAATATTCCACCTAAATGACGACGGTCTGGAAATAATCGAGTCTGGACCAGACAATTCAGTGATTGACATCAGGTGCATCATTTGGGATACAACGCATCAAACAAGTCAGGGAGCCTGACCACCCGATCCCGTTAGTCGCCTCTTACGACAAGCATAGTCGCCTTTTACAGCAAGCATAGGTTGCTGAAGACCTATTCCAGCCCGGATCTTCCGGTTAGGAGAGCATTGACGATTCGTACACGGGCGTTGTCAACTTGAAAGTCAAAATATTGATCCACGAGCCTTGCAAACGGGACAACAAAGTGTGTCGGTGTCACCACTGACGCCTCTTGGGGTCTCATCACTGTGCAGGCAACTATTGTTCTCGACCACTGGTGCAGCCAGGCATGTTTAATCCTACAGGGGTCGTCTCAACACATGGACACAGCTGCAGTGGAGAAAGTAGTTCATTGTGTATTTTCATAGGGCACATACAATGACATTTTACTTTGTGCATATTTTCTTATCAAATACAATATAAACAAGAATGTCTGCACCTGCAATGCAAACAACTACATTCACATAATCTAATGTGCATCTACAGAGTCCTATTAAGTGGAAAGTGGGAAATAACAAAACAGACACTACCGACTACCGACGGTGGTGCAAAAGAACACAATAAACATGTACACAGTCATAAAGTATTGATATGTGACAGTTTGTCATGCAAACATCTTTCCTGTTTTGTGTTTTTGTACTGCTTAACATATTTCAGAAGGAGAGATGCACAGTTCATATACACGATCTTCTTTCTTTACAGGGGCGGTCGGGTAGCATATTGGTTAAAGCGTTCGCTCGTCACGCCAAAGACCCGGGTTCGATTCCCGACATGGATACAATGTGTGAAGCCCATTTCTGGTGTCCCCAGCCGTGATATTTCTGGAATATTGCTAAAAGCGGCGTAAAACCAAACTCAATCACTGATCACTCACCCACTTTCCTTACATGATTCCAACGACTAGATACAATCGGTAAATTATGGTAACATGTTCTGAATTATAAGATTGGAGATAGAATCTGCAGAGTTGACAAGTGACTGCAGCCAAGTTTCAAGCAATCTATTCTGTCGTTCACGTCACTGGTCTACTTGTCGTAGTTGTTTGCCTCCAGCCAGCAGTTGAATGGTTGTTGTAGTGTGGGCCTTCTCTCTCTTCAGCGTGTGTATAAACGTATATAACGTGGAGTAGTATAGGTAATGGGGGTTCTGCCGCAACTCCACTGGAGCAGGATTCATATACCTATACTGCTACTACAGGAGGAATTTTTTATGCCAAAATGATGATGCGATTTAATGATAGTCATAAGATTAAGTTAAATTGGCTCTAGCTCACCAATACCTGGGACCAATCATTGCTTCTATTAGTATAAAAATGATGATGTGATTCAACGAAAGTCGTTTTAAAAGAAATATCAATATTAATTAATAATGGATAAAATTTACTATAGCCCACGAGGATATTGGAAAGGTGTAGGAGCAATAAAAAAATTAGCCACCACGGCTAAGGTATCTAAAGATGTGGCCAAGGATTGGTTAAAGAAACAAGCGTTGTGGCAGATATATTTACCGGCACCACGTTATATACCGAGGAAGAAGTTTGATATTTTTACAACGAATGAAGTTCATCAGGCTGACCTCTTGTTTCTTCCCCACGATAAGGTAAAACGCAAAACGTACAAATACGCTTTAACGGTAGTGGATGTGGCTAGTCGATACAAAGAGGCTGAGTCATTAACATCGAAAGAATCAACAGAGGTAGCTAATGCACTGAGTCGCATATATAAACGCGGACCGCTAAAATGGCCTAAGCTATTTCAAGTAGATCCCGGTCGCGAGTTTATGGGATCGGTAACTAAACTGTTAACAAAGAACGATGTCAAAATCGTCCGTGGTGAAAGAGAGGCCCACCGCAGTCAAGCTATCGTCGAAAGATTTAACAGGACATTAGCGGAACGTTTGTTTGGCTATCAGTATGGGATCGAAATGAAATCCGAGCGATTAAGATCAACCGAATGGGTGACACGATTATCAGCCGTTGTATCAGCGCTGAATAATGAAGTAACGAGATTAATAGGGAAGAAACCATCCCATGCTATTAAAATGAAATCCGTGACTTCCGAATCTTCAGCACCGAGGAGAGGCAAAGAACGAAAACTTCCGGATAGAGTAAGGGTAAGATATTTATACCAGCCCGGTGAACTCGAAGGAGGCCTACGTCGCGCAACCGATCCCATATGGTCCCTTAAGACGTATAACATTAGTCGATTGGTTACGAAAGAAGGAGAGCCTATTCTTTATTATCTTCAAGATGGACCGGGTAGGGCATTTGTACAAGAAGAGTTGTTCATAGTTCCCGACGGTACGGTATTACCACCATAACCATAAGCATAGGTAGTTACACCATCATTATCAATCCATCTCTTTGTATCTAAGGGGGATAGTGATGTCTTGTTCATTCTTAATCCATATATCCTATGATTGTAACTTCTTAAAGAGTTCATCTCGTGTTTGAACGTTCTACCGTTAAATAATGATTCTTTATACTGTTCGTGTTTGATATGCTTTTTTACAACATACTTCTTAACGCCCTTAGCTTTTCTTATCTCTCCATTATCGGACTTCTTTATAGAATACATCTTAGGTCTTAATCCCACATACTCCGCTATAGGGGTCCCAGCACATTCATCCTTCATCTTACCTAACACCTTTTTATTTACTACGCTGTGCAGTGGATTATCTTTTGGGTAATCGCTCGTGTCGTACATATCTATTTTTTCTGCCATATCTTTATACACATCCCCGGTTTGTATTTCCATCAACAAAGAATCTGTGTCGGTATATAAAACCTCGCATCTATCGCCATATTGCTTCTTAAGTTCATTGTAATAAAAGTCATACATTAAGTGTTTTGACAAGTCGAGAATACTCATACCGACGTACACCGGTCTGTTGAATTTTATATTACTCTTCTGCATATGCAACGCGGCTAAGTCGTTATCAAATATCTTGCTTCTGTTAAAAGCCGGACTGGCTATAAGTTTCCTGAGTCTTTCTTCCTCATTAGATCTGACTAATTTAACATCAACACGCTTCCTTAGATTCTCCATAGTTTTACCAAATACCGAGTTATTCATGAGCTTATACAGATTCTTTTCGAAATCGCTGGTAGCTATCTTTCTTAAATCTGTGTTCAACCTTATATAGGGCTCCATCCAAGGGCTTTGATCGAACTTTAGAACTCTGTGTATTTTCTTAAGTTTCATACCTAACGATAGATACAACTGGAGATTTCTGTAGTGAACTATATATTTTGTTTTATCCATCAAATTTGGTACGAGTTTTTCTACGTTAGCTAACCTACTATTACCCATCAAGGAGCGTTGATATTCCGACATCCAATCTTTATTAACCATTAATCTTTCGGGAGCTAGCGGATAACTGTTACGGTCTTTATGTAACGAACTTGGATATTCCAAGTCAACTTCTAGTATGTACCCTTTATTCACTTCGATATTATGGATATTATTCACATTGATATCATTGACCCATTCAAAACCACCCGTGGGTAAAGGTTGACTCATAGCCCATCCGTACAAATTGTTAGCGTCGAGATATAATATGTGGGTGTCGGGTTTACTGGGATCGTATCCTTCCACTAATTTATTATTAGCCTTAGAATACCTTTTAGCTGCCATCGATATACCACCTCTTAATCCTTTCTCAATAAACAAGTGCATATCGTAATCTGTGAGTAGTTTTAGTTCTACGCCGGTCTTCTTCAACAATGCATCCCACGATAGTCCGGGACTGGAATAGTACCATGCCGGGTCCAAGCCATATTGTTTGAAACATGTCTTTCTAAATATCTCGAATATATCGGCGAGTAACAGTACATCGGTTTTTAAGTACAGATCGTGATAATCGCCTAAATTCTTACAACCTAATTTATCCCAGACCGTCAGAGCGTGTTCATAATCGGCATCTGTTATTCTAGATTCTGTTAAGTTACTATAGAATGATTCGAGGGGTGGTAATTCAGTTTCTTCGAATCTAGACCAATCATCCATATATTCGTAAGGATATACACCTTTTCTCAGCAACAAATGACGAGTTATCTTATCGGTATATTTATTTGTTATCGCGAAGTCATCGGGATTGTTCGCATTAGCTAAATTGTCCAGGGAAGATAACAGAAACTGTACGGAGTCTATGAATCTAAGCCCATTACTTTGCTTTGTTCTAGATTTCCCATCCTTGTCCCTATAATGTATAGGTTTAGTCAACGAGAACGATATGTATTTTTCCATATTGTTAGGAATGCACGTTAAACCGCCGTCGGTCTTCGAGATAGCTTGCATAATGAGATGTGAATCGTATCCCCTAAGGTTGTGAAACACAACGGGGATGGGTATTGTTTGAGAGTTCATTTTTAGTTTCAAGTTACACTCGTTATGAGCGGCTCCCCGATAATTACCCGTGACGTGACAATGATCTCTTACGGAATCCCCATCCAGGGGTTTGTTACAAACGTGACAACTCGTTGACTTCTTATGGACCCTCCAATTATTGCTCGTCATACGCATGGGTTTCTTACACGATAATTTTTCCCTGATTATTCTCTCTTCATTTTGTAGATATTCTAGGAACTTTCCCGCTGCATCGGGACCTCTGTAAATCACGGGCGGGTTTGTTTTCCCATCATACCTTACAACTATATATCCAAACCCACAAGGAATATGTTCTTGAGTTTTGTACGTAAAACTACTATCAGTATTGCTATGGTTGGTATTTTCTATGGGTTTGATAAGCGCTTCGAAGTCGGCGTAAATTACGTACGGTACTGGCATTTGATTACAATAATGTTCAAATTTTAATATATTTTTTCCTTCTTTAGGCATATCGATCCTGATAGCATTCTGTCGAACACCTCTACAGTCTTTTTTATGCGCTTCTAATAGATCTTGTCTGCTGTACCCATGCAGGCATCTTTCGCAGAAATATTTCTTTTCTTTATGTTTTGTTTGATCGTATAGCAGCCTGTTTAAACTCTTTATCCACGTATAATGATATTTACCATCTTTTTCGATCAGAAATGAATTGATTCTGGGGATATTTTCCGGAGCGGAGCTTATCCTGTGTACAACAATTCCTTTAGAATGTCAAAAAAACATTTATAGCTAAATTATTTTGCTTTTCTACCTTATCAATTTGTGATATTGGTGTAGGTTCGTCTATACCATCGAAGTTGAGTCCATCGTTTTGAGGATAGCTAGAAGGTCTATTTGCAATTTTAGAATCTACGGGGAACAATGCAGATCTTATCATCATTCTTAAACAGTCATCGGATTTATTTTTTACGTTAATTATGGCTTTTTTCTTCTTATAATACGGGGGTAAATCTATATAAGATCCACCTTTGAAGGGCATATAATTCGCTATATCTAAATATAAACTATCGATTTTATCCACACCCCAACCCGAACCTCTATTAGTCCAGCGTTCTAAAGTTTCCTGTATTCTCTGAATTGATGTATCTAATGATGTGTTTATAGTATCGGATTCGGTTATAACTTCTTGATTGCTACGGAAATATGGTTCGGTATATTCGGTGCTATCGTCTGTGTTACTTTTACTCAATGTCATTTTAATCGTCAGCTGGTATTTTATACTATGTAAATCATCTAATTCCTCGTTAATTTTACTCGATATGATGGGCTTAATATCGTTAACATCCATGTTGGAATTAATATCCATCTTCCAACCTCTAAGATATTTACCAACGCCGGCGGATGTGGGTACAAATATTAATTCTTGTTGTTGATTATCATTATTATTAGGTTGAATATCATTATCAATAGGTTGATTATTATCTAGTAAAGCGATCAATTCAGCTCTTCTCATTCGACAATAACCTCTCAGCCCACTGTTTCTCGCTCGAACTTTGAGTTCTCTAACAGTCTGGGGTCTGTTGTATTCCAAACCGAGTAAATCCATCAATTCAGCTTTTCTCATACGAGAATATCCACGCAGTCCACTTTGCTTTGCCATAGCTTTTAATTCTCTGACAAAAACCATTGTGGTTGAATGGTATATGCAAAATGAGACAAATGTCTAATTGGTTGTTTTCAGATATCTAAATACATATTCTCCCCAACCTATTCCTCTCATTGATGTAATCTCTCTTCCTAGCATAAATAATCTGGTTCCTGACCCTATCAGCACCGTGTTCCTTACATAAACAATAACGACCTTTGACCCCTATCCCGCATACAGAACACGTATAGTTGATGTTTCCGCGCCTGATGTAATAGTTGTGTATCCCGCAGTAAAAAAAATCAACACAGCGTCGGTTACAAAGGGTAGTCTTTCCCATGAGTGTAAACTTGCAGTTATTCATGGTATATACATCTATCATATCATTTGTCTAAATGCAAATCACAGCTACACTATTGATTATGCATAGCCACAGCTGTCACTCCGACTTATGCATGGTATAGCTGAAAATCAATACAGAAGTCAATCCCAACATGATAAATGTGACCTCTCGGTTCTTTTGTTCCTCTGACGGTGTATAAAACTGACTCATTGTTGGTCTCGGTATTGGGTCTAGTTTTTTCCCATAAACGAGGAAGTATTCGTGCATGGCAGATTCAACATCCTTAAACGTTTGAATTGAATGTCCTTCCTTAATCAGTTGTTCATGAATAAAGTCTAATCTCTTCATTCTCTGCTGTGTATATTGTAACTGGGCTGCTTGGTATTGTTCTAAAGCTTTATTATGTCTTTTCTGCTCCGAACCTCTCATACTAGAAAATAAAAAATTACTCCCCGAAAAAGCTAGAGCATTAACAATAGCTCCACCGACCATCATCGCAATTGATGCCATATGTATAATAATATAAAATATTCAAATGTTTAATTACTTCATTATGTCTTCCGGGATAAGTCCTTGTTTGATGAGCATATCCTTCGTTGCCATAGCTAATCCAATATCCAGAACCATCATTGGTATGTCATATCCATTAAAATCTAGCTTGGGAGGTGTGGCTTTAGTAATCATTTTAGCCATACGGGCATAGCCAATGGCCAAGCCGGTGACCACCGCTGAATGATACGTCGCGTTTACCAACATTTTACCGTCTGTAGCTGGAGTAGTCATGCTTCTTATAGCATTATATGAGGACTAACCTCTAATTGAACTTGTTGTTGCTGCGGGGGTGACGTTTTCTCTTCTCCGGACTTATAAAAGAACCATACAACCGCTATACCAGCAACTCCTACTAGTGCCCATGTTTTAATCGGATTAATATTTGAATTATTTATTAATTTCGCTTTGCGCGCCAGCCCTCCCTTTCTTCCTGCAGCTATTTTCAAAGGATTCTTTGTCACTCTAGCTTTCAGTATTTTCACATTCACATGTGGTGGTTCCTCATTCACTTGTTGTTCCGCAATCTGTTGTTGCGTTTCCACAATCTGTGGTTCCTCGTTCACAATCTGTGGTGTCACCTGTGTCTCCATTTATATTATTAAGTGGGCACGTATGTTTAAATTGACAATACCTAGCCGTTATTAAAGCTGTGGTGAACGGAGCTAGAAACATTCCGTATCTATGATAAAACTCACAGCTCACTGCGCTTATAGCGTGTTCGATGAATGGGTCTTTCTCGAGAGATTCGCATAAATACAGGCGATGTTCTGCCGGGATGGGGAGAAACGTACTAGCTACGGCTGTGTATAGTTGTAATATAGAAGACCCTATCGTTTTAGTCATGGTAGCTCCCAATCTAGACTCGTAACGAGCGTACAGTTTTTTAATCTCTTCATCGGTCATGTTATCAATTTTTTCGATGGTATAATTTTCTCCCAAATATTGGGAACATTTTCCACCGGCTACCAAAGCGGCAAGTCTTTCTCTATGTTTATCTAAAGATTTATCTACATTTTGATCTGCATCAGATTCTTTGAGCATTTGTTCGATGAGTTCGTCGCATTCCATAATGTAATACCTAAGGAGATATCTAAGTCTAACATAATATAATATGACATATCCAATACAACCCGTAATAATGAACTGTTGTGAAAGAATGAGGATTTCGAACCACATTTTATGTAATATTAACCGCTAATGTTCAATTTGCTACATTTTTGCTACATTTTGCTATAATTTTGCTACATTTTGCTACAATTTGCTAAGCAATTGCATAATCAGCTGGTTGATCGGTTTTTAATACGAGTTTACAGTGCTTCATTGCCGCTAACACTTTTCTGACTTTGTCTCGTTCCCCCTTGGTATAAATGACATCATTTTTGCGTAAACATTCCTCGAATGAATCTCGATCTTTGCAATGAAAAAGCGCTACCCATTTGGTCTGCTCTCTCAGATCTTTCAGGACAGAGTTGTATTTTTGAGTAAGTACCCAAACGCTATGTTGAGTATGCCGACCGGAGAATGCTAAATACGAAAGCATATCCTTCTTTTTTGTGAGTTCTTTACTCGCGCTGCAGTCGTCTATTACGAAAAGGGTCGATTCTCCTTTGTATTTTTCGTGACATACTCGGAGACAGTCTTGTAAACGATCGCCCGGATCGACTCTGTGTACCCCGTCATCATTCATTACCCAATCTCTCGATAGGTAGGTTTTATTAACGCTTATAGTCGGGCACAGAATAATGATATGATCGAAAACGTCCCGATATTGACTTTCTAAAATATCTAGAATAAAGGCTGTTTTTCCGCAGCCTGTTTGCCCGCATATGATAGCGCAGTGCGGATCTTTAGGTAAAAGATTATCAATAGATTGCTTGCACGAATCCCCCATTCTGTATATTAAGTTGCGCATCCATAATCACGTACAAATATATGTTTAATTTACCAGCCGCTTCCTGAAGCTTCGTTATCTGTATGGTGGCACCCTCGCTAGCATTTTCTATTCTCCTCCCACTGCCGTGTAATTGGTCATCGTCCGTTGTTCGCATGTCGAGCCATAGCGCGTACTTCGTTGTGAGGTATTCACCCATCGATACACTACCGAGAGACAGATCTTTCACGACTGCGTTAACTTCCGGGGAGCGTTTTATAGAAGGAAGTTTTTTAATCTCATCCCACTGGTGATACGCTAGCATTCCTTGGCTATATAGTTGATTAGGAACGCCCTCGATAGTCAATTCTACTTTTGTAATCTTGGGACTGTAGAACTTCTCGGTATTTCTTTTAAACGCATCGGAGGGGTCCTCGAACAACATTAAAATACCCTTCAGCGACCTCGTGGGGACGTTTAGATTGATATTCCACATCGTATCTTTTTTGTCCCTCGTGATCTTTCGGTGTCGCAGCACGCGATCGTACAAAATGGCTAAACTTCCCGTATACTGGTTACGAATTTGTCTGGCTAATTCGGGATCCGTTATCATATCGTACTCCAGCGATATATTGTCAATGGAATAGCTAGCATCATCATTAGCAGATCTGATTACTCTACCGTAGTCATTAAAAGTGAGTTCGTATTCTAACCTATCGCCTAGGGATGCTTGATAAAAGGGCATGTGGGAATCTAGTAATTCAAAGTCTAGGGGAACATAGAATCTGTTACCTAATGCGTCGGCAACGGCCTTATCTTTTTCGTTGGTATCAACACCATTTTCAGCACCCACGCGCAGTCTCAATGTGTTCTTATTACAAATACCTTGGTACTGTAAGTTTTCCCGCTCTTTATCCGTTCTCCAGAGATC
Source organism: Haliotis rufescens (assembly GCF_023055435.1). Lineage (NCBI taxonomy): Eukaryota > Metazoa > Mollusca > Gastropoda > Lepetellida > Haliotidae > Haliotis > Haliotis rufescens. Next base: position 57,896 of record NW_025963783.1, read on the forward strand.
CATGTAGCAATAGTATACATCGCTATCGTCGATACTCAAAACCTCATTACCGCTAATTTAAATGGCGATTTTCTTAACGATAGCACGACCTATGTTCTGAACGGGCTCCCTGTTAACGTCTGTAGAAGTCAAACTAATCGTAAATGCTAGTCGGACAGTTCCCGGAACTAACACATCGTGTGCGCCGAGATTAGGAAAGCGAACCAGAAGCGTTTGATTCTGATCTATGGTACTAGGGTTATTAGTTATAGTTACAGACTGACGAATTGCCTTGACCCCTAATGGATCTCGAAGTCTACGTTGTGGGTTTAACTTGCGTCCGTATTGCGAAGACATTGTTTATATTGAAATTATGTACCCTATGTTTAATATAAAAATGGCTAATTTTGAACATAATGTCTTAGATCTAAGTACATTTGATGACTTTGATAACCCAAACGAAGAGGGTACTGATGAAACCAACTTTGGTGGCACGAATCTTAACGATGAAATTTTACAATCAACCGTCAATGATTATTACGATGCCTTAAAAGATGATAAAAATTATGTTATCCCAATAGGTCGTGAGTATTCAAAGTTTATGCTAGATAGTAAAGGAATATTGCGACTGCGTGACTCTCCGCATATTGATCTTATGCATTATAGTACTCGTAAGCCCCTAGCCTTGTCTACTATAGCTGGTAAACATAGCCGTGAGTTTGTTCGTGATAAATTAGGTTTTGTAGAATACGGACGAGCAAAACTTCCCGCGAAGACTACTAAGGTTCTTCGAACCGTGCGTACTGAACTCGGTAATACAGATGATTTGGAAGAAGCCTCTAACGTGGCCTCGAACGGACTCGGAGAAATCTTAGATACCTATTACGATAATTCCACGGTCAGTGTATCACCATATTCAGAGTTCAGTATTAGGGAATTACGAGGTCTTGACAAGGCAATGCGAACAATGCGGGGAGAACTCATCAATAATATAGCCAAGATATCCGAAATCGACAAGCATATAGCTCAAGAGAAAACAAAACTCGAACAGGCGGGCGATGAGTTCAGTAGACGCCGCGTAGCAGAAAGATTACGTAACTTAGAAGACGAAAGATCGGCCCGCCTCGAAGCAGCTTCCAGTAATAGAACGGCACTTCGTTCGCAAATCAGTCGTATTCGAGAAACTATCGATCAAGTCCTCAACGATGACACTACACTGGCCGATAAAATTAAAACATTGTTCAGAGAACAGGGAATAACCATTGCCAGTATTTTAACCGCGTTGGGTTTTATTATATCGACTTTGACTCTCTCGTTAACAGGTGGTAGTACAGGTGGAGGTACACCGCCTAGCGATAAAAATGGTATAAAAGAGTGGATAAAAAAGCATTTAAAAGCATTAGGTTCAGCACTGGGAAAGCTCGCTGAGAAAGCTGCGGCCGCACTTCCCGGTATAATAGGGAGTGTTGTTTCCTGGCTATTGAATTTATTAGCTAAGACCACCACTTGGCTTAGTCAAAACTTGTGGGGGTTGATCTTAGCAATTGCAAGGCTGTTGTACGTGTTCGCTAAGAACTATTTAACCAAATCAGTTCGCTGAGAACTATTTAACCAAATCAGTTCGCTAAGAACTATTTAACCAAATCATGAGTAAGCCAACCGAGACTCCACCCACTACGAGTGCTGTTTTTTCATCGATATGTTGTTGATTTTTAGCCTCAATATGCGGTGGTACTTGAGCATTAGTAGATGGTTGATCGATAGTTGGTGTTTGTGGCTTGACTATTCCCTTTTCGCCCGTGATCGTTTGCGTTATTAATTCAACGTTAATATCTGAATTTATACCTGGTTTTTGTTGATCGGTAGCGATAACAATTTTATTATTATAGCCTATCACTTGACCGATCTTAAGTTCCATATTACTCGGAGACATGTATAGTCCCGGCGCATAAACGAAGTCCACTTTGGATTGAGCGTACTGTAATGCATCTTGAAAACGCTTTATAGACGATGGTATGTCAACTGGTGAATTAATGGCGTCCTCCACGTTTGCGACAAACTGTTTTTGTGCGAGCGCCGTCCCAGTACCGATAATGGATGTTCGTGTTTGCGATTGTGCACCGAGAATTGCCCATACATAAGTTCTTATCGATTCATTAAATCTTACAAATCCTGGGTTAGTAAAATTATTTTCCGTTTTATCATTAAGAAATTCATTCCAAGCGTTTGCGGTATCGTTCATTTGTATAAATTTTGTAACAATATAAGCCAAACCACCCTTAAAACTCATAAGGGAACCTCTCCAATCGTTACTCGAAAGTTCCCAGCCATGATTAAGATTATGCAATCTTACAAAAAGATTGTCTTTCTGTAAGAATTTAAATGGATCGAATGGTTGATGAGTTTTGTTAACTAAATCATCGCTGACTTCTTTAACAGTTCTTTGTCCGCTGTACGGAACACCTAGACCATGGTTTGCTCCTTTAATGCGCCAATCTTTACTCGTAGAAACATTAAATTCGTTACAAATACGTTCATACGCGGACCTATCATAATTATTATTTGTGGAATTCCACGCTCGATCCTGCGGTAATGGAGCACTAATTTCTTTAAGTATACGTCTAATCTGATAATACACGTGAAATAATAAAACAGACTTATTTAGCATAAATCCTGGGGCATTAACAGATACGCCACATCCCGTTGTGGCACACCATATGGCAAAGTTTAACTGATTCTGCCAAAATTGCATAGGATTGTGAAACCAATCGTGCACCATTTTATCGCTAGTTGCCGTGACCCTGTACTTTTCAAAGATATCTGGGAATTTAACGAAAAATTCAGCACCAGAGGCAGTTACTATAATCGATTGATTAGTAATGTATCTCGATTTCATATTTAAGTTATGATATAGTATCATTGTATATTTAATATGTATGTTACACTACCTGGAATAACAAATGGTCAGTCTATTGAACTGCTTCATACTATCGATAACTCGGATGGACAACTCGAAGTAGCTCTATGTGATGTAACGTATTACCCACGGTGGACCAATATAAATGCTATAAAAAATAATAATAAGATGAGTATACCAGGTGAAAACAATGGTATTGGCAGAGAACTCATTATACCTGATGGGTATTACAGCGTATGCTCACTCAATGATGAATTTTTTAAGTCTAATGGAATGAGTATCACACAAAATGAGTCGAATGGGACAGTGAAAATATACACTGGAGAAAAAGGTGTAATTATTTACGAGTACTTAGCAATTACACTTGGACTTGGACAGTCAGCATTATTACCACCCAAAAAAACAGTGACTGTATATGCATTACCCGATTTAGTTCCCTATAAAGAGTTGTGCATCCATCTTGATCAGATCAGTACGACGGATAATATTCAACAAGAAAGTCCTTCAACTCTACTCAGATGTGTTCCAGTTAAAGATGAAAAATACAATAGCGGTAGAACGGAATCTTTCTCAACATTACAATATAAAAAATTGAAGCGGGGTATTATTTCAGACCTCAAAATTTTTGTATTAGATGTAAAACACCAACCTGTACATATAGGATACTTAAGTGTAACACTCCATATTAAAAATAATGGTTGATTCCATATTTAAGTTATGATATAGTATCATTGTATATTTGATATGTATGTTACACTCCTGGGAATAACAAATGGTCAGTCTATTCAACTGCTTCGTACTATCGATAACTCGGATGGACAACTCAAAGTCGCTCTATGCGATGTAATGTATTACCCAAGGTGGACCAATATAAATGCTGCAAAAAATAATAATAGGATAAATATATTATCCGTACTTGGTACTGTCAAATCCATTACTATACCTGATGGGTATTACAGCATAAGCTCACTCAATGATGAAATTTTAAAGCCTAATGGAGTTAGTCTCTCACAAAATGAGGCGACTGGGACAGTGAAATACAACCATTCAGATGATATAATTGTATTTGGCCAACCAGGTAGAGAGGAATTTAGTCGCTTAGATGGTGCACATCCTTATATTAAATTACCCGATTTAGTTCCCTATAAAGAGTTGTTCATCCATCTTGATCAAATAAGCACGACGGATAATATTCAACTAGAAAGTCCTTCAACTCTACTCAGATCTATTCCAGTGAAAAATGAAAAATATAATAGCGGTAGAACGGAATCTTTCTCGTCATTACAATATAAAAAATTGAAGTGTGGTATTATTTCAGACCTCAAAATTTCTGTATTAGATGTAAAACACCAACCTGTACATATAGGATACTTAAGTGTAACACTCCATATTAAAAAATAATGGTTGATGCATCAGGCCCTGGAACAGTAAGACAATGTAATACAATTGCGCTTTCCGATCTCGGAGACACGGAAGGATTCGGTAAACCCGGCACCGATGGTAAGTTATACGCTTTACACTTACACGATAATGTATACAATCGGAAAGAAGTCACATTCACGGGTAATCTAGGAGATTTAAGCGATGTCGATGTTAGTAGACTCCTTAAAAACACTTCGTACAATATTACTCGCAACGATGATAATAAATGGACTATGGTCGAAGCAAACATCGAGTGGCTACTGAATATCGTCATTACCCCACCTTACGTGATGATGGGTAAGGGCCATAATTTAACTAAGATAATAAATAGTGGTATCGTACTCGCGGCTTATATCCCATCAAAACGAAAAAGTGTGTTAGTTACCCCCCTGCCAGAAAACCCAGGTCATATGTTATATAGTCGTCCGGCCTTAAAAAATGTTACTTTAAATTTGGTTACTGAATTCGAAGATATTAAAGTTAACCTGAGTGCAATACCTAATCTTTCTACACTTATTATTGAAGTCTTGTTCGGAGATGTACCGGAAGATGCCTTCGAAATATTACCAGGTCTATCGATTAAATGGTTCAAGAATCACGAGCGTCAACGTTGCAGTATTATTCATATCGGAGCATCGCCCGTTGCAACCCTCGAGGGGGTCCAAATTATTAAAAGTGGTAGTATTTCTCTTTCTAAGATATTCTTGCCGTATAATATACATTTAATAAGGTTGATGTATAGTCTCAAAACATTTAAGCAAGACCAATTAAAGACTATTATATGATCGTTATATACACTATGAGTTTATATCCGGCGCTCAATGAAGCATTTGAAAAGATGGAAACTGTTGATGGATTTCGATTACATCAAATAAGCGACATAAAACATCGAATAGAGAAGGATAGGGAGTTGAGACTTGGATTGTATAAAAGGTATCGCAGAGCCGTGAATGCTCTGGACGGAGTTGACACCGCTCTTGTAGTATCTGGCATGGGACTCGGTGTAGCGGGTATCGGTTTACTATCAACTATAATCGCCGTGCCTATCGTGCTCGGCATGGAAATAACCGCTGGAGTCTCGGGACTGGCAGGAATAGCGATAAAATTCATTTGTCGTAGGTTACAAAAGAAAGCATTAAAACACGATAGTATTCGGATACTCGCCGAAGCAAAGTTGAACAGCATTGAGGATCATATTTCGACAGCAATGGCTGATTGTAAGATATCCGAGGATGAGTTTCGTTTAGTGCTGTCGGAGCTCAACAAATACAATAAAATGAAGCAGAAGATTCGATCAAAATCTCGTAAGACCAGTGGTATTAGCGAAGACGAGAAAAAAAAGTTCATAGAAGAGGGGAGGCAACAAGCGCGTCAATTATTCCGTGCCAAAACCAAAGAACTGGTTGGAGATTAAAAATAGATTGTTTACTATCGTGTGATTACATTTAGACAAATGCTAACATAAATATATAATAATGGAGAAAGCTATTCAATGGAAAGAATTACCACAAGGTTTTTATTATATCAGTGATGTCAAACCAACCAAATACGGTTATCAATTGTTTCTTATCAATTTACAAGAAGAGTGTAGTTATATAGTCTGGTCTCCTAGTAAAATGAACGAAGAACTTAATAAAAATGTTGAATATCGCTTTATCGATAAAAATAATAAAGAATATTTTTATTACCATTTAGACTCATCTGAAGCAATGATTGGTCCCAGGTATTGGTGAGCTAGAGCCAATTTAACTTAATCTTATGACTATCATTAAATCGCAACATCATTTTGGCATAAAAAATTCCTCCTGTAGTAGCAGTATAGGTATATGAATCCTGCTCCAGTGGAGTTGCGGCAGAACCCCCATTACCTATACTACTCGTGGTGTGTGGTTTTTGAACCGATGTATTTCTTTTCTAAGAGAGGGGGCGGTCGGGTGGCCTAGTGGTTAAAGCGTTAGTTCGTCACGCCGAAGACCCGGGTTCGATTCCCGACATGGGCACAATGTGTGAAGCCCATTTCTGGTGTCCCCCGCCGTGATATTGCTGGAATATTGCTAAAAGCGGCGTAATACCATACTCACTCACTCACTTTTCTAAGAGAATATATTTTACTCATGTGCCTGTGCCTAAGTTGTTTTGATGATAGGATTCGATTGACTTCAGTAGTTGAATTGATTGTGGGGATCAACTGACCTCGATTGTTGATACGGTGATGATGCTGAATTAATTTATGCGTTTTATATTTAGTTTGTGACGGAGTTCTCCTTAAAGGTTGATAGGTGAAGAGATTCAATTTACCCGACAATATATATTCTTATTAGTTGATTACTGACAGGACTTAGTTGAACTTAAGAGTGGATTGGATGATGAGACTGACTTGACCTTAAGTTTGTAATAGTGATTTGATGAGGAGATTCAGCTGACCTAAGCTAATTTCTGAATTGCAAATTATCTTAATTTTATAATCGCTACATATCAATTCAAGTTAACTGAACCTAACTGCACACTGTGTAATTGAGTACCAGTAGTCCCCAATCAGACTGTTGTGACTGACCCGGTCCTTACTCTTAGACCAAATAAGAACCAGATGTCGGTTCGTAAGAGAGTAATAACATACTATTTGAAATGGGTTGTATGTTTAGATCAGTGCTGTGTGTTTTTTTCATATCTTCATGTAGGTAATATCACTTGGCATTGCTCAAAGCGATGTCGATCTTAGAGGCTTTACACCTTGGTGAATCCAAGTAGCACGCGTATGGCGCTGATGAACCAACCATCGACCAAAGGAGTTGTGTTAGCTAGCAAGCAAGGATACGGTGGTACCAATGCCGCCTGTACGCACCCTTGTGACCATACAAGGCAGACAACTGTAAACAGCCACATGGCAGATTGTCATTGTATTAGCCGGCGTGTAACAGGTGTGCACTGTTGTCCACGCACATATTGTACATTAAGACCCAAAAGTTCCCAATAATACCTGATGTTATTACATCCGTAACCAATAAATTTTAATATCACTTGGCAAATATTTACTTTAAATAAATCATATATATACCACTTATACATACCAATAAACATCATTACTTATGTAACAGTTGTTAGTCCTGACAAGAGTCCTTGATACACTGTCGTTGATACATCAGTTATCATGTCTTTGTTACTGCTTCACAATACCTTTGTGTCAGTGTAATGCATGGTGTTATTGCTTGGTTATACCTTTGTGTCAGTGTAATGCATGGTGTTATTGCTTGGTTATACCTTTGTGTCAGTGTAATGCATGGTGTTATTGCTTGGTTATACCTTTGTGTCAGTGTAATGCATGGTGTTATTGCTTGGTTATACCTTTGTGGCAATGCTGTATGTACATATATGTATGTGTGTATGCATGCATGAATGCATGCATTATGTGATTCTGTTAGTGAATATGTGTATATCTAATTGTATTTTAATATTTGTAATATCTTAAGGTGTCATTTCGGCCCTCTGAGACCTTGTGTTTATATTTTAAGTATGTGCTCAGTGTTGTATTACTTTCTAACACATGACACTGTAATAAACTATATTATTATTATTATTTTTATTATTATTATTATTTTTATTATTATTATTATCATCATTATTATCATCATCATCAGCAGCACATGGCCCTTCCCCTCTACACGCAGCCAAGACAGCAAATGGGACTTTTCCCAGGAAGCTCTGCCTAGGGACCAAACCTAAGGCACCGAGAACAATCGGGAGTCGGACAACTTGGCACTTGGGATACAAGCGTGACATTTCGAAAGTGAGATCTGCATATTTGTCATGTTTTTTCTCAATCTTGTCAATCACATTGGTGTCAAAAGGGACAGAAAATTCAAAGATATAAATGATTTCATTGGATTGATCAAAAAGGTCAAAATCACAAGCATGGCGAAGACGGTAATAAAATTATAGAGCCATTCCCTCGTGTTGCTAAAGGTACTGTTTTTGTGCCAAAAGGGGCATCCACTGACAATGTGTTGGACAGTCTCATTAAATTCATTACATAATCATTATTATTATGTCGTCATAGTCGTGCCGGAATTCTATGATCGTGGAGGGGCGGTGGCGCCAACCAAGTCCGATGGTCATCCCGTATATCCATACTCATACCTGCAAACATGCATCCTCAACCACTTTCACAATATTCTCACAATATCTACAGGGCGGTGTTGTAGCCTATTAGTTAAAGCGTCACGCTCGTCACGCCGAAGACCCGTGTTCGATTCCCCACATGGGTACAATGTGTGAAGCCCATTTCTGGTGTTACCCGCCGTGACATTGTTGGAATATTGCTAAAAGCGGCGTAAAACCATACTCACTCACTTGCTCACTCACTCTCTCACTCACGATGATCGTGGGTCTGAATCTCACAGACACTCTGATGATGACTCTTGGCTTTTCAGACCGCCTCCGTGGTCTTGTGGTAGAGCGTCCGCCCGGAGAGCGGAAGGTCCAGGGTTCGATCCCGGGCCGCGTCATACAAAAAGACGTTAAAAGATTGTACTTGTTGTTACCCTGTCTGGCGCTCGGCATTAAGGGGCTAAAACAAGGACTGGTCGGCTCGGAGTCAGTATACTGTGTCTGAGTGGGGTATTCATGTTAAACTGCGGCATGGTATCTCAGTGAGCTAGCACTATAAATCGGCATCAGTCCGGACTAGTACAAGCAGCCACACACACACATACACGTGCATGCACGTCGCTATATAAGTGCAATAATCTTGGACGCGACGTTAAACTCAATTTCACCTCACTCTTGGCTTTTCAACACTAAACCGATGCTCGTTGTTTCCACCAAAGTGGTATTCTTGAAAGATCTGTATCGCTTTAGGTATTCCTCCAACATTAATCTGACATGCCGTAATATAACTAAAAACCATTCCAAGCTGTTCTAAACCCAATTCTATCACTCGCTTTGACAATTTTTCAAATATATATTCTTCAAAAACAGAAATGCATAGAAGAGTTTATGCATGTACCAAATACATAAGCACATATGTATCTACCCTATATTAAGCATGATTACGATGCCATCTGGTACCCAAATAATCATGTGTGTGTTGTGGTAGGGGATGGGGGTCTTTGTTGCCAAAGCGTTGTCTATTAGAAACTGTTCCACGACTACCTGTAGCTCAACGAAAAACGCAGTGGGACGGCTGGAACATGAGAAACGCAGTTGGCTTTAGCCAGGGTATTCCTCTAATCTCAGAACCCTATTTTCCGTCTGGGGCGGATGGGGTAGCTCGTCACGCGGAAGAACCGGGTTCGATTCCAAATATGGGTACAATGTGTGAAACCCATTTCTGAGATGTTAAATTGACCTTGTTGATTTTAACTCTAAAACAATGGTGATACAAAGATTTAACCTTTGATACTGTCATATTTCGTTATCGTTCATAAATGAACGCCTCGGTATTGCAGAAAGCTCAAGGTTTAGTTCTTTCAGTCAGTCAAATGCTACAGGGAGTAATTCTTCATGGTCAAATGAAAGAGGTCGTAACTTTACAGGTCGTGGATTTTCTCAGTCATCATTTTGAGGCCCTGACAATAACCAGGTGTCAGGTGTGGCAAGTAATTTTCCTCAGGGGTACAATGTATCCATGTCGGCAGGAATGATGATTTCAGGACCAGTTTGTTCATATTGTAAGAAAAAGGGAATTTGATAAGTGCATGTTGGAAAGTGAAAAACTAAGATCAGAATGAGCAGGAGCCACATGCTCTGGCTTCGGTGATATCACAGCAAATGCCTGGCTGAAGATGTGCAAGTAAATAATTTTTAATACCGAAAAGGGTTATTCACCTCTTATGTCTAGAGGAATGGTATCCTTAGTGGAAGATAGCTCTGTCTCAAGACCTATAGATATCCTCAGAGATACTGGAGCCCTCCAGACTCTTATGCTAGAAGATGATCTACCATTTTCTGAGAAAACTTACACTGGAACCAGCGTACTCATGCGAGGAATAGGTTGTTACATTAAGGTACCTCTTCATGTAGTCCATTTAAAGTCAGATTTGGTGATAGGATGTATAGAACGGGAATCATGTCAACTTTACCAGTGCCAAGTGTATCGCTTATCACGGGCAATGATATTTGAGAAGATATTGTATCTGATCTTCCTAAAGCAAGTGAGATACGTACCATGCGATATGCAGGAAGACATAGAAAATGTATATACACATCCTGTCAGACCTCATTTCTATTGGCCAGGAGTTCCGACTGATTTTAGAAAAAATCTGTAGAACATTTCGAACATGTCACACTTGTCAGATGGTCGGTAAACCAAATCAGAAGATCGCAAGATATCCTTGACATAAGAGTATAGCCCCAACATCTAAGTTGCATCTGCCCTTAATACCATATTTCCTTGAAAACTTAGTGGAGAGGGGTGTGTGAGTGTGTGTGTGTGTGTGTGTGTGTGTGTGGGGGGGGTTATAGGGTATTTTATGATATCTTAAATAGAGTATCCAACAATATCATATTCCAAAATACATTCAAAGAACTAGATCTTGGCCTTAACATGACGGAAAAAGATTGGCAAACGATTAATCGTAGTCCCCACAGATATAATGTGTCCTCAAAACAAAAATGGTTCCAATACAGTATTATTCATAGAATTATACCAACAAACGATTTACTGTACAAAATGGGATATTAAGAATCAATTTTTGTAAACGAGAAAAACAAACCTAAGTGCACATGAGACTGCCGGAATTAAATTGCTTTTAAATTGTTGTGTGATCCCTCCTTGTTGTGAATTGAAACTGTTTATTGGATCAACTCGTAACACCAGTGATTGTATAAGGCCACCTTTAGCAGCATTCCATCAAGATCACGGCGGGGGACTCCAAATGGGCCTCACATGTGATGGTCAAATCCGGGTCGTGAAGACAAAACGCCTTGACAATTTGGTTACTCCCAATGAACCCAGTGGAAACACCTTGATGACAGCTGTTCATTGTTACAACAGAGATTGTAATCTACGCAAGAATATACGAACATGCTCTAATTTAAACAGAACGCATCGGTGATCTTTGGAATAATGTTCACATCAAGTGGATTCCTTCACTTATATGTAGCTCGAATGGGGCATATATACAAAACATCCAAGCCAGAGAATAGCCAGTCTCGATTGCCTTGGTCAGATAGTCCATCATCAAACAAATTATCTTCCCTCGAAATCTCTCTGTCAGTATCTTCAAGTAGCATTTATAACATGAAGCATTAATGACGACAGTGTTGATATCGATTTCAAATTGTTTTATTATATCTTGGCAAAGTGTAGATACAAGAGCGTGTATCACGCAATCAACAAATAGAAAGGACAGGATGAAACAGCTAGGGTAACACAAAGATAAGCAAAACAACAAACAGAAAAAAACCATGATATTAATGAGATTAATTCTTAATCTTAGTCTTTAGGCCTCAACCATATGTTCCCGTGTGTTTTTATCATGTGCATAATTGACTTGCCTCTGGATGTGTTTGTGACGGGTGCTACCTGTGAGACAGGATACGCTCAACTTTTCGGGAACACCTGGTATCATCTTTATTTGATGCTGATTCATAAACACATGCATATGCACATGATATAGTCGGAATCGTACAATCGAGATTTCTAATGAATATGGAAAGGGTTTTGTGTCTTTTACTTAATTTGAAAATCACTAAATTAAAAACAATTGTAGCAAACGTATTTTACCTATCAATTGCGCTTTCATTCTCATTTGTTTAGCAATACGTCCAGACATGGGCTTCACACATTGTATAAATGAGCCAACAACCTATCTAGATATATCCCTTTCGATATCAATTTTACTAGAGGTCGCATGTTGCAAATATATTACAAAGAAACAATAACAATATATAATGGTGATGAGTAAATTAATTTTAACTAATTCACCAAGACCTGCAGTTTTTCCTGGTTTGCTATGATTTCGCGAGTGCAAGTTTTTGGTTCACAAAACACTCTCCACAAAACTGATTGACAAGAGGGATGACTTCAGCTTTCCAATAGTTAACTTTCCCTTCAATATTCAAGGAGCTCAAACCTTTGGTGTTTACATTTCACAACTTTTGAGATACAATCGAGCATGCTCCTTCTACCAAGATTTCAAATAGCGTTATACGACTCTTTCTCAGAAGTTGTTCGATCAAGGTTACAACATTCAAGGCCTCAGTAAAGCTTTCAAGAAGTGTTATGGTAGACATGTGGAGGACATTTCCAAAAGTGACACATCAGTGACACAAATTATGTCCAATGTAATTCCCTATTTTGACTTGTGCCATGTGTTCCCCTGTTTGTTTCAGGTGAACAATTTACTGGCCTTTGCGTGTGTTTGTGATAGTGCCACCGGTGGGGCAGGATACGCTCACCTTTTCGCGAGCCCCTTGTATCTTTACTATTTGATAGTGATTCATAAACACATGCTCGTGGTATAGTCGGAATCGTACAATCGACTCTGCTTCAGGCAGCGATTTGTGTTGGGTATGGAAAGGGCTGTGTCACTTTATTGCAGTGTCCTATATCCTGACAGAGCTTTAGTCTCTGATGTATAAATGTCAACTTGCTGTATTTCTTTAATGGACCTGGTGTTTACATTTAAGGCATGCACTTCTGCATTAAACATACAACATTGATCATCCGACATTAAACATATTATATTGAAAGGTACATTGACAAAATACTCGTGTGCATGTATGGGATTGCCAGGTCACTGCATATATTTGTGCTGTGTCTAAATGCATATGCTGCTGTGAAACCACAGCGCATTGTAGTCAAATACTTTGAGTTCTCGTATAAGGTAGTTGTTTGTATTGCTTTTTTCCTTAGCTATAGCAGACAGTATATGTTTATAAAGCAGCTTGGTAATATAATCAGAATGTTACAAAGGACTCATCAGAGCATCAACATGGGAGAACAAATAATATAAAGTTGTGGTTTGACTGGATATACGAGATATGAAGTAACGAAAGCATATGTGTGTTTGTGTGTATCATCAAATAATTAAAGTGGCAGAACTATTTTCATTTTATCGTTTCTTTTAGAAAGATCGAATATACATTTATAGCAGAATATAGCATACATGTAGCAAAGCGATAAATCGCAAAGAACAATAAAGAACGAAGTGTATTTAATTTTACGATGAAACATTCTTCTACCATGACATCATTTCTGGAGATACCAACATGTGCTCGCAAATTGATGACGTCTTATGTTGGACCACGCCATCACTATTGAAATACAGGTAAATATTTTTTTAAGTTTGTACATTTTATCGTCATCCTTAAATATGCTGTACATGATGTTGATATTTCATATAAGAAATAAGCGACCCGTGGGAGTTGTTTAACGTACAATAAAACACTGGGGGGAGAATAAACCATGAGGCGAAGCCCCCCATGGTTTATTCTCCGCCCCCAGTATTTTATTGTACGATAAACAACCCCCACGAGTCGCTTATTTCTTAATTAAAGTTTCAATTACATGAAACTATCTGCTTCATTTAATATGTTACTTGGAACGTTGATAAAAAAAGCGTAAGTAAGAAAGGAAATAATGTTTCTTAATAAATGTACATGTATTTACCAAGAAAGATGTGAATCCAAAATAGGGCACAAAACGAAGGATGTAAAGAACATGTTTGAGTTCAAACACACAATGAAACAGATCCGTTTCCTTCAGTGGAATGTGGTCAGTGGCAGAGAGTTAATCAGCATGCAGATGTCAACCAACTATTACATATCTATCACCATTAAGGCACCAGCCATGAATAAAATCTAGTATGATAAGAAATGAAGATTGAATGTTACACATTAAATAGCACTAAGCCTTTGAAGGCCTTCGGTTATCACCGTCACACGGCTTCTGTATTGTGAGGGCATTCCCATTTCACTGGTTCGAGGCTTCTGGCATCTGTGTCATCTGTTCCTTAATCTCCGGGAACTGCTCAAACAAAAGATTACATAGTTAAAGTGGACATATTCACCATTCTATATTACATAGCAAAAACTTAAAATATAAGACATGTTCACAGTATCCATGGATATAGCACATTGGTTCTAAATATGTAAACATATGAATAATATAGAATGTTCAGCCAAATTTACCTTTTCTTTTCGTGCATTAGACCAGAGCCTGAAACGTTTGGCAATATCTTCCTCGAACTCCTTCTTTTTGGAATAGATAGCAATTTCACGCTCTTGAAATCTTTTTGGAAGCATCCATGATTTCTCAAAAATAAATATAAATATTCCATCAACAAGGTTGTATGCCTATTTGATAGTTTACTATAAATAATTGTTTGAATAATTAAATCGCTGATCGCATATCATCAGAAATTATCATAATTGGAAACACAGACAGGCCCAAAACACAGGATTGAACATTTAAGAATTTATTTGGAACTTAAATGTATTAAATAACAAACACATCCTTTATTCTTGTAAACAATTTACCCTCTGTAGTTCTTTTTTACTTGAATCTAAAATGCACATACTTTAAGTGTTCCAGTCTGGTCAAAGCTACAAATAATGGCATTTTAGGATACTTTTTTTATTATATACATAATATATATATATATTCTAACGATCTGAATGTAGCTATCGTTGAGGTTTATATTTACAATACCGCGGCGTTCCATCTGAACACAACATCTAGTCACAATGAAATTTTACATTATGCATGAACAGCACGCGATGCATGTACACACAGAAGCAAAAGTGCATGCACCTATCTTGAAACTGCCAAATGGTAATGCAGTTGAGCTAAGCGCATCCTTAAAATGGATCCGATACAGTATCCCAATGAGCAGATAAACTGAAGAGAAGAATCAAGGTTTTGTCTCCAATTCAAAGATGATATAAAACGTTGTTGGCGAAGTAGCGGCGAGAGGTATGCCACGGCTACACGTCTTGATCATGTTCGGTATGGGTTGGTAGTGTTATGGTGATGAGCGGTATGCCAATTGACAGGCGAACTGATTTAATGACCGTGAAAAGACATGTGACTGTCCATTGATATGTTGATAAAATGTTGCGTCCTCGTTAAAGTCACTTGAATAATCGACACAAATTTTGCAAGGCGACAATGACAGACCACATCGTCACCGATTTTATTCTACGATACAGCATACGGACAATGGATTACCCTGCTAAGTCCCTTGCCATATTCCCAATAGAGCATCTGTGGGATGTTCATGGGCGGAGAATGCAGCGGAGACCCAGCACCCGTCAACGTTTCCCAGCTCCAAGCAGCTCTTCAGGCGGTGGGCGGGTAATGCAGCGGAGACCCAGCACCCGTCAACGTTTCCCAGCTTCAAGCAGCTCTTCCGGCGGTGGGCGGAGAATGTAGCGGAGACCAAGCACCCGTCAACGTTTCCCAGCTTCAAGCAGCTCTTCAGGCGCTGGGCGGGTAATGCAGCGGAGACCCATCACCCGTCAACGTTTCCCAGCTTCAAGCAGCTCTTCAGGCGGTGGGCGGAGAATGCAGCGGAGACCAAGCACCCGTCAACGTTTCCCAGCTTCAAGCAGCTCTTCAGGCGGTGGGCGGGTAATGCAGCGGAGACCCAGCACCCGTCAACGTTTCCCAGCTTCAAGCAGCTCTTCAGGCGGTGGGCGGAGAATGCAGCGGAGACCAAGCACCCGTCAACGTTTCCCAGCTTCAAGCAGCTCTTCAGGCGGTGGGCGGAGAATGCAGCGGAGACCCAGCACCCGTCAACGTTTCCCAGCTTCAAGCAGCTCTTCAGGTGGTGGGCGGAGAATGCAGCGGAGACCAAGCACCCGTCAACGTTTCCCAGCTTCAAGCAGCTCTTCAGGCGGTGGGCGGGTAATGCAGCGGAGACCCAGCACCCGTCAACGTTTCCCAGCTTCAAGCAGCTCTTCGGGCGGTGGGCGGAGAATGCAGCGGAGACCAAGCACCCGTCAACGTTTCCCAGCTTCAAGTAGCTCTTCAGGCGGTGGGCGGGTAATGCAGCGGAGACCCAGCACCCGTCAACGTTTCCCAGCTTCAAGCAGCTCTTCAGGCGGTGGGCGGGTAATGCCAAAGGCAACCATGCGCACTTTAATCAACAGTTTGCCATCAAGGTGTCGTGCATGTAAAGTCCAACATGGTTGATTTACACGCCCAAAATTTAATTTGCAGACATTTATCGTAATACACACTCACTATCATTTCATCACTATCATTTCAGTTCCTATTCATTGATGGATTCATGGGTTACATTAGCATACCTGTGCTTCTGGCTGGGTGAAAGCCTTTTCAGGGTTTGATTTGTTATAAAACCAAACTTTTGTTATTGGATCATCTTTTTTCTGTCCATAATCGAAAGACTTCAGCTACAAAATAAACCAATTTGGAACCGTATATAATATGGGATGCATCTGTTTCTTGATGTGCCAAAATCTGCAAGAATGGTCACTTTATATTACGTGTTCCTCTTGCCAATTCAACTTACCCATTGTCCCCAAACATATGATGTGATTATGAAAACAAAGAAACAACGAATGACTGAATACAAAATGCTGGATTCTTGATAATCCAAACCGTAACAAAAAAGTCAAAAGAACATACTTGTACTTAAAGCAAATGGCAGAAACATGTATAAGCTATCTGCGAATGCCAGAAAGTATGTCAAATGTCAGTGACTTATTAAGTGAAAGCTTCAGGGAAACAAGAACCAGTACAGACATTAACAATATTCGAGAGACTTGGCAGAGACAGCAAAAACATGTTAGTTAATACGCAACATTATATCATTATTTTCTGCACCATACACAAACACCATGTTTGGCCATCTTATCTCGGCAGATATCAACAAAAATCAAGTGGAGACAACATCAAGACTTCACAGATACCAAAAAGTGCTTCCTTTTTATTTAAGAAATTAAAACTGGAAAACAGTTTGACAAAAACTGGCATACACTCAGGAAGCGAAAATACAAAAACAAAACAAACAAAAACAAAGACATGACCGTAACAGACAGACTATTTCAACTATTTCGAACTTGGTAAAGTAAGTTGTACCTACAATGATGTCAAACTGTTCTCCATCAAAGGTTGTTTCTTTTTCAGCATGAAGAATTTGTTCTTTAATACCTGGAATGTCATCCTGAAAGTAAAATATTGTGTTGTACCAGTTCACTCAAATTACACCAAAGTACATGAACAAGTAAATGTGCTTCAATGAATTGCTACAAATGGGGAATGAACGTTATAAATCTTCACTGGATTTTCGTCACACAAAACTAATGCTCGCTTATTTGAGGTCCGCAATAAGTTAACAATGATTTGATATTTCGCTGTGAAGTGAACCACTCTGTAAAACCATGGCCTTTGCTCATCAATTAAATTTGTGAGATAACCGCGATACAAAACTAGCATCATACTTGTGTAAAGGGGTCCGCAGCAGACAGATTGTATTGGCCAACACACTTATACAAATCTCTTTTCCAGATTCTTCCGATGATTTCTCTTGCTTCAAGTGTGCCTGGAAATGATCCATAGCGTTCGCTCGTTAGATACGTTTTGAAACAACTTGTTGTAAGATAAATGGTATCTGACAGACACTCGTGTAGTAATCTCTATAACACGATATGCTCAATTATATCACAATATGCTCAATTATAACACTATATACTCAATCATGACACGATATACTCAATTATAACACAATATGCTCAATTATAACACTATATACTCAATAATAACACGATATGCTCAATTATAACACTATATACTCAATAATAACACGATATGCTCAATTATAACACTATATACTCAATAATAACAAGATAGGCTCAATTATAACACTATATACTCAATTATAACACGATATGCTCAATTATAACACTATATACTCAATTATAACACTATATACTCAATAATAAAACGATATGCTCAATTATAACACTATATACTCAATAATAACACGATATGCTCAATTATAACACTATATACTCAATTATAACACAATATACTCAATTATAACACTATATACTCAATTATAACACTATATACTCAATTATAACACGATATGCTCAATTATAACACGGATGTGGGCCATAACGTTCAACGGAAGCCTCCACTTGAGCTTCAGGCACGGCATCTTAAGGACGATCAGACCATACTCTTAATCTACAGCTCATTCCTGAACAGTTAAATATTAAGGGCAGCCATCTCCATATGTACATTTCATGTTTGATCATTTTGTGACATGACCTTTATATAAGTGTACCATTCTATGTATATTTCACCCCTGGCAAATGTTTAGATGCCTTCTCTAAAACAGATGCAGTTATCAGTGTGTAACTGGTTTTTTGTCTTCCTATTCATGATACTTTCCATCCACGTGTTGAAATCCTACATTACACAAAGCAATGGCAAGAGGCCACGAAATGTTTATACGTCAATGTCAATATTTTAATCAATATATAATACTTAACAAGTTCCCACGAATACCAATTTATTTAACAAGTGTATAGTTCTCGTATTTGACTAGCAGAAGTATTCACGAGTTTCATACAACTGGTATTATACGAGAGCGAGTCTAGTGTTTTACTTATTACTTGCGAATTTTCCGTTTATAACTTTTTTAAATGGTATGGTCGTGAGTATATATGCAGACATCTAGCAATAATCTAGCTTATTTTATTTGAGCATGAGAAAATAAATTAAACAAATTAGAGGTTGACACATTATTTAATATTATATTATACTTTAGAATTCAGTGTCCCATTCCACAAAGCTATCATATCACTAAGGTTATCGTAACTCCCATATTTTAACACGGACCTTCGGCTGTCGTGCTAAGATCGCTTTGTGGAACAGGGCCCTGCACCAAACAATTAACAAACACGTCACAATACACCATCATAAATTGTTGTAAGATACACCACCGAAACGTGTCGTCGGCCTAGCAACGGTTTCTGTGGTGATTGTGTTTGCATAAGCTCCTCTTGGTGATGAATAATCTCGTCGCGCAATGCCATTGAATAAGCCCAGGGATGTTAAGTGTTTTCAATATTTGTCAATGAAAACAGTTCCAAATTGTTTGATAGGCATTACTTAGAAGTTGACGAATGACAAGGTAGAAACAATTGTATGGATAACAACTTTTTTATTTTACAGTATTAAGGAAAATAGTTCCCACTGTAAAAAGCACGCGCTTTGGTATTAACCAGTATGTAATAAGTCTTATTGTTATTAAGCAGTAGTAATTCCTCTAACGGGCGAGTATTAATATAACATTATCAATCTGTGATTGGATACTACATGATTATTTTGTGTTGTGTGTACATGTGACAAAGGAAAGATTTGACGTTCATTTAATCTAGTAACGACACTGAAACATTATATTCACCAGAGTCAGTTTCTTGGGGACTCGTCCCCAGTGTTATGGGAAGCTCCACCAGTTGTAGGATGCTGTCATTTAGCTTGGAGTAGGCCTCCATGTCCTCGATACATTCAGATATTTTTCGGTAACTGAAACAAAACTAGAAAATTACAAAGCATTTGTATCGTTGTATATTTAATAATTTATAAGTTGAATTATATCCAAATTAGAGTTTGTAAGCACATGCGCATTCACTAATCATGCAGAGTCAAATGACGGGATCCGGTGGAGAGGCTCGCTGACTTGGTTGATGCATGTCATCGTATCCCAATTGCGTGTTCGATGATCATGATGTCAATCACTGAATTGCCTGGCCAGACTCGATTATTTACAGACCGTCGTCCTATAGGTGGACTATTGTTGAGTGTGGCGTTAGACAACAAACATTTCTTATTAACAGTGATCCTTCCATATGATTTCCCCCGCTATTCAGCCTCCTACGCCCAATGGAATGAATCTGTTCTGGTGGAAGATCGAGACTGGTTCGTCTCTGGTACTTGTTGTTGCCCTGTCTTACGCTCGGCATAAAGGGGATAAACAAGCACTGGTCGGCTCGTCAGTCAGTGTCTGAGTTGGGTATTCATGTTATACTGCGGCAAGGTATCTCGGTGGGCTAGCACTATAAAATCGCCATCTGACGGGACTAAAACAGGCAGCCACACACACACACATACACACACACACACACGTGCATGCACGTCGCCA
Organism: Haliotis rufescens; assembly: GCF_023055435.1. Classification (NCBI taxonomy): domain Eukaryota; kingdom Metazoa; phylum Mollusca; class Gastropoda; order Lepetellida; family Haliotidae; genus Haliotis; species Haliotis rufescens. Next base: position 78,332 of record NW_025963783.1, read on the forward strand.
TATAAATTCAATAATCTTGGACTCAGAGATTAAACTCATTTCACCTCACCTTATTGTCATGTTTAAAAAAAATCAATATGAAACTCCAAATTCAATAACAAAAATTCAATAAACTCCATTTACCGATTCTGTCCTAATATCCGCACAGTTGCGTTAGCTTTTACGAGCGCATCAACAATCCTGAAAATAGACATGCAACATGTTCAAAGTATGGGTGCCATTTATAATGTAAAGTTTGCCCCTTTAATGAGGAACGAGCTACTTGTACAAACGATAGTTATTGGAGTGCATGCATTGTTTTTTCACATGTTTTGTCAATATGTGAAGATGTGTGACTATACATACATGAGTTCCACTCCACGGGTAACTTCGTGATGGTATGCTCTTCGGTGTAACGTCAGCCGGGTGTGAAACATGTCGTACAGGTTGTCGGCCTCCTGCAGTCAACACAAACGGAACTTGAATCTGGTCACATTGTTAGTTCTCCTGCACAGCTTAAGCGTCCCGTCCCGTTCTAAAGCGTCATGACAGATGTTTTGTATCCATCATTTGTACATATCCAGTTCTAAAGCGTCATGACAGATGTTTTGTATCCATCACTTGTACATATTCCGTTCTAAAGCGTCATGACAGATGTTTTGTATCCATCACTTGTACATATCCCATTCTAGAGCGTCATGACAGATGTTTTGTATCCATCACTTGTACATATCCCGTTCTAAAGCGTTATGACAGATGTTTAGTATCCATTACTTGTACATATCCCGTTCTAAAGCGTCATGACAGATGTTTTGTATCCATCACTTGTACATATCCCGTTCTAAAGCTTCATGACAGATGTTTTGTATCCATCACTTGTACATATCCCGTTCTAAAGCGTCATGACAGATGTGTTGTATCCATCACTTGTACATATCCCGTTCTAAAGCGTCATGACAGATGTGTTGTATCCATCACTTGTACATATCCCGTTCTAAAGCGTCATGACAGATGTGTTGTATCCATCACTTGTACAGTCTCGAAATCTGCAAAGCTGCGGTGAGCCCACTCATGGGGACAGATGTGTTGTAGCCATCACTTGTAGAGTCTCGAAATCTGCAAAGCTGCGGTGAGCCCACTCATGGGGACAGATGTGTTGTATCTATCACTTGTACAGTCTCGAAATCTGCAAAGCTGCGGTGAGCCCACTCATGGGGACAGATGTGTTGTAGCCATCACTTGTACAGTCTCGAAATCTGCAAAGCTGCGGTGAGCCCACTCATGGGGACAGATGTGTTGTAGCCATCACTTGTACAGTCTCGAAATCTGCAAAGCTGCGGTGAGCCCACTCATGGGGACAGATGTGTTGTAGCCATCACTTGTACGGTCTCGAAATCTGCAAAGCTGCGGTGAGCCCACTCATGAGGACAGTTGCACCAAGGGGAGACTTGTTTATGAATATGTTAATAGTCACAAAGCCGAGAGGTTAACCATTCTAATATGATGTTAATAGTCACAAAGCCGAGAGGTTAACCATTCTAATATGATGTAACTATTGTAGTCGGCGATAATATGACGATGTACACTGGTGTAAGGTGTAACCTGTTATGAGTCCCTCAACACTAAGGCTATAGCCAATGCAGATTGATGGATTACCTTGTCTCTTGCACAGATCCGGGGCACTTTGCCATCTTCTTCTTCGACGAGGATTATACGCGCCAGCTTCATGTACCTTTCGTGGTCGAAGTTATTTTTCATGCCCATCATGTGACAGTCGCGAGCAAAGTAGTCCCACTTGTCTACGTCAATTCCCGTGTTAGCGTTGTTGACAATCTGGTGATAAAAACATGTATTATACACTAATGTTTATATCTTAGATTTCCAACACAGAGAGATTTGACAAGATGTATTGGGTGAATGTGATTCCTTTTTGCACATCAATGATGAGAGCTTTTAAATATTGGCTACGTTTAATGTGTATGCCGGGTATCCGCTTACCTAAAACGTGCTATTAAATGATGTATTTATACGATAGTCAAGGAAAGAAGAATTGGGTTACTGATATTAGAACAACGTTATTTTCACTCGGATTCGGTCATGTTTGGTTATCACAATCACCCGGTAACGTACAGGTGTTTACCTCGATGTTATTTCAACGTTTTAAAGATAATTTGCAACAAATATGGCATAGAAGTTTATGTAATAGCTCCAAAATGTCCTTGTTTTCTCATTTTAAATTAACGTTGAAGTGTAAAGAATATTTGTATTGTGTAACCGTGAGTAAATACCGGTCATGTATGTCAAGGTTTAGATGCAGCGCACACTGGCTGGAAACAGAAACTGGTAGAAAACTTAATATCCCTCGCGAAAATAGATTTTGCAAACTATGTCAAGTTGGCCTAATAGAAAACGAGTTTCATTTCCTGCTAGTGTGCCCTGCATACACCCACCTACGCCATCTCTATATTCCTTCAAAATATTATTTACACCCAAATGTCCATAAGTTTAACATTCTTTTATCTAGAACACAAAGCTGATTATTAATATCGCTAAATATCTGTATCACAGTAAAGAAGTGAGAACACGTATTTTATCATTGTGACTGTTGCCATAAATATGCCATACATTTTGTACAAAGGGCCTGTGGCCTGTACTGTACTTAATAAAGATCTGAAGATGGTAACAATGTCGGAAAATGTGCTTATGTCCTGGTAACTTCATATTTTAGTATTTATTCATTTAATTATCAACAAACCATTACTGCTTATATTTCCCTAAATATTGCCGGTTGTATGAAATACTTACTTCATAAAGAAAAGGCCTTGTTTTCCTCTTTTCGAGCACACGTTCATCTTTCACATGATCCTGTAACATATAACATTGTAAAAGATGCTCACAAGTGGCAAACACATGGTACACTTCTATACATCAGTATGTTTAGGGTGAGGTGAGATTTGACGTCGGGATCGTTGATATTGGTCTAACATGGTGACAAACTGTGCGTGTTTGTGTGGGATGCTTATAGTCCAGACTAATGCCGATTGTATAGTGGCCCACTGAGATACCATGCGCACTTTAACATTAAGCGCCAGGCAGGGTAACAACAAATACCATTTTTTAGCGTCTTGTGACATAGCGTGGGCCGGGGCCGACCCTCCACTCACCAGGCAGATGCTCTATCCGATGGACCACAGAGGCTGTCCATTTTACTCACCTCTATGGTTTGCTTTATGTTTGCTTTCTATTTTATTATATCACTATTCTTGCATTTGTCTGACAGACAGGTATCTAGTCCCATGGGTAGCTACTTTCTATCTTACTATATCACTATTCTTGCATTTGTCTGACAGACAGGTATCTAGTCCCATGGGAAGCTACAAAGTGTAACAAAATAAGAAACATAGTTTGTGCGAGCTCGCCATGGAATATAAAAATACTTAACTCTCCTTTCCCGCCTTGGATGAGATCCTTAATGAGCTCGAGACGAGTCCCATCTTTATCAAACTCATCAAAGGCTTTCTTCACTTCGATATTTTCTCCACGTAAATATTTCAACATCATTACTGATGCATCCTCATGCTGAAACAATTGAAGTAAACGAAATCAACTTCTTTAATTTTTTCCCCTATAACCATTGTCTGTTATGTGTGCCCATACAGACTGTAACCATAACTGTCGTACTTAATTATCATTGTTAACAGTTTTATTGTCTTTATTAACATGTTTTCATTGCCCAAATATGTTTCCACTCTTCTCACAATATGAGTAATTGTGTTTAGTTTAATGCCACTTTGTTCATTTAATTAATATCCTACGAAAAGTGGCTCACACAATACATATCACAATCAATGCGAATCTGATCAAATGACTGAAACATATATTGTACAATGAGAATGTGTAAAAAATTAAGCTTATATTAAGATGAATGCTTTGGTGTCGAGTATCACCACATCCCAAACTGTCATTTACTTGTCATGTTGTACTTAAGCGTGCTGATCTTTTGAATTTCATAATTTTACAAATATTATAAGGATTATTTAACAACGCCTGCTGTTAACGTTTACTGTTTGGTACAGGAATTGTTACATTTCATCTCGTGACAGAAATGACATCCCCTATGGACATAAAGTGTATATACCTTCCACTTGCTGCCTGGCACCACACGAGGTATAAAGAAGTTGTCAAAGACGTGGGAGAATGGGCCGTGTCCTTAAAGAACAAAAGCGTACATCTAGTGCACATATTCGTGTCGTGTCAGTATATTTCTGTCTATAGAAATGTTTATTTAACTTTCTTTCCTCTTTGAAATAGCCTGTATCGAGATCAAAATGTATTGTGATTTTGAAAAAAAGTCTACTAATTACCGAGATCGTGGCACAGTCCTGCTATTTCAATGCACTTGATTTCATCGTCCTTCAAATCTGGATATTCCTGTTGCAGAATCCGAGCAAATGTTCCAGCCAGATAGTAGGTTCTGTTGTAACAAACAAAGTTTACATCGGTACGCGTATTAAGAATTACAGAAAAAAATACAACTTTTAACAAGCTATGTTCGGCAAGTTATTCATGTCCTCAGAATATGCTCAAGGAAGGGTTTTATTGGCACTATTTTTGACATCGCCATTGCGATATAACTTACCCGATGCTGTGTTCAAACCTGTTGTGTGCTGCGCCCGGGTATACAAAGTAACCTCCTCCAAGTTGCTTCAAATACCTCAACCTCTGAAACTGCGGGGTGTCTATTATTTTCACACACAAACCCGTCACCGTTATAGTTCCGTGAACAGGGTCTTGGAAGATCTAAGAATAAAATAAGGTTGAATCAGGTCCTTCCTTGGGTTTAACAATATATTGTATATGTCCTTAAAATGTTCGTTGAACGTTATAAACTTTGTCAATATCAGCAAATGGTTATAAAAACACACGAATGCAATCTCGAAAGATCATTGCATATGTCCATTACGCCTCCACCGGAATATATATCTATATATAATAGCTATACACATGCATATTCAATGGCATATGCTCTTTAAATAAAAGAAACGCACTGGTAGTATGTCGTTCACTAAACCTGACTACACAATAAATCCGGTATATAAATTGGATATATGTTATTGGAAAATGTTGGTTGCCCGATGTTCGACAAACGGTGCGTCAAAACGCAGCCATTGTCGATTTGCAATGTCTTAAACGGCATTGTTTTTAAACTTGTTCAAATATGTCATGCAGGAAAACAGTAAAGCAAAATGCACGTGCAAGTTATATGGCATTCGTAATTCGTGGTAGTGGCTATAAAAAGGAAGCATAATTTGTCAAGTTCGAAAATGCCGAGACAAAGCGCTCCCAATCGGGACATAGCCATAGGACGTATCCAAATAGAGGAGAATCGCAGAATCAACGTCCACCACAGCACCATTTGCCGCCTTTGGAACCGATATACACAGTTCAATTCCGCTGCAAGCCGCCCGGGTACCGGCCAACCAAGAGTTACCACCCCTGCACAGGATCGCTACATTCGACTGTTCCGCCTACGTCATCGCAGCTACGGAGACTGTAGGACGCATCACTGGTTTGAGGAGGATATCGGACAAGACTGTCAGGAACCATCTTCGCGGGGCTCGAATCCGACCCAGTAGACCAGTTATCGTCCCTGTTGGTGCTATACCTAATAGCCTTGGAATTCGGGAAACTGGAGAAGAGTGTGGCTTAGCGATAAATCACGATTTCTTCTCCACCGGCGAGATGGAAGACAACGTGTTTATCGACGTCAAAATGATCGTTTTGCCCTACATTGTTTACGTGAATTCGACAATTTCGGTAGCCAGGACGGTTACATCCCATTAGTGAGACACCCATTGTAAGACAGTGGAGTAGGTGGGATTAATTAAACAAACACAGCCAGTCTACCCACTTAACAATGGTCACAGCCCATGATTAGCGGATGAATTAATAATAGTAGGCCATTAATTCTGTTTGAATGTTCTCAGGAAATAAATGAGTTAGGAGCTTGTAGGAGCTTACTCAAAAAGTTGAGATGCATGTTTTGTTAAAACTTACTTATTACACATATAAATTCCCCCTAGTCTGTGAACAATTCATGCACAATCATGGCAGGTTTGCCGCAGGTTGAGTTCATTAGCAGTCAAAGAGGTACTCTCCAGGTTCTCTTTCAGGGATATCTCCACTACAAGAACAAAGTAAGACAAACTGGTACTCATTGGCGATGTACCGTTAAGACCTGCATTGGCAAATGTACAACAGTTGGAAATTTTGTTAGAAATTTCACTGTACACAACCACCCACCAGAAGACACCAGCAGAATCCAGTTACTTGGCAGCTTAAGGAAGAGAGCAAGAGAAGAACCAACCACTCCCATGCCAGCCCTCTACAACGACGAGGTCTTGAGACATGATCCGGAGGCTGCAGCTATATTTCCCTCCTTCAGCTCAGTCGGCGTGTTTCGGGGTGTTTCTTCCAGTGGATCCGACGAGCTGCTGCCTTGCCTCTGCTGCCTCTTCAACAGGTTCAGGATGCATGGATTGACTCCATGAACCAGTCTCCCGATGTACCGAATGCTGACGAATTCAACGACTACATAGTCACAAACTGGGTGGATTATGAAGCCAGATTCCCTCTTTTGCTGTGGAACCATCACCAGACATTCGGCCCAAGGCCCAACAACAACCTGGAGGGTTTCCGCAGTCGCCTCACTGCATCACTGAATCATCGTCATCCTAATCTCTACAGGTTCATCGAGATCATCAAGAAGATTGAGAAATCTGAGAAGACCAAGCTATCTCACTTAGACCTAGGTGCAGCTCCACCAGCAAGAAAGTGTGTGTACAAGGAGATTGACAATCGACTTTCCAGACTGAAGGATCAGCTATCCCAGGGTGTCAAGACACCACTCCAGTTCGTGGATGCTGTTGGCAAACTTCTGAAGATGGATTAAGGTTGTGTCAGTGTGACAATCTCGATGTGAACTGTGATATTAACTTTAACTGAACTCTAAGTGGCGAATATGTTAACACAATGGATTTAAGGGATGGATGAATTAAAATGTTGAATGAAATAATGTAAAAGAGGGTATCAAGCATCTTGAGTCATTTCTTTTGTCTATAATAAGACAAGTCCATTTTCATGATAGGGGTTAATTACCTGATTATCATGTGCAACCAGGTATGACATTGTTGTTTTAAGGTGTCTCACAACTGGGCTGTCTTACTAATGGGAGGAGACCGCCAGGACAAGGCTCCACCGCACACAGTTCGTGTCACGGTAGACTACCTGCATAATGCCAACATCAACGGCTTTCCCTGGCCGTTGAGATATCCAGATCTCGCAGACATTCACACAACTGGCCAACGCGTTACAAGCAGAATGGCGCGGGATTCGCAGGACAGAATTCGTAAACTTATCCAGTCAATGCCGAGGAGATGCAGATCCGTGATTGCTGCCCGGGGAGCGCAACCTTGTGGCCTTTTGTGACATGACAATGAACAGTTTTCAATGCCTTTGTACAACGGCAACATGTGACTATTGAGCTCCAAAATTTCATATTTGTATCTGTGCTATTAAATATATCGACTTTATTAGGTACAGTAAATTTCTAAAAATCTACCTTTGCGTTTCTTTTTTTTGAAGAGTGTAAATAAAGCGACAAAACCATTTCCATAGCCGATAGAAATCTCTACATAAAGCAGAGTCGATAGTGCAATTGGGGTACTCTGCCAGAGGTAACGATGCCTACCTTTGAACTGGAATCTTGTCTGCAGAATGAAAACATTCACATATGTATGATATATATCCGTGCATTTACTGACGAAGAGAATTTATGGATGTCAACTTCTTTATTATTAGGAACACAACATTACTCCAACAACAATAACTTGCGACAAAGAAAGCTACAAGAAGCCATTGGCATCAGGAGACACCACCCAGCCATGAACTGTGAGTAGGGAAACTATCTGCCTCGTGCTTGGGACTTATTGCTTTAGTCTTTCTTTGTCTGTGCTTATTATCTAGCTGGCATCCATTTGCCCATATCCCTTTCTATTGTTTTACCTCTAAGTGCCAATTACACCCCGGCCTCTCGTTTGCCCATTGCCAATTACTAATCAGTGATAATTTAAGTCCTGGCTTCCATCAGCGCTAATTACTATAAAGTGTTGTCTATTGCTAATCACCTATAAGCGCCAGTTATCTGTTGACTTCCCTTGTTAAGTTCCCACTTTTGTTATCTTATTACTCTCAGCGTCATAGCATTCATTCTGCACACACTACCTAACACATCGAACCGCATTACAAACCACCCTCAATCTAAACAGGGCTCTCACTTTAGAAGCAATACTAAACCCACAAAATAAACTAGAAAACTGCAAGGCCTTAGGCGTATTCTTAATCAAAACGGAACTAATAAAACGCATCTAAAAACATAATAACCTACCTAATCAAAATCACATAAACAAACAAACATCCACCATACCCAGCTCCCTTAGTTCTCCTCCCCAACCCAATTGGCATCTATTCCAAATCTCAAAATTCAAAAATTATATATAAGCAACCGCTAAAGCCCCCTCTTGGGTTGCACAGACCACCTTCACCCCTTTCGGAAACACATTAAATGGCCTGGCCGGGCCCGTGTGCGAAATACGCATCAGTCGGAAAGCGCACGTTAAATCTCCAAAGTAAGTAAGTAAGTAAGCATTCATTCACCTGATGAAGGAGTGAGCATATGATCCGAAACGCTGTGTTCCTAATGATAAAGGAGTTGACATCCATAAATTCTCTTCCTTATGTGTATCACTTCTAAATGCCTTTCAAAAACTCGTGCATTTACTATTACTTACTCATTTAATCCCCAATGGATGACGGTACGACTTCGAATGAAAATTTATAAGGTGTCTTCGTACGTACTTTGACAGTATACAACAGATAAGTGTCACAGAAAATGAATGCATAATGTTTGTACAAAAGCGCTATGCATTATTGTAAAGAAGGCACTTTGGTTAAATGTTACATTGAACTATTTTTTTTCACTAAACACATTAGCAAAGACATGCATGAAATACTCACACTGGGCCACTTGAGGTACCTGAAAGTAATAATAGCAAAATATATCGATTCCTCTAAGTAGATGTAACCAAATGTCGTTCCTATCACACAGTCGTTTATTTTATCAACATCAAACTTGAAAACTCTTGATCTTAACTGAAATGGCAAATATCTATTTTGCAAAACGATGACAGTTTTAGCCTTGTAGCCTTCACCATGTCTATAAGTCGACTTAAATTACAGACTTACACGGACAGATCCATCTTACTGCAGAAGTATTTTCCCACAGAGAGAGTGAACATTATACAGCAGTATTCTAGCTACATCACAGCAATGTGTAAACAATCGTTTTTGCACAAGACAAACCATTGATCAATAGCAGAAGCAACGACCCATGCTGTAGGACCTGGGTGGCTCCCACGAGAGCATGTGGCAGAGGGAGATTATTCTGAACTTGTACCATTCATGGTCAAAACAAAAAAAAGAACTTATCTCTGGTTGACATTACCTGTCAAATTATTTACAAAATAAAGTGACAAAATCCTTTCCAAGATCACACGAAATAATACGATTCACAATCCATTGTACTATTTTGACTATATCCTATGCATGAACCAGGTGTTCGCGAAAAGGTGAGTGTCTCCTGCCACACCGGTGGTGCCCGTCACAAGGACATGGAACAAACAAGAGAATACATTTTTGACAGCTTATCTAAGGCCTTGAGTGCCTTGAATGTAGCAACTTTAAGAGTGAGTGAGTGAGTATGGTTTTATGCCGCTTTTAGCAATATTCCAGCAATATCACAGCGGGGGACACCAGAAATGGGCTTCACACATTGTACCAATGTGGGGAATCGAACCCGGGTCTTCAGCGTGACGAGCGAACGCTTTAACCACTAGGCTACCCCACCGCCCCTACAACTTTAAGAATGCACATACATTCGGTTATTCTGTTTTAAGGGAACAATGTTACAATCGTCACGTTCAAACTTAGAACTTTTGGTTCAGTTTAAATATACGACTTACCAGATTGATCCCCATTCTTGAGCCGACTTTGCTTTGTGGAGAAAGCCCCTTGGTCACCTCCTTCTACAATTTCTACCTTCCGTTTATCTCCTGCCTCAGGTTGATTCGTAGACATATGCATGTTTGCAAATATCTGAAATGACATTGCAACAATGTACAGATGGTATGGTACATTTTATTGTGAACATTTATTCTGTATATTGTATTATGTTTAGTGTGTGATAAAAGGTGGTTTGAGGACATTGTGGTTGGTATAGTGTACATTTTATTATGAACAACGAAAGTGTTCTGTTACAATGTTAACATAAAGTCGGTTTGCACAGTACAAAGTTGTGAAATCAGTAAATGACCCACAGTTCTCCTGATTAATCATTACATTTTTATTTAAACACACGGTTTTAAGTTTACAGTCAAATGGTAATACAATGGGCCAAATAAACGCCAGAAGGAATAAGCTAGAATGAATGCAAATTAACTTACGAATGTTCAGAGTTGATGCAGAAGAAAACAGCCACTTATGATTAGACCTTTTTGGTTCGAGTGTTCTGATTGACCAATGTCAATCGCCTAGGGGACGACGTCACGCTAAAAATGGCTTCCTAGTGACAGATGTATACCTAAAACAGTATTGCAGTACATGAATAAAAACGAGCTAGAAATAACACCACTGGTGCAGCCATCCAAAGAACAGCAGCCCAGGCTCTATTAAAATTAGAGCTATATCTTGAGTTCACCCTGGCTAAAGAATGGAAAGAGGTATGCGTCTGCGGTTTGCAACAGTCAGCAGTCATCTGGTGTTGTAGAGACGTTCTCACTTTGACACGAGGTATTGAACTGTGTTTTAGCGGTTGACGATTTCGAGTCTACCAATGTTGGGACTGATCAGCAGATAAGCTTTCTTGTCAGCAGGTGGACCCCTCTAACTGCATGATTTGAGGACCTTCTCTGCAAAGATCAGCGTCAATCAAAGGAGTCTCTTAAGTCATTGGATCGTGACACAGCTTCAATCCTCGGGCAGTGGGATGCTCTTCCCATCACTAACAATCACCTTTAAAGGAAACAGACTACATCAGGTGATCATCCCTACTTTCAGCTCATTGTTCCACAGCAGCAACAAGAATCCTTCATTTCTCATCATCATGATGTCTTCTTGAGACGACTTTTTATTGGCCAGGAATGATGGGAGATGTCGAGAACCACATTCATAGCTGCCAGAGGTGCATTCTTCGGAAAACCGCTAATCAGACTGACCTCTCACTGAGCATGGAAATGGTGTGTGTCGACTATCTCAGTCTGGAACCTTCATCTGGAAGTTACTCAAATGTTCTGGCCGTTACTGACCACTTCACCAAGTATGCTCTTGCAATTCTTGGGATGCAGGACAACTCCCTATCACCCCATTGGGAACGGGTTATGTGATAAGTTTAACCGAACACTTCTTGGGATGCTCAGGAAAAGGCCCGTTGGAAGGACTATATTGCTCATGTGGTCCATGCCTATAACTGTACCTTGTCTTTTGGGTTCATGCCCATTATTCCTCATGTTTGGCAGACATCCTAGACTTTCTGTTGATGTTGCCTTTGGCACGTCTCTTGCCACCACTTCATCGCTATCTTATATGCAGTTTCTCAAAATCTGGACCCGACCCGCGCCAAACAGGGGAAGACTTATAAAGCCTGTGGTGCTACTGTCAAGGTAGGTGATGTCGTGTTAGTCCGCAACGTCAACATTCTTGGGAAACAAAAGCTTGCCGACCGAAGGGAGGAACATTTCTATGTGGCAGAGTCACAGCTGACTTACAATGTTCCCGTGTTTCAAATCTGCAAGGAAGGCACCAGGGAGCATCGTGTACTGCACCGCTATTTACTTCTTCCAATTGCTTTGGATGGCCGTCCAATTCCAAAACCTCGGAGCCCTCAGCCTTCTCTAGGAGCTTCCGCTGTACCTGGTGATACCTCTAACACCACTTTGGAGATTTCTACAACCGACATGGATGTGACAATTTCTTTATCTCCAGTGCCTGGGGGTTCTCCATTGGGTCAGCATTTTGAAACTCCTTCGTTTCCAAGGTCACCACCAGCTCAATTATCTGGTGTTCCATCTTCGACGACGCCATCATCTTCAACTTCCCGGGTGCCTTTCAACCCTTCTACTTCTGCACCTGTTGGCCCAGATTCATTTTCGGTCACCCCACCAGTGGTTACGAGGCCTGGCAGGTCATACCAGAAACCAAAGTGGATGGCTGATGGTCAGTGGGTGGTGAAACAGAAGATGGCTTGGGTATAGTTCTCTATTTAGTCCCTTGTATATATGGTTTGAGCACATTTTATTGCTTTCTCAGGTTCAACCTTCGGCAACCATTCATTATCCTGCTCCTTTCCTTGGCTGGTCGTCTGTTATCAGCTGTGTAAGGTGAGGGCACCATTTCCCAAACGGGGGGTGCATTGCTATCTACATCATTATTCATACATCATCATCATAATCATCTTTTTGTTCATTGTTTGTCGTGGTCAGTAAATAACTCTTTAAAGTACTTGACACTTGTATTCTCAATCTCTGGGAATCTCTTCAACCTCGACGTTTTTTCACACCTGTAGGGTCTAATTACATCTTGCATTAAGCGCTTCCTTTGATGCTAAATGCAATCTATCTTCTAATTGGCCACGCTGGTTCTCTACAGGTAGCTTCCTTCCATACCTGACTTCATCCTCATTTCATATGTCTGCTGTTGTGGATAAGGGTTGTTCTTTTCTTCAGGTATGGAATGGACACTGTTCATTTTGTTTTCATCTGCCTCCGTCAGAAATTAATATTCATATTAGGGTACTGAATTAAATTGAATAACATATAAAATATCATTGAAAGTAATATTAAATTACTAAATCAATATTATAGAACTAATTTGTAAAATAATTAACCGCATGGTCCATTTTATCCCATGTGCTTTTTCAAGTATTATATAATTTTAATGTTAAATGACTACTAGTTGTATTATGGTTACAAAATGGGTTTGTACTATATTTAATATTAATACCTGTTATTCTCAATGTATCTGACTTCATGTGCTGCTGTTGAGGAGGAAGGATATGATCTATTCTTCAGGTTATTTCCGTCATTTTATAAAAGCATAATTATCATCTGCCTGTGGCTGTGTTCTCCAACAGCCTGAGCCCGATCAAATACACCACCCCGGCTTCAAATATGGCGCCCAACGTGGGACTGAGCACGTTCATATTACATTTAAGCAAAATAAGCCTCAGTAGCCTACTATGCGGCCAGGGACGTGCCTTCTGGTGGGTATATGTAGCAGGGCGTGGAGTCATCTTCCAGATGACATCCTTACCTTGTCAGCTTGTTGGTGGGGTTTAACCTCTTTGGTCATGTGGACAAGGCGTCCGACCTCAGATCAGAAGGTCCGTGGTTCAAATCCCATCACGGAACTCACGAAAAATTTGATGGCCGCTACACATGCTTTGTACATATAACCATCATGCAATTTGGCAATTTGAATCTTAATTCTGGGCAGTCACTGAAGAAACGTTGACCAGGTTGGACCATGTGTCTGGACTGTGTGTCTTTGTTAGGTTTGTGTGATGTCCCTAGCTTTGGTGGCGTGAGTGTTATACTTTTATTGATTATACTGACTGTACGCATTATGTCAGCCTACCGTATGTAAGTTGCTCCATTATGTATGTTAACCTATTCATGGTTGTAACATGAATGGTATCAGACACTGTAAGTAGTGTGTAATTGGTTGTGTCGTGTCAGGGACTCGTAGCGTGGACCGGCACGGGACTCGTGGCAAGACGTATGGACACAGCTCGCCGTCAAGCGACGTGAGGGCGTAACTCGCGGTCAAGATGCAAGGGGTGCTTGCCATCAGAAAGAGCCGGCTGTGTGACAGTATAATATGTAGCATCTGGAGGCAAACTGTGGATCAAGACAGATGAACTTGTGAATATACAACTGTGTATATCTCTGTTTTGCATCAAGTCTGGTCTCAAGATGTCGATACGTAGATCTCCTGGGTCTAAGCATACCCCCACCTACAAGCTGCAGCATATGGGCACCGGTGTAGGCTTGTTCTGTCTTTAAAAAGTCAATAATTCTGTAGATGTTGGGGTGGGGACTGCCCATGATGGAGGTGAGCTTGAAGTGCCAGCCCTCTACGTGGTTCGTCGTTCTTGGGCCGACGGTGTCGTGGTGATTCCAGGTGCTTCGTCCATGATCGCCCTCCACCCAAACTTCAGTCACATAGTTAGTAAATCGGAGAACTCTGGCATCATGGAGAGGGGCGGCGTTGAGTGCGTTGAGCCAAACATCAACTATGTGGGCTAGAGGAACCAATGGCAAGGCAGCAGCTCTTCTGATCAGTAGTTTAACACTTTCGCTACGGCTATACTCAGTCTGCAGTCCAAACCTCTGAGCATTTCACCAAATACATTTGCGGAAATTAAAAAAAACCATTATTATAAGAGCCTGGCATAAGTGCAAATTGCTGAACACGGTTCAATCTGGCACGTGGGTGAACTTGACTCACCCACCAGCACCCCTACCAATGCCTGTTATGCTTAGACTTACCTTCGTGATATATTTTACCACTTATATATTCTACTTGTATTTATTTTTATGTGACCTCGTTTCTCATAACTCATATTGAGGGGTTCTGCACTTTTATCTATGTTCTATGTATATATGTATGTAGTATGTTGTACAGAAGTACGTTGTACGTTTATAAACAATTGTCTGTCTGTCTACCTGGCCAATAGTGCACCCAAACTAATCCCTCTATTGTTCTACGCCTGTCTGGGTTTGTTGTTTTAAGAAATTGTTTGATAGGCATTACTTAGAAGTTGACGGATGACAAGATAGACACAATTGTATGGATAACAACTTCTTTAATACTGTAAAAAGGGACGTTTCGGTATAGATCCTTATACCGTTGTCGAGCAACTATATGATCTATACCGAAACGTCGCTTTTCACAGTAATAAAGAAGTTGTTATCCCTAAAATTGTGTCTATCTTGTTTTAAGGAATGTTGAGAAACCCGGAGCACCCCATCTATTACCTGTTGCTGTTTATGTTAATCTGCTGCTTGTCACAACATATCATGCATTCCTTCTCCAGTTTGATATCTACACTGAACCGTCGCTTAATGCAATAAATTTTATGTAGTGTAGACTGCATATTGAAAGCTGTAGAGATAACAGGTTGGGTATGTACTATTTATAGTTTGTATTTGTATAGACTGAGTAGGCTGACGGTGTAGACTGGGAGGGTTGGAGGATGTATTTGTATAGTGCAAAAGGTTTGCTGGATATGCGGGTCTCATAACCCAGATCTGATAACAGGTAAAGTTTGTGTGTTCAAGGGTGTTCACGTATTTAGGGAAAAACGTGACGCCATGTTGTGATGCGTGCATTGAGGGGAGGTGAAGTGAATATTGCACTTATTTATCGATGTGGACGTGCATGCACGTGTGTGTGTGACTGCTGGTACTTGTCCGGACAAAAGCCGATATTTTCGTGCTAGCCCACTGAGATATCACTCCGCAGTTTAACATGAATACCTCACTCAGACTCCGAGGCGAATAGTCCGTGTGTGTGTCGGAGATTTGCTGCTTGTATTGGAATGTTAAAACAGTTTACATTCAAAACCTAGATTGTCTATTACTAATCAACATATTCATTAATGGTATCTGACCCAATGTCGCAAGGATTTGAGTTTAGCAGAGATTTCTTATGAATATGGAAAGGGTTTTGTCTCTTTTATTTGTTGACTTCGCTGATGTATCTCACCATGTGACCTTTATATGAATGATCTCACGGCACTGAAGGATGTAGGGTGTACATATGTTCCGATACCCGTGTCTATACGTAGATCAACTACCCCGCCCTGTTTTCACTTCAGCTGTTCACCACGTATATATTTATATATCTAACATTTAAGTAGGTCCACATTAAAGTAGTGTACACTCCTGAGAGAAACGGATGCTTAACAATCTGTTCCCGCTGAGACATATATACGGATAGCAATGCCAAACAAGTCATAGATCGTATATCATAAATGTCTTACCTGAAACAAGCGTTCTCATAGAGAAATGCAGACCGTATAACTTTGTGTACACCAATTTAAACATGTTTAAACTTGACAAACAACAAACACAAAGGCCACTGTGGGGAGCCACTGATCGAATCAAATAACTGTGCAGTGTAGATACATGTAAGTGTAACCATGTCAGTGCACCGATAAGACGCACGTCTCAGTGTACTGAGCGATATGAGCACTTCATGTCATGCCTATTCAACATAACTACCTCTAAACAAACACAGAAAACATATTCACACGCATAAGAAACGCAAGTCGAGTATGCAGTATACATGTTATTTATTTTCAACAGTAAAGGCAAGAAATACTAATAGAGCAAGATTGACAAATATTTGACTGGAGACAGTTTTATGGATTAAAAGGCAGATGACATAATTGTTTTTTTCAAATGATAAGGGCTTACACAGTTTCGGGTCAATACCCAAAATGTGAGTCAATCCCTGGTGTGACCACCATTAGCATTGATCACTGCAACACATCTCCTGTACATTAAGTGGATCAGACGATTTGTGAAGACCCTAGGGATCCTCCTGCACACATCCAGAGCAGCTGTGCGTAGTTCATCGGCAGTTGTAGAGACTGGGCGCACATTGTGCAGACGCCTTTGAACCTCATCCCACAAGTGTTCGATGGGGTTCAGATCAAGGCGGAGGGCTGGCCACGGTAGAACACGGATGTTGTGTTGTTGCAGAAAGGCCATGGTAGCTCTGGCAACATGGTGACGAACGTTGTCTTGCTGGAAAATGTCGATATGCCGCTGAGCAGTGACGCCGTGTCCCCGACCTTGACCAACATTCAGAAAGCACATGGGTCCAAGTCTCGCATTAAGTCCAATCCCTGCCCATATCATGACGCTCGATCCACCCCATGGATCCCTTTCCACAACGTTTCTGTCAGCGAAACGATCAACTCGACGCCGCCAAATTCAGACTATTCCGCCTGCATGGGAGACCCAAAAGTGACGCCAGTTGTGATGACCCTGTGACCACTGAAATCATGCTTTCGATGCCGTGGTTGGAGAACAGGACGACGTGCTGGTCGGCGACACCTGCGTTTGTTGGAACGGAGACCTTGGATCACAGTGTCCCGGCTAATGTGTCGATTATGTGTTCCTATGGTCTGCCGAGCACTTTCACTTGCAGTTAGGAACGGATGTCGCTGGCGTTGACGGGTAATCTGCCGATCTTGTCGAGGTGTGTTGACCTTAGGACGACTGCTCCGAGGAAGGTCATCTGTGGTCTGTGTAGCATTGTATCGATGCAGGAGACGGTAAATTGTGGTTTTGTTAACGTTGAAATGACGGACAACATCTTGGACAGACTCTCCAGCTTCCAAACGTCCGATAGCCTGGTTTCTCTGAATTTGAGTTAGGCGTGGCATTGTTGACCAAGGAGTGGTAGGTCCAAGAATCGGCCACAGTTTTATACCCAGTAAGTTCGTGACAGTTCGTGCATTTTCGATTTCGCGAGAAATGGGTGCATGATACACACATATTCATTGAAATGGTGCGTTTTGGCGATTCGTTTTTTTATGTTGCGTTTTTACTCGGGGCTTCCAAAATGCTACCGAAAATATTGATAACACCATCAGGCTTCACTACATGCTAAAACTCGTATCAATTTATGGTTCCGTGTTTGTTACCTATTTGCTTAAAGCCACTTGCGTTTCTTTTGCGTGTGAGTATACGTATGCATTCGCTGGCCTCATTCTCAATGAAGGCTATTTACAGGGAGAAGATATATAGTGTTGGAATTACCATGTGACGTAAACGATTTATTTCCAAACTTAGTTAAAACATAGTTTAAACTTATTAATGACCAGCACTATATTTCAAACGAATTGTTATTTAAAATGTTGTGATAATGTAACTAAATACACAATAGGTATGCGTACAAATTACAATGTATATAAGACCTGTAAGCAGTCAGTTCGGTGTTGAGGAGAGACCGAAGTGATGCAGACTCTTACCATTTCGGTGAGACCCACCAACAAGGATATGGTGTTCTACACATGCAAACTGCAACACGTACACTAGCACTGAGGTCAATGCGATGGATATTGGCCGTATTGTTCTCTCAACTACTGTGATAACAGGTCAAGTATACGTGGTGTTTTGTTGAAATATCATACGGATCCATAATTATATTTTATTTATTGTACCATGGGGAATTCATTCCGATCTGAAATCATACCGTTCAAGTTTAAAACATAAGAGAAAAGAAGTGTAGACAAGCTGTATGGCTTGCCGGTGACCCGCGAGTCAACTTCTGCTGTTCCGCCATGTAGCAATCCCGTGTTCACCAACCAGTCCTACCATACTGATTTACGATTGAATGTATAGGAATTACTTTTTATGTCACAACCGTAGGCGTAATGAAACCTCAAAACCAGATCAATAATAACCGAAATGACCGTATTTCAGTTCCGTTTTCATATAATTATCATATACTGATATTCCAAGGTAATACAAGTATGTGTACTGCGGTCTGAATGATCATGAAAACAATAAAGGCAACATGATATGTCATGATGACCTGAAGTCTGTGTACAATATTATGTTTGTGTCAGGTTGTTTTTTCAATAACACTTCAACAGCTACGTGTACCATGAGCCTTAATTCACAACAAACCACACTGGCACGTAGCTGGGCGAGACTCACCAAACCGACATTTGTCTTTATGAAGAAAATGATTGTTTCCTTCAAAAGTATTGGTTTGTTATGCTCATCGACAGACTCTATATGTTGGGCGTTTCTTCTGCAATTTTCCTTTTTAATGACTTACCATCCTGTCGTTTTCACTGCACCATTCCAATATTGATAAAAGTAGATGTTGTCTTTATGATGCGCAAATACCACACAGCTAAAGATAGGACATGTAAAGTAAAGCATGGTTGCTTGTAGGCTACATATACGTACCCCTTTAGAGAGAACTAAACCAGTCAGCTGACACCCAACTGCAGAGTGGTATCTGACACAGGGTAGCAGTACTGTCATTATGTCGTACAATAAGATCACCTAAGTGGTCGGCTGAGAGGGTTGAAAAGACGGTCCGTGAGTATTGGAGGGTTAGACAGAGACTTTTAGGGGGGTGTAGACTGGGAGGGTTGGACGGTGTAGACAGAAGGTTGGAGGGTGTAGACAGAAGGTTGGAGGGTGTAGACTGAGTGGGTCGGATGATGAGACTAAGGGGGTTGGAGGGTGTGGACTGAGAGGGTTGGAGGGTGTGGACTGAGAGGGTTTGAGGGTGTCGACTGAGAGGGTTGGAGGGTGTAGACCGAGAGGGTTGGAGGGTGTAGACTGAGATGGTTGGATGGCGTAGACTGAGAGGGTTGGAGGTTGTAGACTGAGAGGGTTGGAGGGTGTAGACTGAGAGGCTTCAAAGGTTGAAGACTGAGAAGGTTGGAGGGTGTAGATGGAGAGGGTTTGAGGGTGTTGACTGAGAGGGTTGGACAGTGTAGGCTGAGAGGGTTGGACGGTGAAGACTGAGATGGTTGGACGGTGAAGACTGAGAGGAATGGACGGTGTAGACTGAGAGGGTTGGAGGGTGTAGGCTGAGAGGGTTGGACGGTGTAGACAGAGTGGGTTGGACGGTGAAGACCGAGAGGGTTGGACAGTGTAGACTGAGAAGGTTGGAGGGTGTAGATGGAGAGGGTTGGAGGGTGTTGACTGAGAGGGTTGGACAGTGTAGGCTGAGAGGGTTGGACGGTGAAGACTGAGAGGGTTGGACGGGGAAGACGGAGAGGCTTGGAGGGTGTAGGCTGAGAGGGTTGGAGGGTGTAGACTGAGAGGGCTAAAAGGTGTAGACTGAGCGGGTTGGAGGTTGTAGACTGAGAGGGTTGGACGGTGTAGACTGAGAGGGTTGGACGTAGTGGACTGAGAGGGTTGGACGGTATGGACTGAGAGGCTTGGAGGGTGTAGGCTGAGAGGGTTGCAGGGTGAAGACTGAGGGGGTTGGACGGTGTAGACTGAGAGGAATGGACGGTGTAGACTGAGAGGGTTGGACGTAGTGGACTGAGAGGGTTGGACGGTGTGGACTGAGAGGCTTGGAGGGTGTAGGCTGAGAGGGTTGCAGGGTGAAGACTGAGAGGGTTGGACGGTGTAGACTGAGAGGAATTGACGGTGTAGACTGAGAGGATTGGACGTAGTAGACTGAGAGGGTTGGACGGTGTGGACTGAGAGGCTTGGGGGGTGTAGGCTGAGAGGGTTGCAGGGTGAAGAATGAGAGGGTTGGAGGTTGTAGACTGAGAGGGTTGGACGGTGTAGACTGAGAGAGTTGGATGGTGTAGACTGAGATGGTTGGACGTTGTAGACTGAGCGGGTTGGAGGTTGTAGACTGAAAGGGTTGCACGGTGTAGACTGAGAGAGTTGGACGGTGGAGACTGAGAGGGTTGGACGGTGTAGCCTGAGAGGGTTGGAGGGTGAAGAATGAGAGGGTTGTAGGTTGTAGACTGAGAGGGTTGGACGGTGTAGACTGAGATGGTTGGAGGTTGTAGACTGAGCGGGCTGGAGGTTGTAGACTGAGAGGGTTGGATGGTGTTGCCTGAGAGGGTAGGACGGTGATGACTGAGAGGGTTGGAAGGTGAAGACTGAGAGGGTTGGAAGGTGTAGACTGAGAGGGTTGGAGGTTGTAGACTGAGCGGGTTGGAGGTTGTAGACTGAGAGGGTTGGATGGTGTTGCCTGAGAGGGTAGGACGGTAATGATTGAGAGGGTTGGAAGGTGAAGACTGAGAGGGTTGGAAGGTGTAGACTGAGTGGGTTGGACGTAGTGGACTGAGATGGTTGGACGGTGAAGACTGAGAGGGTTGGGGGGTGTAGACTGAGCGGGTTGGATGGTGTAGACTGAGAGGGTTGGACGGTGAAGACTGAGAGGGTTGGAGGGTGTAGACTGAGATGGTTGGAGGTTGTAGACTGAGAGGGTTGGACGGTGTAGCCTGAGAGGGTTGGAGGGTGTTGCCTGAGAGGGTTGGACGGTGATGACTGAGAGTGTTGGACGGTGAAGACTGAGAGGGATCGAAGGTGTAGACTGAGAGGGTTGGGGGGTGTAGATTGAGCGGGTTGGACGACGAAGACTGAGAGGGTTGGACGGTGAAGACTGAGAGGGTTGGACGGTGTAGACTGAGAGGGTTGGACGGTGTAGACTGAGAGGAATTAACGGTGTAGACTGAGAGGATTGGACGTAGTGGACTGAGAGGGATGGACGGTGTGGATTGAGAGGCTTGGAGGGTGTAGGCTGAGAGAGTTGCAGGGTGTAGACTGGGGGGGGCTGGACGGTGTAGACTGAGAGAGTTGGAGGGTGTAGACTGAGATGGTTGGAGGATGTAGACTGAGAGGCTTGGAGGTTATAGACTGAAGGGTGTGACGGTGACGACTGAGAGAGTTTGACGGTGACGACTGAGAGGGTTGGACGGTGAAGACTGAGATGGCTGGAGGTTGTAGACTGAGAGGGTTGGATGGTGTTGCCTGAGAGGATTGGACGGTATAGCCTGAGAGGGTTGGACGATGATGACTAAGAGGGTTGGAAGGTGAAGATTGAGAGGGTTGGAAGGTGTAGACTGAGAGGGTTGGACGTAGTGGACTGAGATGGTTGGACGGTGTGGACTGAGAGGGTTGGACGGTGTAGACTGAGAGGCTTGGGGGGTGTAGGCTGAGAGGGTTGCAGGGTGAAGAATGAGAGGGTTGGAGGTTGTAGACTGAGAGGGTTGGACGGTGTAGACTGAGAGAGTTGGATGGTGTAAACTGAGATGGTTGGAGGTTGTAGACTGAGCGGGGTGGAGGTTGTAGACTGAAAGGGTTGGACGGTGTAGACTGAGAGAGTTGGACGGTGAAGACTGAGAGGGTTGGACGGTGTAGCCTGAGAGGGTTGGAGGGTGTTGCCTGAGAGGGTTGGACGGTGATGACTGAGAGTGTTGGACGGTGAAGACTGAGAGGGTTGGACGGTGTAGACTGAGAGGGTTGGGGGGTGTAGATTGAGCGGGTTGGACGGTGAAGACTGAGAGGGTTGGAGGGTGTAGACTGAGAGGGTTGGACGGTGTAGACTGTGATTGTTGGACGGTGTAGACTGAGATAGTTGAAGGTTGTAGACTGAGCCGGTTTGGAGGTTGTAGACTGAAAGGGTTGGACGGTGTAGACTGAGAGAGATGGACGGTGAAGACTGAGAGGGTTGGAGGGTGTTGCCTGAGAGGTTGTGACGGTGAAGACTGAGAGAGTTGGACGGTGAAGACTGAGAGGGTTGGAGGGTGAAGACTGAGAGGGTTGGACAGTGTAGACTGAGAGGAATTGACGGTGTAGACTGAGAGGGTTGGACGTAGTGGACTGAGAGGGTTGGACGGTGTGGACTGAGAGGCTTGGAGGGTGTAGGCTGAGAGGGTTGCAGGGTGAAGACTGAGAGGGTCGGACGGTGTAGACTGAGAGGAATTAACGGTGTAGCCTGAGAGGATTGGACGTAGTGGACTGAGAGGGTTGGGCGGTGTGAATTGAGAGGCTTGGAGGGTGTAGGCTGAGAGGGTTGCAGGGTGTAGACTGAGAGGGCTGGACGGTGTAGACTGAGAGAGTTGGAGGGTGTAGACTGAGATGGTTGGAGGTTGTAGACTGAGAGGCTTGGAGGTTATAGACTGAAAGAGTTGGACGTGTAGACTGAGAGGGTTGGAAGGTGAAGACTGATTTGGTTAGACGGTGTAGCCTGAGAGGGTTGGAGGGTGTTGCCTAAGAGGGTGTGACGGTGACGACTGAGAGAGTTGGACGGTGACGACTGAGAGGGTTGGACGGTGAAGACTGAGAGGGTTGGAGGTTGTAGACTGAGAGGGTTGGATGGTGTTGCCTGAGAGGGTAGGACGGTGATGACTGAGAGGGTTGGAAGGTGAAGACTGAGAGGGTTGGAAGGTGTAGACTTAGAGGGTTGGACGTAGTGGACTGAGATGGTTGCACGGTGAAGACTGAGAGGGTTTGGGGGTGTAGACTGAGCGGGTTGGACGGTGTAGACTGAGAGGGTTGGACGGTGAAGACTGAGAGGGTTGGAGGGTGTAGACTGAGAGGGTTGGACGGTGTGGACTGAGAGGCTTTGGGGGTGTAGGCTGAGAGGGTTGCAGGGTGAAGAATAAGAGGGTTGGAGGTTGTAGACTGAGAGGGTTGGACGGTGTAGACTGAGAGAGTTGGATGGTGTAGACTGAGATGGTTGGAGGTTGTAGACTGAGCGGGTTGGAGGTTGTAGACTGAGAAGGTTGGACGGTGTAGCCTGAGAGGGTTGGAGGGTGTTGCCTGAGAGTGTTGGACGGTGATGACTGAGAGTGTTGGACGGTGAAGACTGAGAGGGTTGGACGGTGTAGACTGAGAGGGTTGGGGGGTGTAGATTGAGCGGGTTGGACGGTGAAGACTGAGAGGGTTGGAGGGTGTAGACTGAGAGGGTTGGACGGTGTAGACTGAGATTGTTGGACGGTGTAGACTGAGATAGTTGAAGGTTGTAGACTGAGCCGGTTTGGAGGTTGTAGACTGAAAGGGTTGGACGGTGTAGACTGAGAGAGATGGACGGTGAAGACTGAGAGGGTTGGAGGGTGTTGCCTGAGAGGTTGTGACGGTGAAGACTGAGAGAGTTGGACGGTGAAGACTGAGAGGGTTGGAGGGTGAAGAATGAGAGGGTTGGACAGTGTAGACTGAGAGGAATTGACGGTGTAGACTGAGAGGGTTGGACGTAGTGGACTGAGAGGGTTGGACGGTGTGGACTGAGAGAGTTGGATGGTGTAGACTGAGATGGTTGGAGGTTGTAGACTGAGCGGGTTGGAGGTTGTAGACTGAGATGGTTGGACGGTGTAGACTGAGAGAGTTGGACGGTGAAGACTGAGAGGGTTGGACGGTGAAGACTGAGAGGGTTGGACGGTGTAGCCTGAGGGGGTTGGAGGGTGTTGCCTGAGAGGGTTGGACGGTGATGACTGAGAGTGTTGGACGGTGAAGACTGAGAGGGTTGGAAGGTGTAGACTGAGAGGGTTGGGGGGTGTAGATTGAGCGGGTTGGACGGTGAAGACTGGGAGGGTTGGACGGTGAAGACTGAGAGGGTTGGACTGTGTAGACTGAGATTGTTGGACGGTGTAGACTGAGATAGTTGAAGGTTGTAGACTGAGCCGGTTTGGAGGTTGTAGACTGAAAGGGTTGGACGGTGTAGACTGAGAGAGATGGACGGTGAAGACTGAGAGGGTTGGAGGGTGTTGCCTGAGAGGGTTGGACGGTGATCACTGAGAGTGTTGGACTGTGTGGACTGAGAGGGTTGGACGGTGAAGACTGAGAGGGTTGGGGGGTGTAGATTGAGCGGGTTGGACGGTGAAGACTGAGAGGGTTGGACGGTGAAGACTGAGAGGGTTGGAGGGTGAAGACTGAGAGGGTGGAGGGTGTAGGCTGAGAGGGTTGGAGGGTGTAGGCTGAGAGGGTTGCAGATGGGAAGACTGAGAGGGTTGGACAGTGTAGACTGAGAGGAATTGACGGTGTAGACTGAGAGGGTTGGACGTAGTGGACTGAGAGGGTTGGACGGTGTGGACTGAGAGGCTTGGAGGGTGTAGGCTGAGAGGGTTGCAGGGTGAAGACTGAGAGGGTTGGACGGTGTAGACTGAGAGGAATTAACGGTGTAGACTGAGAGGATTGGACGTAGTGGACTGAGAGGGTTGGACGGTGTGGATTGAAAGGCTTGGAGGGTGTAGCCTGAGAGGGTTGGAGGGTGTTGCCTGAGAGGGTTGGACGGTGATGACTGAGAGTGTTGGACGGTGAAGACTGAGAGGGTTGGACGGTGTAGACTGAGAGGGTTGGGGGGTGTAGATTGAGCGGGTTGGACGGTGAAGACTGAGAGGGTTGGAGGGTGTAGACTGAGAGGGTTGGACGGTGTAGACTGTGATTGTTGGACGGTGTAGACTGAGATAGTTGAAGGTTGTAGACTGAGCCGGTTTGGAGGTTGTAGACTGAAAGGGTTGGACGGTGTAGACTGAGAGAGATGGACGGTGAAGACTGAGAGGGTTGGAGGGTGTTGCCTGAGAGGTTGTGACGGTGAAGACTGAGAGAGTTGGACGGTGAAGACTGAGAGGGTTGGAGGGTGAAGACTGAGAGGGTTGGACAGTGTAGACTGAGAGGAATTGACGGTGTAGACTGAGAGGGTTGGACGTAGTGGACTGAGAGGGTTGGACGGTGTGGACTGAGAGGCTTGGAGGGTGTAGGCTGAGAGGGTTGCAGGGTGAAGACTGAGAGGGTCGGACGGTGTAGACTGAGAGGAATTAACGGTGTAGACTGAGAGGATTGGACGTAGTGGACTGAGAGGGTTGGGCGGTGTGAATTGAGAGGCTTGGAGGGTGTAGGCTGAGAGGGTTGCAGGGTGTAGACTGAGAGGGCTGGACGGTGTAGACTGAGAGAGTTGGAGGGTGTAGACTGAGATGGTTGGAGGTTGTAGACTGAGAGGCTTGGAGGTTATAGACTGAAAGAGTTGGACGTGTAGACTGAGAGGGTTGGAAGGTGAAGACTGATTTGGTTAGACGGTGTAGCCTGAGAGGGTTGGAGGGTGTTGCCTAAGAGGGTGTGACGGTGACGACTGAGAGAGTTGGACGGTGACGACTGAGAGGGTTGGACGGTGAAGACTGAGAGGGTTGGAGGTTGTAGACTGAGAGGGTTGGATGGTGTTGCCTGAGAGGGTAGGACGGTGATGACTGAGAGGGTTGGAAGGTGAAGACTGAGAGGGTTGGAAGGTGTAGACTTAGAGGGTTCGACGTAGTGGACTGAGATGGTTGCACGGTGAAGACTGAGAGGGTTTGGGGGTGTAGACTGAGCGGGTTGGACGGTGTAGACTGAGAGGGTTGGACGGTGAAGACTGAGAGGGTTGGAGGGTGTAGACTGAGAGGGTTGGACGGTGTGGACTGAGAGGCTTTGGGGGTGTAGGCTGAGAGGGTTGCAGGGTGAAGAATAAGAGGGTTGGAGGTTGTAGACTGAGAGGGTTGGACGGTGTAGACTGAGAGAGTTGGATGGTGTAGACTGAGATGGTTGGAGGTTGTAGACTGAGCGGGTTGGAGGTTGTAGACTGAGAAGGTTGGACGGTGTAGCCTGAGAGGGTTGGAGGGTGTTGCCTGAGAGGGTTGGACGGTGATGACTGAGAGTGTTGGACGGTGAAGACTGAGAGGGTTGGACGGTGTAGACTGAGAGGGTTGGGGGGTGTAGATTGAGCGGGTTGGACGGTGAAGACTGAGAGGGTTGGAGGGTGTAGACTGAGAGGGTTGGACGGTGTAGACTGAGATTGTTGGACGGTGTAGACTGAGATAGTTGAAGGTTGTAGACTGAGCCGGTTTGGAGGTTGTAGACTGAAAGGGTTGGACGGTGTAGACTGAGAGAGATGGACGGTGAAGACTGAGAGGGTTGGAGGGTGTTGCCTGAGAGGTTGTGACGGTGAAGACTGAGAGAGTTGGACGGTGAAGACTGAGAGGGTTGGAGGGTGAAGAATGAGAGGGTTGGACAGTGTAGACTGAGAGGAATTGACGGTGTAGACTGAGAGGGTTGGACGTAGTGGACTGAGAGGGTTGGATGGTGTAGACTGAGATGGTTGGAGGTTGTAGACTGAGCGGGTTGGAGGTTGTAGACTGAGATGGTTGGACGGTGTAGACTGAGAGAGTTGGACGGTGAAGACTGAGAGGGTTGGACGGTGAAGACTGAGAGGGTTGGACGGTGTAGCCTGAGAGGGTTGGAGGGTGTTGCCTGAGAGGGTTGGACGGTGATGACTGAGAGTGTTGGACGGTGAAGACTGAGAGGGTTGGAAGGTGTAGACTGAGAGGGTTGGGGGGTGTAGATTGAGCGGGTTGGACGGTGAAGACTGGGAGGGTTGGACGGTGAAGACTGAGAGGGTTGGACTGTGTAGACTGAGATTGTTGGACGGTGTAGACTGAGATAGTTGAAGGTTGTAGACTGAGCCGGTTTGGAGGTTGTAGACTGAAAGGGTTGGACGGTGTAGACTGAGAGAGATGGACGGTGAAGACTGAGAGGGTTGGAGGGTGTTGCCTGAGAGGGTTGGACGGTGATCACTGAGAGTGTTGGACTGTGTGGACTGAGAGGGTTGGACGGTGAAGACTGAGAGGGTTGGGGGGTGTAGATTGAGCGGGTTGGACGGTGAAGACTGAGAGGGTTGGACGGTGAAGACTGAGAGGGTTGGAGGGTGAAGACTGAGAGGGTGGAGGGTGTAGGCTGAGAGGGTTGGAGGGTGTAGGCTGAGAGGGTTGCAGGGGGAAGACTGAGAGGGTTGGACAGTGTAGACTGAGAGGAATTGACGGTGTAGACTGAGAGGGTTGGACGTAGTGGACTGAGAGGGTTGGACGGTGTGGACTGAGAGGCTTGGAGGGTGTAGGCTGAGAGGGTTGCAGGGTGAAGACTGAGAGGGTTGGACGGTGTAGACTGAGAGGAATTAACGGTGTAGACTGAGAGGATTGGACGTAGTGGACTGAGAGGGTTGGACGGTGTGGATTGAGAGGCTTGGAGGGTGTAGGCTGAGAGGGTTGCAGGGTGTAGACTGAGAGGGCTGGACCGTGTAGACTGAGAGAGTTGGAGGGTGTAGACTGAGATGGTTGGAGGTTGTAGACTGAGAGGCTTGGAGGTTATAGACTGAAAGGGTTGGACGATGTAGACTGAGAGGGTTGGAAGGTGAAGACTGAGTGGGTTGGACGGTGTAGCCGAGAGGGTTGGAGGGTGTTGCCTGAGAGGGTGTGACGGTGACGACTGAGAGAGTTGGACGGTGACGACTGAGAGGGTTGGACGGTGAAGATTGAGAGGGTTGGAGGTTGTGGACTGAGAGGGTTGAATAGTGTTGCCTGAGAGGGTAGGACGGTGATGACTGAGAGGGTTGGAAGGTGAAGACTGAGAGGGTTGGAAGGTGTAGACTGAGAGGCTTGGAGGTTATAGACTGAAAGGGTTGGACGGTGTAGACTGAGAGGGTTGGAAGGTGAAGACTGAGTGGGTTGGACGGTGTTGCCTGAGAGGGTGTGACGGTGACGACTGAGAGAGTTGGACGGTGACGACTGAGAGGGTTGGAGGGTGAAGACTGAGAGGGTTGGAGGTTGTAGACTGAGAGGGTTGGATGGTGTTGCCTGAGAGGGTAGGACGGTGATGACTGAGAGGGTTGGAAGGTGAAGACTGAGAGGGTTGGAAGGTGTAGACTGAGAGGGTTGGACGTAGTGGACTGAGATGGTTGGACGGTGAAGACTGAGAGGGTTGGGGAGTGTAGACTGCGCGGGTTGGACGGTGTAGACTGACAGGGTTGGACGGTAAAGACTGAGAGGGTTGGAAGGTGTAGACTGAGAGGGTTGGGGGGGTGTAGATTGAGCGGGTTGGACGGTGAAGACTGGGAGGGTTGGACGGTGAAGACTGAGAGGGTTGGACGGTGTAGACTGAGATTGTTGGACGGTGTAGACTGAGATAGTTGAAGGTTGTAGACTGAGCGGGTTTGGAGGTTGTAGACTGAAAGGGTTGGACGGTGTAGACTGAGAGAGATGGACGGTGAAGACAGAGGGTTGGACGGTGAAGACTGAGAGGGTTGGACGGTGTAGCCAGAGAGGGTTGGAGGGTGTTGCCTGAGAGGGTGTGACGGTGAAGACTGAGAGTACTGGACGGTGAAGACTGAGAGGGTTGGACGGTGAAGACTGAGAGGGTTGGAGGTTGTAGACTGAGAGGGTTGGACGGTGTAGCCTGAGAGGGTTGGAGGGTGTTGCCTGAGAGGGTGTGACGGTGAAAACTGAGAGGGTTGGACGGTGAAGACTGAGAGGGTTGGAGGGTGTAGACTGAGAGAGTTGGAGGTTGTAGACTGAGAGGGTTGGACGGTGTTGCCTGAGAGGGTTGGACGGTGTAGACTGAGAGAGTTGGACGGGGAAGACTGAGAGGGTTGGACGGTGTAGACTGAGAGGGTTGGACGGTGTAGACTGAGATGGTTGGACGGTGTAGGCTGAGAGGGTTGGACGGTGTAGACTGAGAGGGTACGAGGATGTAGGCAGATAGGGTTGGACGGTGTAGACTGGAAGGGATGGAGGGTATAGACTTAAAGGGTTGGAGGGTGTAGGCTGAGAGGGTTGGAGGGTGTAGGCTGAGAGGGTTGCAGGGTGAAGACTGAGAGGGTTGGACGGTGTAGACTGAGAGGAATTGACGGTGTAGACTTGGAGGGTTGGACAGTGTAGACTGAGAGGGTTGGACGCAGTGGACTGAGAGGGTTGGAGGGTTTGGACTGAGAGGCTTGGAGGGTGTTGGCTGAGAGGGTTGCAGGGTGTAGACTGAGAGAGTTGGACGGTGAAGACTGAGAGGGTTGGAGGATGGAGACTGAACGGGTTGGAGGTTGTAGACTGAAAGGGTTGGACGGTGTAGACTGAGAGAGTTGGACGGTGAAGACTGAGAGGGTTGGACGGTGAACACTGAGAGGGTTGCACGGTGTAGCCTGAGAGGGTTGGAGGGTGTTGCCTGAGAGGGTTGGACGGTGATGACTGAGAGTGGTTGACGGTGAAGACTGAGAGGGTTGGAAGGTGTAGACTGAGATGGTTGGGGGGTGTAGATTGAGCGGGTTGGACGGTGAAGACTGGGAGGGTTGGACCGTGAAGAATGGGAGTGTTGGACGGTGTAGACTGAGATTGTTGGACGGTGTAGACTGAGATAGTTGAAGGTTGTAGACTGAGCCGGTTTGGAGGTTGTAGACTGAAAGGGTTGGACGGTGTAGACTGAGAGAGATGGACGGTGAAGACTGAGAGGGTTGGACGGTGTAGCCTGAGAGGGTTGGAGGGTGTTGCCTGAGAGGGTTGGACGGTGATCACTGAGAGTGTTGGACTGTGTGGACTGAGAGGGTTGGACGGTGAAGACTGAGAGGGTTGGGGGGTGTAGATTGAGCGGGTTGGACGGTGAAGACTGAGAGGGTTGGACGGTGAAGACTGAGAGGGTTGGACGGTGTAGACTGAGATTGTTGGACGGTGTAGACTGAGATAGTTGATGGTTGTAGACTGAGCCGGTTTGGAGGTTGTAGACCGAAAGGGTTGGACGGTGTAGACTGAGAGAGATGGACGGTGAAGACTGAGAAGGTTGGAGGGTGTTGCCTGAGAGGTTGTGACGGTGAAGACTGAGAGAGTTGGACGGTGAAGACTGAGATGGTTGGAGGGTGAAGACTGAGAGGGTGGAGGGTGTAGGCTGAGAGGGTTGGAGGGTGTAGGCTGAGAGGGTTGCAGGGGGAAGACTGAGAGGGTTGGACAGTGTAGACTGAGAGGAATTGACGGTGTAGACTGAGAGGGTTGGACGTAGTGGACTGAGAGGGTTGGACGGTGTGGACTGAGAGGCTTGGAGGGTGTAGGCTGAGAGGGTTGCAGGGTGAAGACTGAGAGGGTTGGACGGTGTAGACTGAGAGGAATTAACGGTGTAGACTGAGAGGATTGGACGTAGTGGACTGAGAGGGTTGGACGGTGTGGATTGAGAGGCTTGGAGTGTGTAGGCTGAGAGGGTTGCAGGGTGTAGACTGAGAGGGCTGGACCGTGTAGACTGAGAGAGTTGGAGGGTGTAGACTGAGATGGTTGGAGGTTGTAGACTGAGAGGCTTTGAGGTTATAGACTGAAAGGGTTGGACGGTGTAGACTGAGAGGGTTGGAAGGTGAAGACTGAGTGGGTTGGACGGTGTAGCCGAGAGGGTTGGAGGGTGTTGCCTGAGAGGGTGTGACGGTGACGACTGAGAGAGTTGGACGGTGACGACTGAGAGGGTTGGACGTGAAGATTGAGAGGGTTGGAGGTTGTGGACTGAGAGGGTTGAATAGTGTTGCCTGAGAGGGTAGGACGGTGATGACTGAGAGGGTTGGAAGGTGAAGACTGAGAGGGTTGGAAGGTGTAGACTGAGAGGCTTGGAGGTTATAGACTGAAAGGGTTGGACGGTGTAGACTGAGAGGGTTGGAAGGTGAAGACTGAGTGGGTTGGACGGTGTAGCCTGAGAGGGTTGGAGGGTGTTGCCTGAGAGGGTGTGACGGTGACGACTGAGAGAGTTGGACGGTGACGACTGAGAGGGTTGGAGGGTGAACACTGAGAGGGTTGGAGGTTGTAGACTGAGAGGGTTGGATGGTGTTGCCTGAGAGGGTAGGACGGTGATGACTGAGAGGGTTGGAAGGTGAAGACTGAGAGGGTTGGAAGGTGTAGACTGAGAGGGTTGGACGTAGTGGACTGAGATGGTTGGACGGTGAAGACTGAGAGGGTTGGGGAGTGTAGACTGCGCGGGTTGGACGGTGTAGACTGACAGGGTTGGACGGTAAAGACTGAGAGGGTTGGAAGGTGTAGACTGAGAGGGTTGGGGGGTGTAGATTGAGCGGGTTGGACGGTGAAGACTGAGAGGGTTGGACGGTGAAGACTGAGAGGGTTGGACGGTGTAGACTCAGATTGTTGGACGGTGTAGACTGAGATAGTTGAAGGTTGTAGACTGAGCGGGTTTGGAGGTTGTAGACTGAAAGGGTTGGACGGTGTAGACTGAGAGAGATGGACGGTGAAGACTGAGAGGGTTGGACGGTGAAGACTGAGAGGGTTGGACGGTGTAGCCAGAGAGGATTGGAGGGTGTTGCCTGAGAGGGTGTGACGGTGAAGACTGAGAGTACTGGACGGTGAAGACTGAGAGGGTTGGACGGTGAAGACTGAGAGGGTTGGAGGTTGTAGACTGAGAGGGTTGGACGGTGTAGCCTGAGAGGGTTGGAGGGTGTTGCCTGAGAGGGTGTGACGGTGAAAACTGAGAGGGTTGGACGGTGAAGACTGAGAGGGTTGGAGGGTGTAGACTGAGAGGGTTGGAGGTTGTAGACTGAGAGGGTTGGACGGTGTTGCCTGAGAGGGTTGGACGGTGTAGACTGAGAGAGTTGGACGGGGAAGACTGAGAGGGTTGGACGGTGTAGACTGAGAGGGTTGGACGGTGTAGACTGAGATGGTTGGACGGTGTAGGCTGAGAGGGTTGGACGGTGTAGACTGAGAGGGTACGAGGATGTAGGCAGATAGGGTTGGACGGTGTAGACTGGAAGGGATGGAGGGTATAGACTTAAAGGGTTGGAGGGTGTAGGCTGAGAGGGTTGGAGGGTGTAGGCTGAGAGGGTTGCAGGGTGAAGACTGAGAGGGTTGGACGGTGTAGACTGAAAGGAATTGACGGTGTAGACTTGGAGGGTTGGACAGTGTAGACTGAGAGGGTTGGACGCAGTGGACTGAGAGGGTTGGAGGGTTTGGACTGAGAGGCTTGGAGGGTGTTGGCTGAGAGGGTTGCAGGGTGTAGACTGAGAGAGTTGGACGGTGAAGACTGAGATGGTTGGAGGATGGAGACTGAACGGGTTGGAGGTTGTAGACTGAAAGGGTTGGACGGTGTAGACTGAGAGAGTTGGACCGTGAAGACTGAGAGGGTTGGACGGTGTAGACTGAGAGGGTTGGACGGTGTGGACTGAGAGGCTTGGAGGGTGCAGGCTGAGTGGGTTGCAGGGTGAAGACTGAGAGGGTTGGACGGTGTAGACTGAGAGGAATTGACGGTGTAGACTGAGAGGGTTGGACGTAGTGGACTGAGAGGGTTAGACGGTGTGGACTGAGAGGCTTGGAGGATGTAGGCTGAGAGGGTTGCAGGGTGTTGCCTGAGAGGGTTGGACGGTGATGACTGAGAGTGTTGGACGGTGAAGACTGAGAGGGTTGGAAGGTGTAGACTGAGAGGGTTGGGGGGTGTAGATTGAGCGGGTTGGACGGTGAAGACTGAGAGGGTTGGACGGTGAAGACTGAGAGGGTTGGACGGTGTAGACTCAGATTGTTGGAGGGTGTAGACTGAGATAGTTGAAGGTTGTAGACTGAGCCGGTTTGGAGGTTGTAGACTGAAAGGGTTGGACGATGTAGACTGAGAGAGATGGACGGTGAAGACTGAGAGGGTTGGACGGTGAAGACTGAGAGGGTTGGAGGGTGTTGCCTGAGAGGGTGTGACGGTGAAGACTGAGAGTACTGGACGGTGAAGACTGAGAGGGTTGGACGGTGTAGACTGATAGTGTTGGAGGTTGTAGACTGAGAGGGTTGGACGGTGTAGCCTGAGAGGGTTGGAGGGTGTTGCCTGAGAGGGTGTGACGGTGAAGACTGAGAGGGTTGGACGGTGAAGACTGAGAGGGTTGGAGGGTGAAGACTGAGAGGGTTGGAGGTTGTAGACTGAGAGGGTTGGACGGTGTTGCCTGAGAGGTTGGACGGTGTAGACTGAGAGAGTTGGACGGTGAAGACTGAGAGGGTTGGACGGTGTAGACTGAGCGGGTTGGATGGTGTAGACTGAGATGGTTGGACGGTGTAGGCTGAGAGGGTTGGACGGTGTAGACTGAGAGGGTACGAGGATGTAGGCAGATAGGGTTGGACGGTGTAGACTGAGAGGGATGGAGGGTATAGCCTTAAAGGGTTGGAGGTTGTAGGCTGAGAGGGTTGGAGGGTGTAGGCTGAAATGGTTGCAGGGTGAAGACTGAGAGGGTTGGACGGTGTAGACTGAGAGGGTTGGACGATGTAGACTGAGATGGTTGGACGGTGTAGGCTGAGAGGGTTGGACGGTGTAGACTGAGAGGGTACGAGGATGTAGGCAGATAGGGTTGGACGGTGTAGACTGAGAGGGATGGAGGGTATAGACTTAAAGGGTTGGAGGGTGTAGGCTGAGAGGGTTGGAGGGTGTAGGTTGAGAGGGTTGCAGGGTGAAGACTGAGAGGGTTGGACGGTGTAGACTGAGAGGAATTGACGGTTTAGACTGAGAGGGTTGGACAGTGTAGACTGAGAGGGTTGGACGTAGTGGACTGAGAGGGTTGGAGGGTGTGGACTGAGAGGCTTGGAGGGTGTTGGCTGAGAGGGTTGCAGGGTGTAGACTGAGAGGGTTGGAGGGTGTAGACTGAGAGGGTTGGAGGGTGTAGACTGAGATGGTTGGACGGTGTAGACTGAGAGGGTTGGACGGTATAGACTGAGAGGGTTGGAGGGTGTAGACTGAGAGGATTGGACGGTGTAGACTGAGAGGGTTGGAGGGTGTAGACTGAGATGGTTGGAGGGTGTAGGCTGAGAGGGTTGGACGGTGTAGACTGAGAGGGTTGGAGGGTGTAGACTGAGATGGTTGGACGGTGTAGGCTGAGAGGGTTGGACGGTGAAGAATGAGAGGGTTGTACGTGTAGACTGAGAGGTTTCGGCGGTGTAGGCTGAGAGGGTTGGACGGTGTAGACTGAGAGAGTTGGACGGTGAAGACTGAGAGGGTTGGACGGTGTAGACTGAGAGGGTTGGAGGGTGTAGATTGAGATGGTTGGACGGTGTAGGCTGATAGGGTTGGAGGGTGTAGGCTGAGAGGTTTGAACGGTATAGCCTGAGTGGGTTGGACGGTGTAGGCTGAGAGGGTTGGACGGTGTGGGCTGAGAGGGTTCGAGGGTGTAGGCTGATAGGGTTGGACGGTGTAGACTGAGAGGGTTGGAGGGTATAGACTGAGAGGGTTGGAGAGTGTAGGCTGAGAGGTTTGAACGGCGTAGCCTGATGGGGTTGGAGGGTGTAGACTGAGAGGCTTGTAGAATGTAGACTGAGAGGGTTGGAGGGTGTAGACTGAGAGGCTTGGAGAGTGTAGACTGAGAGGGTTGGAGGGTGTAGGCTGAGAGGGTTGGACGGTGAAGACTGAGAGGGTTGGACGGTGTAGACTGAGACGGTTGGTGGGTATATACTGAGAGGGTTGGACGGTGTAGACAGAGAGGGTTTGAGGGTGTAGACTGAGAGGGTTAGATGGTGTAGACTGAGAGGGTTGGACGGTGAAGACTGAGAGGGTTGGAGGGTGTGGACTGAGGGACCTGGAGGTCGTAGACTAAAAGGGTTAAATGGTGTAGGATGAGAAGGTTGGAAGGTGTGAACTGAGAGGGTTGGACGGTGTAGGCTGAGAGGGTCGGATGATGAAACTGAGAGGGCTGACGGATGTAGACGGGCGACTGACTGGGAGTGTTGTCGGTTTATAGATAGAGCATGCTATCGATTGTACCTCAAAACTTGTGATGTGTGAGTACGCAAGGGTGGTGCGGGAAAGTATACTTTTTGAAAAATGAAGTAATCCCTCTTGTCAACCAATTTTGTGCAGGGTTTTTGTCGCTCAAATTCTTTATGCACAAATCTGAATATGCCACAACAGACTCGTCTCTGTTTGTGTTTTCAATAGATGTCATCAGTTGAGCAGAATACGCCAACCTTTTCGCTAACACAAGGTACAATCACTATTTGACAGTGATTCATGATATATACTCAACGACAATAGTTCCTGTGACACCAATATGTTAGTTGTTGTCCCTGTGTGTACCTGCTCTCTCTTCAGCGTGTGTATAAATGTATATAACCCTTCCACTTGGTATGATTTTTTTGAACCGATGTATTTCTTTTCTGAGAGAATATATTTTACTCAGGTGCCTGTGACTAAGTTGATTTGGTGATAGAATTCGATTGACTTTAGTAGTTGATTTGATTGTGGAGATCAACTGACCTCGATTGTTGATACGGTGATGATGCTCAATTAATTTATACGTTTTATACTCAACAACAACAGTTCCTGTGACACCAATACTTCAGTGTATTTTTCAAATAAGTGAAGTTTGGTTTTCAATATTGTAGTACATGTATGGAATCAAGTCACATAAACGCAACTGCTACAGAAAAGCATGCATTCCATGCAAAAGTTGACTTTTATGCAACCCCTATGCATTTCACTACCAAAGAATGGATATAAAAACATGTGCGTTAACAGGATTCCATATGCATTGTTCAATATCGGGCTGAGAATAACCACTCAGAAAAAAGAACAAAATTACACAATTATTCAACATTACGAAATGCCACGCCTGTCCGAAAATGAGCGTCTGCGAGCCATTGGCTACCGCGACGAGATTATCGGCCCTGTTGTTCTACCGTTTTTGCGTCGTCAAGGCCCAGGCATTACCTTTCAACATGACAACGCACGGTCTCATATTGCTCGACTTGTTCAGGATTCTCTTCAACAAAACAACGTGAATGTCATCCCCTGGCCGGCTCGCTCCCCTGATCTTTCACCAATCGAGCACATGTGGGATGAGATGGATCGGCGCCTTCGACGTCAACCACCTGTTCCACAGGCACTCAAGGAACTTCGAAACATGCTCCAGCAGATATGGACAGATATCCCACAGGACTTTGTGCGACGCCTGGTCCATTCCATGAGACGATGTGTTGCTTGCATTGCAACCAGAGGTGGACACACACGCTATTGATTTGTAGATTTACATTATGGCATGTTCATGTTTTTACATGACATCACGCATTTTCTGAAGTCAGTATGTCAAATTAAACCATTTGAACACTTACAGGAGTCTTTTATCTGTTGCAAACCGAAATTGTTTCAGATTTGGTAAAAAAACATACCTTTGCATTAATTCTTAGACGTTTACCATTTCGGTGAAACCCTCGAGCACGGGTATGGGATCCGAACCGGGATCCGAACCAGCAATCATAGGTTTCTGGCGTGCCCAAGGGACGCAACTCTGCACAGCGAATCGCGGCGCCTTAGCCGACTGGGCCACCTGGGCCACCCGTGCCCCCTTGAGGACAAGAGGTTTACAGATCCAAAAATACATCTTGATAGATTTAAGTACATTTTGAGCAAGACATACACTAAGTGAAGGAGATTTAAAGTGTGGCTGACATGGCAAACGTACTAAAAAATCGGATTCTGACAACTTGACCAAATTCAAGTGGTGGGATCAAGCATAGGATGTTTCATCCTCCAGTGATTTCAAACATTAAATTGACTAAGTTACTTAATTGTTTCAAGTTGGTAGAGAATACCTGAAGGACCTTTGGCCGCTCTTTCATAAATAATATATGATTTGAAGGGATGACAAGAGCCATTCATGTTACGAGCAAAAGGCTCCTGAATGTGGGTTTGTCTCGCAAGGTGACCGGGGATAAACACCTCAGTCGAAGCCAACTGAAGTCAATAATACATTACATCCCCTTCGCGATTCTAAACATGTTCACAGAGCCATCTCACACATACAATTCTAATGGAATCTTTGAAGAGATCTAGATAATTAAACATGATAGTTAATTTTATTTTTGATGAAAATATAAAACGTCATAAACAGTCTTGAAACAGATTCCATTTGGCATAAAGGGCTAAATACATGTGGAAGCTATATGACAATACCAATGAAAATCAATGATGGCATCAGGTGCTCGCGAAAAGGGGAAGCATGTCCTGCCCCACCAGTAACACCAACCACTCAAACAATTTGCATGAATACGAAAGTGCCTGTTGCCTTAAGTATACGACGCACAGCAGCACTCCTGCCATGCGATATTGGTCTGTATACAAACCAGACAAACAAAATTATTCATGGACCAGAAAATTCACCGACGCGATCATGCATTTACTGATTTTATTGAAATTGATAATAACGATATGAGATTCTGCTGCTAATAAGTAAAAAAACGTTGATGAAATATATTTGTTTTGCAAACCGTGGGGGTGCGGGCCGTTTTGATGTCTCGACCCACACATTTCTTTTGCAGCTGACTCAGCTTATGATGAAACTCGGGGACTTCAGTTGGGTGGTTGGTTGGTTTGTTGTTGAACGCCTCACTCAGCAATATTCCAGCTATTTGACGGCGGTCTGTAAATAATCGAGTCTGGACCAGACAATCAAGTGATTAATATCATGAGCATCGATCCACGCAAATAAGACCGATGACATGTATCAACCAAGTCAGTGAGCTTGACCACCCGATCCCGTTAGTCGCCTCTTACGACAAGCATAGTCGCATTTTACGGCAAGCATGGGTTGCTGTAGTGTAGGTGAAGTGCAGTTTCTGGGTGGTATAGTTTCGATTCTGGGTGGTTTAGTGTAGATTGTGGGTGGTGTAGTGTAGATTGTAGCTGTTGTAGTGTAGATTGTGGGTAGTGTAGTGTAGATTGTTGGTAGTGTAGTGTAGATTGTGGGTGGTGAAGTGTAGATTGTTGGTGGTGTAGTGTAAATTGTGGGTGGTGTAGTGTAGATTGTGGGTGGTGTAGTGTAGATTTGTAGGTGGTACAGTGTAGATTGCCGGTGGTGTAGTGTAGATTGCGGGTGGTGTAGTGTAGATTGCGGGTGGTGTAGTGTAGATTGTGGCTGGTATAGTTTCGATTGTGGGTGGCTTAGTGTACATCGGGTGTTGTATAGTGAACATTGTTGACGATATAGTGTACATTGCGGGTGTTGTAGTGTACATTGTGGGTGGTGTTGTGTATGTGAAGTGCAGATTTTAGGTGGTGTAGTGTACATTGCGGCTGGTATAGTGCTTAATGGCAGCCTCCAGTCGACAAACAAACATGGCGGACACAAAAACTATTGACAAAAAGCTAGAACGGGTGGTTAAATATTTTACTTAGCATTTTCATCAATGCTGGTGTCATGTATACACCACGAGAATAACGTCCATTGTTACTTTTAATTGAGGAGAACATTATTTAAGCTGTTTCGAGACTCAAAAGTCAACGCCACATCAGTGAAATGTGAACAATGACACACACCATTTTCAACAGTGATTAATATTTCGTGTCAGCTTCCTATTGTCACGAAACCGTATACATAATACATGGAGTTAAACGATCAAGTTAATGAAATATCCGTAATATCTATATTTTTTTGCAAACTTGAAGACACAGATGTCGCCGATTATGCCTCGTTTTCTCCCATTGAAAATGCTGAACGCCCAGTACACAAACTAGAAAACAATCTGGTTTTGATATCTGGCCTCTGTAGTTTATAACATGTGAAGCTATTTATTTGACATTTATTTTCTTATTGCATAATGTGTAAGTATGGGACATAGTTGGATTAAGATGACTAGAATGTGTAGAACTGTGTAATCTATCTATGGCGAGAAGTGTGTTTGACAATAAGCGTTGCATTCAGAAATAGTTGTCAAACAAAATCAAGTGTAAACAAAACCGACAACGTGCCGAGGGACCCTCCTTTTCTCCAATCATATATAAGGTGCATAAGGTTTTGTTTAGTGACCAATAGAGAGTTCCTGTGTATTTGCTCCATTGTATTACCTTGTAGGATTGTGAAACGTATCCGTTGTATTTCAGTATAATTTGTTGATTGTTCATTGATCTTGGGTGGCCATTCACTGATTTCTCAATATAGGTCTGAACTTCTGGGTTAGTCTTAGCGTAACAGTTTCGGAACCAACACGTAACACTATCATAATGGAGTAATTAGGAGCATTAAATACACAACGCCAACGTCAGGGAATAACATTCAATTATCCGCTGAAACAAATCAATATTCTACAGGTTCACAACACGTCCTCTTGTATTTGTCTTCTCCAGCTGACTGGAAGGGTTCTGTAAAGCTAGCTGGGGTTGCAGACCAGAGTAGATGACTTGTAAGTTCACATAGTGTCACTGTGTGTTTGCTCTCGTTCACGCTCACACTACCACAAGGCACCTTTCGGAGATGCCTCCACTTCTGATAGAGACTATGTTGAGAATGTAGAGGGAAAAGGGCTTCACTTTGAGCACCTTGTTTTCTTTAAGTACAGCGATCTGAGACACTATAAAGGGGTATTTAGGTAGATATAATACTAATCTAAAGATGTGAATCCATTTGATGATACATCTGTGAGGTTTAAGTTGATTTTGACAGCCCGGGCCAAGTCGTACCGAACACTTCTGACATAGATTGTCTTAAGAAAATACAGTAAAATTGTTTCACTTTGAGCCCCTTGTTTTCTTTAAATACGATGTACCGTGACATTATAAAGTAATATATAGGTAGATATCACACTAATCTACAGATGTAAACACATTTGAAGATACATCTGTGTGTTTAAAGTAGATTTTGACTGCCCCGGCAAAGTCGGACCCAAGACAAGCCAAACACTTCTGATAGAGACTATGTTGAGAATGTAGAGGGAAAAGGGCTTCACTTTGAGTCCCTTGTTTTCTTTAAATACGATGTACCGTGACATTATAAAGTAATATATAGGTAGATAGCACACTAATCTACAGATGTAAACACATTTGAAGATACATCTGTGTGTTTAAAGTAGATTTTGACCGCCCGGGCCAAGTCGGACCCAACACAAGCCAAACACTTCTGATAGAGAGAATGTAGAGGGAAAAGGGCTTCACTTTTGAGCACCTTGTTTGCTACTGCAATATGAGACACTAAAGTGTTATGTAGGTATATTTTATACTAGTCTATAGATGTAAAGTATGTGTTGTAATTTTAGAAGCGCTTTGACAGTTATTAACACGTGTCGTGTCAGCCCTATGACATTCGCGAATATCCACTTGCAGAAAACATCCTGTGTTGGTTTAACGTGAATTAGTAAAGGTTAATTAGGGATGCCAAACACGTCGGTGAGAAACCTTCTCATCAAAGAAAAGACACAGTCAAGACACTGACTTTTCGGTATGGATTCTCGGTATGTAGCTATAATTATCAGTTTATTACATTGCTGAAGATGCATTTTGATTCAAACTCAATTAAATGAGCAAAATTATACGTTTCTGGACAATTGAGATCCGCCTAGATATGCACGTTTCGTTTTATTATTCTGCAGTCCATTTTTAGTTTTCCCCGCTGGCCCGGCCCGGTCCGACTTTTCTTGGCCCGACTTTTAGGCAATCCCCTCCAGCTACAACTGACTACTGAATTTGCACCACACATGACCTCCTGTGAAGGTCTGTGTTCCTGACAGAATGAACCATATTCTGGTTTATCTTGTATGTTCCTGTTCATTTGTGGCCAATAAATGCTTGTTCATGGCACTTAGTAAGTTTTCTGATACAGAGTTTTCTGAGTTATAAATGTACAAACCGCTGTGCAGACTTTGCAGACATCCATTATGCTGATTTACACAGCTTTGTACCTATATACCTCCATAAACGCAAACAAATACTGTATTGAAGTCTATTCTTAAATGAAACACGACATGTAAATATGTCTCCAAACATCAATGAAGACTGTGTTGACGTATGGATTTCAAATTCCTTTATTATTTCAATGAGAAGTTTAAGTACAGATACAAGTGCGTTTATCAAACGACCAGTAACTGGAGAGGACAGGGTTATACAGGTACAGTTATACACATATAAATAGAACGACAAACAGACTAACACATGGTGCAAAAAGATGAAGCTTCAAACAACAAGGGTGTGACAGGGAAGTATGATTTCCAGGAGATACTCCATTGGCAATACTGGCTGGTATCTGTGCCGAAGAAAAGGTAAAACATCAAAGGTTGCTATAAATCAAGCTATTTCCTTTGAGCGTCAAACATCTTATGAAACTTTACCCTTTCCCGCTTCGCCTATGATATCGCAGGGTGAAGGGTGGCAGTAATTAATGGTTTAAACACATTTAAGGGGATCCTGCCCTGTGATGCTAATTGATCAGCTATCCGTGTGATGATTTTTCAACTTCGTATACCACTGTCCCACATGACAAACTTAAGGAAAAACATTATTCCTTGATCTTTTGGGGTTTTTTTTGTACAAAACATGGATACCACAGATAAACTTAGGCATCTATCTTCAGAGGTTCAGGACAAATTGTCAAAAAAGAAATATATGATAATAATAAATAATAATATAAGAAAATGGTAGAATGTGTTTGATCAACGTTACAGTTTTTAAGGCCTAAAAAAAGCTTTCAAAAAGTGGTTAGGTAGACATGCGGAGACATTTCCAAATTTGAAGCATCAGTGACAAAAATGATGTCCGATGCAATTCACTATTTTGACTGTGTACCTTTTCAGGATAGCAATCGACTGCGTGTGTTGGTGAGGATGCCACCGGTAGGACAGGATACGCTCATCTTTTCGCGAACACCTGGTATCATCACTATTTGAATGTCGTACAATCGTCTCTGCTTAATAGCAGAGATTTCTTATGAATATGGAAAGGGTTTTGTCGCTTTTATTTAATGACCTTCTGGGGCTTATCAGCCTTAGGCTTGATATATATAGTCATCTCTTGTATGGAAACCTAACAGAGTGGCCTCACCATTCCCAACGCAAGCGATAACCTTAGACCCAAAGCAAAATATGAATTACAACAACTTATTTGGACCAAAAACATGGAGTCATGTGGGCTTGGCAGTGTGATTGTGAACCGTGGACTGATCGGGGACAACTACTTGTGCTTGAGTGAGCCTCCGTCGTTTTGATACATTTAAGAACAAAAATAGTGCCAAAAGGTTTTCGCATTAATGTTGTTCTTGTATCGCATTACAAAAATTGGTCGGCAATATTCAGACATGGGCTTTACACATTGTACTAATGTGGGGATTCGAATCCGGATCGCCGTTTTAACCCGTTCAAATACCCAATCACACCTGTCATTTTCCACTTCCCACGTTCTTGAACAAAATAGTTAACAAAATGCAACATGTTACAGCAATATTACAAATATACAATTGGGGAACATATTACATTTCAATAAGATGAGATATAATTACGAATACCCCACAGTTATTGATACAAAAGTTAATTTACTGTGTTTCTCTGCTGTGCCTAATGTTATTATTGAAGGCGTGTCATTCTACATTAAACATATTTCATTTAACCTACTACCTTTCAACGGTACATTAATTGGCCAATGTATACAATTACAAAGTCTCTGCATATATATATGTGCTCTGTCTATATTATGCTGATTTGAAGGTAACACTAGTACTCACAGTACATGGTATTCGAAAACTGAAGTAATAACTATGCCTTGTTCTATTTGTGCTTTTCCTTAATCGTAGCAGATTGTTTACTCGAAGACTTATAACAACCAGTTTCGCTGGTAAAATACTTTCACAAGTTACTACAAAACCATCGTTTCTTTTCATCAAAACGGGAGGAGATATAATATGAAGTTGTTGTATTGCTGGATTTACACGAGTTACACTTGTGGTGTTTATCATCGATCAATTAAGATGGCGGACAAATTTTCATGGTATTATGCCTTTCTTTCAGAACGGTTATAAGGTCATACCTCGGATATATATTTATTGCAGAATAAATGTTCAATACTTTATAGTATTGCTATATTTCTCTATATGGTAACTAGTATATTGATGCACGTGCTCACAGCTGCTAAGCGCATATTTGATTTAATTCAAGATCACACACAACTATTCGATCCCATCCGTGTTTTAGCAGTGGATTTCTTGTACCGGCTAGGCTATCATGCCACAGATTTAGCAGACGTGCATACAACTATCTGTTCGATTTATTATAGTTACTTGGAACCTTAGTAACAAGTCGAAGTAAAATATGAGCTTCGAAAAAAGTTGAATTTATGAAGCAAGATGTGAGTCCAATATTATACAAACCATAAAAGAACACATATTATGATCATGAAGTCTATTCAAGTGTGCTTTCAAAGGCACAATGAACCGGGTCATTTTCCTCATGTGAGATGGGGTCAGTGTCTCAAGCAAGTGATCCGTCTAGTACCATTCAATGACTACGTTAACATAACATCAGTATAGAATAATATAGAGTGAATATGTAGAGTGAATTGTTACACACTAAATAGCACTTGGACCCGAGAAGGCATTCGGCTATCTCGTCATGCGTGAGCAGCAAGGGTAACGACATTCCCACTTCATTGGTTGGAGGCTTCAGGTTCACCGTAATATTCTTCTGGGATCTAAAACAATGGATTTGGGAGAAATGGAAACATAATTATGAAACGTGAAATATGGTACGAATATGATAGTGTAACAGAAACCATGGATAGAACATATTGATTCTTAATATGTAAACGATGAATAATTTAAAATGTTCAGCCCAAATTACCTCCGAATCTGTCCATGTCTGTTTGAAAATTCTAGCCATATCTTTCTCAAACTCTTTCCCTTTGGAATGGATAGCAACAGCACGTTCTTGAAACTTTGCAGGAAGCATCTGTGATTTCTAAAAAAAATAATTAAACAAATATTTCATAAACAATATCAACGGATTACTTGATAATTTGTTAAAAACAACTTTCTTGACTGACTGAATAGATTGGATATTGTCCGAAATGTGTTACGTGTTGATTCCCAATATAGGTCTCGCTCAGCCAACTTTCCAGGAAATAATGCCTTGAAAAGTCTCGAATAATATCGTCCTTCCACAACTGTACCCGTTCAGATTCAGCTTAGAATTGGTCTTGTCGTAAAAGGCCACTAAATGTGATTGAGTGGTCACGCTCGCATACTTTGTACATGCATGTGAGATGTATCACAATTGCATAGATCGATGCACATGGTGACAATTGTGTGGTCCAGACGCGATTTATTTACGGGCCGCCATCATATTGCTGTGTGTGGCGTTAAACCACAAACAAACACAAAACAAATTACAACAACTGTGAACAAGTCAGTAGAACAAGCTTCTCACATGATGGAAGAACACTCTTCGAAACGAGCTGCCGTGGACCTAAAAAACATAAGAACCTATCCACAAAATTATAGCTTAAGAT
Organism: Haliotis rufescens; assembly: GCF_023055435.1. NCBI lineage: Eukaryota > Metazoa > Mollusca > Gastropoda > Lepetellida > Haliotidae > Haliotis > Haliotis rufescens. Next base: position 122,965 of record NW_025963783.1, read on the forward strand.
TTTACGAGCGCCTCCTTTAATGCCTCAATACTCAGAAATCAGAAATAATAATTGTGGGTGGTGTAGTGTGGATTGTGGGTGGTGTAGTGTAGAATGTGGGTGGTGTAGTGTAGATTGTGGGTTGTGTAGTGATGACTGTGGGTGGTGTAATGTAGATTGTGGGTGGTGTAGTGATGATTGTGGCTGGTGGAATGTAGATAGTGGATAGTGTAGTTTAGATTGTGGGTTGTGTAGTGTAGATTGTGGTTGGTGTAGTGTAGATTGTTGGTGGTGTAGTGATGATTGTGGGTGGTGTAGTGTAGATTCTTGGTGGTGTTGTGTACATTGTGGGTGGTGTAGTGTAGATTGTGGATAGTGTAGTGTAGATTGTGGGTGGTGTAGTGATGATTGTGGGTGGTGTAGTGTAGATTTTCGGTGGTGTAGTGTAGAATGTGGGTGGTGTAGAGTTGATTGTGGGTGGTGTAGTGTAGATTGTGGGTTGTGTAGTGATGACTGTGGGTGGTGTAATGTAGATTGTGGGTGGTGTAGTGATGATTGTGGCTGGTGGAATGTAGATAGTGGATAGTGTAGTTTAGATTGTGGGTTGTGTAGTGTAGATTGTGGTTGGTGTAGTGTAGATTGTTGGTGGTGTAGTGATGATTGTGGGTGGTGTAGTGTAGATTCTTGGTGGTGTTGTGTACATTGTGGGTGGTGTAGTGTAGATTGTGGATAGTGTAGTGTAGATTGTGGGTGGTGTAGTGATGATTGTTGGTGGTGTAGTGTAGATTATCGGTGGTGTAGTGTAAATTGTGGTTGATTTGGTGTAGATTGTGGGTGGTGTAGTGTAGATTGTGGGTGGTGTAGTGTAGATTTATGGGTTGTGTAGTGTAGATTGTGGGTGGGGTAGTGTAGAATATTGGTGGTGTAGAGTGGATTGTGGGTGGTGTAGTGTAGATTGTGGGTTGTGTAGTGTAGATTGTTGGTGGTGTAGTGTAGAATGTGGGTGGTGTAGAGTGGATTGTGGGTGGTGTAGTGTAGTTTGTGGGTGGTGTAGTGTAGAATATGGGGGTGTAGTGATGATTGTGGGTGGTGAAGTGTTGATTGTGGGTGATGTAGTGTAGATTGTGGGTGGTGTAGTGATCATTGTGGGTGTTGTAGTGTAGATTGTGGGTGGTGTTGTGATGATTGTGGGTGGTGTAGTGATGATTGTGAGTGGTGTAGTGTAGATTGTGGGTGGTGTAGTGTAGATTGTGGGTGGTGTAGTGATGGTTGTGGGGGGTGTAGTGTAGATTGTGGATAGTGTAGTTTAGATTGTGGGTTGTGTAGTGTAGATTGTGGTTGGTGTAGTGTAGATTGAGGGTGGTGTAGTGATGATTGTGGGTGGTGTAGTGTAGATTCTTGGTGGTGTTGTGTACATTGAGGGTGGTGTAGTGTAGATTGTTGGTGGTGTAGTTATGATTGTGGGTGGTGTAGTGTAGATTTTCGGTGGTGTCGTGTAAATTGTGCTTGATTTGGTGTAGATTGTGGGTGGTGTAGTGTAGATTTATTGGTTGTGTAGTGTAGATTGTGGGTGGTGTTGTGTAGAATGTGGGTGGTGTAGTGTGGATTGTGGGTGGTGTAGTGTAGATTGTGGGTTGTGTAGTGTAGATTGTTGGTGGTGTAGTGTAGAATGTGGGTGGTGTAGAGTGGATTGTGGGTGGTGTAGTGTAGATTTATTGGTTGTGTAGTGTAGATTGTGGGTGGTGTAGTGTAGAATGTGGGTGGTGTAGTGTGGATTGTGGGTGGTGTAGTGTAGATTGTGGGTTGTGTAGTGTAGATTGTTGGTGGTGTAGTGTAGAATGTGGGTGGTGTAGAGTGGATTGTGGGTGGTGTAGTGTAGTTTGTGGGTGGGGTAGTGTGGATTGTGGGTGGGGTAGTGTAGAATATGGGGGTGTTGTGGTGATTGTGGGTGGTGTAGTGTAGATTGTGGGTGGTGTCGTGTAAATTGTGGGTGATGTAGTGTAGATTGTGGGTGGTGTAGTGATGATTGTGGGTGGTGTAGTGTAGATTGTTTGTGGTGTAGTGATGATTGTGGGTGGTGTAGTGATGATTGTGGGTGGTGTAGTGTAGATTGTGGGTGGTGTAGTGTAGATTGTTGGTGGTGTAGTGATGATTGTGGCTAGTGTAGTGTAGATTGTGGGTGGTGTAGTGACGATTGTGGGTGGTGTAGTGTAGATTGTGGGTGGTGGAATGTAGATTGTGGATAGTGTAGTTTAGATTGTGGGTTGTGTAGTGTAGATTGTGGTTGGTGTAGTGTAGATTGTGGGTGGTGAAGTGATGATTGTGGGTGGTGTAGTGTAGATTCTTGGTGGTGTTGTGTACATTGTGGGTGGTGTAGTGTAGATTGTGGGTGGTGTAGTGTAGATTTATAGGTTGTGTAGTGTAGATTGTGGGTGGTGTAGTGTAGTTTGCGGGTGGTGTAGTGTGGATTGTTGGTGGTGTAGTGTAGAATGTGGGTGGTGTAGTGTGGATTGTGGGTGGTGTAGTGTAGATTTATGGGTTGTGTAGTGTAGATTGTGGGTGGTGTAGTGTAGTTTGTGGGTGGTGTAGTGTGGATTGTTGGTGGTGTAGTGTAGAATGTGGGTGGTGTAGTGTAGATTGTGGGTGGTGTAGTGTAGATTTATGGGTTGTGTAGTGTAGATTGTTGGTGGTGTAGTGTAGTTTGTGGGTTGTGTAGTGTAGATTGTGGGTGGTGTAGTGTAGTTTGTGGGTGGTGTAGTGTGGATTGTTCGTGGTGTAGTGTAGAATGTGGGTGGTGTAGAGTGGATTGTGGGTGGTGTAGTGTAGTTTTTGGGTGGTGTAGTGTGGATTGTTGGTGGTGTAATGTAGAATATGGGGGTGTAGTGATGATTGTGGGTGGTGTAGTGTAGATTGTGGGTGGTGTCGTGTAAATTGTGGGTGGTGTAGTGATGATTGTGGGTGGTGTAGTGTAGATTGTGGGTGGTGTAGTGATGATTGTGGGTGGTGTAGTGTAGATTGTGGGTGGTGTAGTGTAGATTGTGGGTGGTGTAGTGTAGATTGTGGGTGGTGTAGTGTAGATTGTTGGTGATGTAGTGATGAGTGTGGCTAGTGTAGTGTATATTGCGGATGGTGTAGTGTATATTGCGGGTGGTGTAGTGTAGATTGTTGGTAGTGTAGTTTAGATTGTGGGTGGTGTAGTGTAGATTGTGGTTGGTGAAGTGATGATTGTGGGTGGTGTAGTGTAGATTGTGGGTGGTGTAGTGATGATTGTGGGTGGTGTAGTGATGATTGTGGGTGGTGTAGTGTAGATTGTGGGTGGTGTAGTGTAGATTGTGGGTGGTGTAGTGTAGATTGTGGGTGGTGTAGTGTAGATTATGGGTGGTGAAGTGTAGATTGTGGGTGGTGTAGTGATGATTGTGGGTGGTGTAGTGTAGATTGTGGGTGGTGTAGTGTAGATTGTAGGTGGTGAAGTGTAGATTGTGGGTGGTGTATTGTAGATTGTGGGTATTGACGTGTAGATTGTGGTGGTGTAGTTTAGATTGTGGGAGGTGTGGTGTAGATTGTGGGTGGTGTAGTGATGATTGTTGGTGGTGTTGTTTAGATTGTGGGTGGTGTGGTGTAGATTGTAGGTAGTGTAGTGTGGATTGTAGATGGTGTAGTGTAGATTGTTGGTGGTGTAGTGTAGATTGTGGGTGGTGTACTGATGATTGTTGGTGGTGTAGTTTAGATTGTGGGTGGTGTGGTGTAGATTGTAGGTAGTGTAGTGTGGATTGTAGATGGTGTAGTGTAGATTGTGGGTGCTGTAGTGTAGGTGTAGTGCAGTTTCTGGGTGGTATAGTTTCGATTGTGGGTGGTGTAGTGCAGATTGTAGCTGGTGTAGTGTAGATTGAGGGTGGTGTAGTGTAGATTGTTGGTGGTGTAGTGTAAAATGTGGTTGGTGTAGTGTAGATGGGGGGTTGTGTAGTGTAGATTGTTGGTGGTATAGTGTAGATTGCGAGTGGTGTAATTTTTAACATGTGAAGCTATTTATTTGACATTTCTTTTCTTATTGCATTATGTGTAAGTATGGGACATTAATTGTATTAAGATGACTACAATGTGTAGAATTGTGTCTATCTATGGCGACAAGATGGACACAATTTTATGGATAACAACTTCTTTCATACTGTGAAAAGCGACGTTTCGGTATAGGGATCTATACCGAAACGTCGCTTTTCACAGTATGAAAGGAGAAAAGGAGGGTCCCTGGGCACGTTGCCGGTTTTGGATCTATACCGAAACGTCGCTTTTCACAGTATGAAAGAAGTTGTTATCCATAAATTGTGACTATCTTGTCATCCGTCAACTTCGAAGTAATGCCTATCGAACAATGTATCTATGGCGAGACGTGTGTTTGACAATAAGCGTAGTATGCAGAAATAGTCCTCAAACAAAATCAAGTGTAAACAAAACTGGCAACGTGCCGAGGGACCCTCCTTTTTTCCAATTATATATAAGGTGCATAAGGTTTTGTTTAGTAGCCAATAGAGAGTTCCTGTGTATTTGCTCCATTGTATTATCTTATATGATTGTGAAACGTATCCGTTGTATTACAGTATAATTTGTTGATTGTTCATTGATCTTGGGTGGCTATTCACTGATTTCTCAATATAGATCTGAACTTCTGGGTTAGTCTTAGCATTACAGTTTGGGAACCAACACGTAACACTATCATAATGGAGTAATTAGGAGCATTAAATACACAACGTCAACGTCGGGGAATCACAACACGTCCTCTCGTGGTTGTCTTCTCCAGCTGACTGGAAGGGTTCTGTAAAGCGGGGGTTGCAGACCAGAGTAGATGACTTGTAAGTTCACATAGTTCATTGGAGATTCAAACGTTGTCACTGTGTGGTTGCTCTCGTTCACGCTCACACTACCACAAGGCACCTTTCCGAGATGCCTCCAGTTACAACTGACTACTGACTTTGCACCAGACATGGCCTTCTGTGAAGGTCTGTGTTCCTGACAGAATGAACCATCTTCTAGTTTATCTAGTATGTTCCTGTTCATTTGTGGCTAACAAATGCTTGTTCATGGCACTTAGTAAGTCTTCTGATACTGTAGGAAAAACGACTTCCATTCTTGTGTTTACAGAGTTATAAATGTACAAACCGCTGTGCAGACTTTGCAGACATCCATTATGCTGATTTACACAGTGTGCACAGCTTTGTACCTATATACCTTCATAAACGCAAACAAATACTGTATTGAAGTCTATTCTTAAATGAAATACGATATGTAAATATGTCTCAAAATATCAATGAAGACCGTGTTGACGTGTGGATTTCAAATTCCTTTATTATTTCAATGAGAAGTTTAAGTACAGATACAAGTGCGTTTATCAAGCTATCAGTTAACTGGAGAGGACAGGGTTATACAGGTACAGTTATACACATATAAATAGAACGACAAACAGACTAACACATGGTGCAAAAAGATGAAAGCTTCAAACAACAAGGGTGTGACAGGGAAGTATGATTTCCAGGAGATACTCCATTGGTAATACTGGCTGGTATCTGTGCCGAAGAAAAGGTAAAACATCAAAGGTTGCTATAAATCAAGCGATTTCCTTTGAGCGTCAAACATCTTATGAAACTTTACCCTTTCCCGCTTCGCCTATGATATCGCAGGGTGAAGGGTGGCAGTAATTAATGGTTTAGACACATTTAAGGGGATCCTGCCCTGTGATGCTAATTGATCAGCTATCCGTGTGATGATTTTTCAACTTCGTATACCACTGTCCCACATGACAAACTTAAGGAAAAACATTATTCCTTGATCTTTTGGGGTTTTTTTTGTACAAAACATGGATACCACAGATAAACTTAGGCATCTATCTTCAGAGGTTCAGGACAAATTGTCAAAAAAGAAATATAAGATAATAATAAATAATAATATAAGAAAATGGTAGAATGTGTTTGATCAACGTTACAGTTTTTAAGGCCTAAAAAAAGCTTTCAAAAAGTGGTTAGGTAGACATGCGGAGACATTTCCAAATTTGAAGCATCAGTGACAAAAATGATGTCCGATGCAATTCACTATTTTGACTGTGTACCTTTTCAGGATAGCAATCGACTGCGTGTGTTGGTGAGGATGCCACCGGTAGGACAGGATACGCTCATCTTTTCGCGAACATAATGTTGTTCTTGTATCGCATTACAAAAATTGGTCGGCAATATTCAGACATGGGCTTTACACATTGTACCAATGTGGGGATTCGAATCCGGATCGCCGTTTTAACCCGTTCAAATACCCAATCACACCTGTCATTGTCCACTTCCCACGTTCTTGAAAAAAAAAGTTAACAAAATGCAACATGTTACAGCAATATTACAAATATACAATTGGGGAACATATTACATTTCAATAAGATGAGATACAATTACGAATACCCTACAGTTATTGATACAAAAAGTTCATTGACTGTATTTCTCTGCTGGGCCTAATGTTATTATTGAAGGCGTGTCATTCTACATTAAACATATTTCATTTAACCTACTACCTTTCAACGGTACATTAATTGGCCAATGTATGCAATTACAAAGTCTATGCATATATATGTGCTCTGTCTATATTATGCTGATTTGAAGGTAACACTAGTACTCACAGTACATGGTATTCGAAAACTGAAGTAATAACTATGTCTTGTTCTTTTTGTGCTTTTCCTTAATCTTAGCAGATTGTTTACTCGAAGACTTATAACAACCAGTTTCGCTGGTAAAATACTTTTACAAGTTAATACAAACCAATCGTTTCTTTTCATCAAAACGGGAGGAGATATAATATGAAGTTGTTGTATTGCTGGATTTACACGAGTTACAATTGAGGTGTTTATCATCGATCAGTTAAGATGACGGACAAATTTTCATGGTATAAATTTCAACGGTTATAATGTCATTACCTCGGATATATATTTATTGCAGAATAAATGTTCAATACTTTATAGTTGCTATATGTCTATATGGTAACTAGTATATTGATATACGTGCTCACAGCTGCTAAGCGCATATTTTATATAATTCAAGATCACACACAACTATTCGATCCCATTCGTGTTTTAGCAGTGGATTTCTTGTACCGGCTAGGCGATTTTGCAGTCATAATGTGCATAAAACTATCTGTTCGATTTATTATAGTTACTTGGAACCTCAGTAACAAGTCGAAGTAAAATATGAGCTTCGGAAAAAGTTGAATTTACGAAGCGAGATGTGAGTCCAATATTATACGAACCATAAAAGAACACATATTATTATCATGAAGTCTATTCAAGTGTGCTTTCAAAGGCACAATGAACCTGGTCATTTTCCTCATGTGAGGTGGGGTCAGTGTCTCAAGCAAGTCATCTGTCTAGTACCATTCCATGACTACGTTAACATACCATCAGTATAGAATAATATAGAGTGAATATGTAGAGTGAATTGTTACACACTAAATAGCACTTGGACCTGAGAAGGCAATCGGCTATCTCGTCACGCGTGAGCTGCAAGCGAACGGCATTCCCACTTCATTGGTTGGAGGCTTCAGGTTCACCGTTATATTCTTCTGGGATCTGGTAAAACAATGGATTTGGGAGAAATGGTAACATAATTAAGAAACGTGAAATTTGGTACGAATATGATAGTGTAACAGAAACCATGCATAGAACATATTGATTCTTAATATGTAAACGATGAATAACTTAAAATGTTCAGCCCAAATCACCTCCGAATCTGGCCATCTCTGTTTGAAACTTCTAGCAATATCTTTTTCAAACTCTTTCTCTTTGGAATAGATAGCAACAGCACGTTCTTGAAATACTGCAGGAAGCATCTGTGATTTCTAAAAAAATAATAATATAAATATTTCATCAACAATATCAACGGATTACTTGATAATTTGTTAAAAACAACTTTCTTGACCAATTGAATTGATTGGATATTGTCCGAAATGTGTTACGTGTTGATTCCCAATGAAGGTCTCGCTCAGCCAACTTTCCAGGAAATAATGCCATGAAAAGTTTCGAATAATATCGTCCTTCCACAACTATACCCGTTCAGATTCAGCTTGGAATTGGTCTTGTTGTAAAAGGCCCCAAATGTGATTGAGTGGTCAGGCTCACATACTTTGTTGATGTACATGCATGATATTTCCCAATTGCGTAGATTGATGCACATGGTGACAATCACTGAATTGTGTGGTCCAGACGCGATTTATTCACAGGCCGCCACCATATTGCTGTGTGCGGCGTTAAAAAAAATAAAAATACACACAACAAATTGCAATAACTGTGAACAAGTCAGTAGAACAAGCTTCTCGCACTATGGAAGAACACTCTTCGGAACGAGCTGCCGTGGACCTCAAAAAGATAACAAACTATCCACAACATTATAGCTTAAAATTTGAATCTAAAACTGCACACACTGAAAGTATTTCATTCCGACCTTACCTGTGCTACAGTAAAGGAAATGACAATGTGAGATCAAAATATTCAAAGACAAGAATAGCAAAGAGTAGCATACCTGTTTTGTCGATAGGAAAGCCTTTCCAGGGTTTGATTTTTTATAAAACCTAACGTTGGTTATTGGGTCCTCTTTTTTCTGTCCATAATCGAAATACATCAGCTACAAAATAAACCAACATGTAACCAACCATCTTGGCGTTCCAAAATCGGGAATAGGAGAGCGTGAGATGGCGTTAAGTGTGTATTTGGTGAGTTCAATTTACCCATTGTCCCTCAATTAATGTAGTTATTACAGGTGATAATTAACACAAACGAACAAAGAATAGGCATGTGCCTGAAATCAAAACGACTGAATTCAAAGATTTTTCTTCCAGTGGATTCCAACTAATACATATAAATATATATGTTTTAGAAATTGTGGCCAACCACACATTTTGAAACAAACATGACAGCTATTCTTAGATTATCGCACCAACACTATGTCATCAAAACGATGTAGGACAACCCCCAGGCACCCAGATGACCTAAAGCACAAAACGCCACTGGAAGATGATGATGATGATGATGATGGTGATGATGATGGCGAATAGCCTAATGATACTGCGTGAAGACTTCGCATGATGTATCCCAAGAATATGTGAAATGTCCATGGCTTATATCAGTTAAAGCTGCAGGGGAAGTAGGACCAATATAGATAATACCACGATTCGAGAGACTTGATTCACCCCATTGGTAAATACCCATTGGTAAATAAGCAGCATATCTAAATTGACCCCAATTGTCGTCATTCTATCTCGGCAAGTACCAAGTTGTACCTACAGCTAGTTCAAACTGATTTTCATTGAAGGACCTTCCAGGTTTCTCCAGAATTTCTCTTTTATACCGTTGAATGTCCTCCTGAAAGTAAAATGTTGAACTGTAATGGTTACTCTTCCCAGACCCAAATTTCTAAAAAAATACATGCCAAAAGTATATTAATAACCGTGGAACTACGAAATGTACCTACTACTTTGCTTTCAAGGGGGGCGTACTATATAAACGTTCACTTAATTTACGTCACAGAAAACAAATGTGAAAATCTTAGTATTTACGTCACGCATGTGTGAACCAATGATAGCAGTCTAAATATGAAACTATCATCATACTTGTGTAAAAGTGTCGCCATCCTGTAAAATGCGTGTGCCAACACATTTATACAATTGTCTTGCCCGGACTCTTCTGATGATGTTTCTTGCTTCTTTCAGATCTTCCATGGCGCCTGTAATTGATCCATAGAAAGTAGCTTTGGTGCACAAACAAGAGACAAAAGGGAAAATAAGATCCATGTGCTATGTTACACAAACAGTTTTGTCCTACGGTAAACGCATGTACGGATTTAAAGCGAAGAGTAGAAACAGAAAATCGTTCAGAATATATATTGTTCACATATTCGGTGTGGCCAAAGTGATCCCCAGGGTGTCAGCAACATGCTCAATTACAAAACGTTTTGGACATACAACCGTGCCGTGAACAGCCTCCACTTTAATTTCAGACGTGGTATCTGTCGGAAGACAAAGCGTCTGTACTGCTTTCTTGCGTATACTTAACATCCCATTTCTGAATAAATGAACACAGCTGAAGGGCAGCCATCCCCATGTCTTCTCTGTTTCTCATTTGGTGACAGGCCCTTTTTGTGTCATTTTGTGAAAATGTAAAAACTGCTGAAACATATAACTACGGTAAGAGATCAACCGAGTATTTTGTGAGTGCTTGTGGTGTGAAACAAGGGTGTACCTTAAGCCCCGTGGTATTTTCTCTTTTTATTAATGAACTTGTAGTATATTTAGATGGTAAGTTTGATGATGGTATATTTATATTTAAACACGTTTAATATAATTGCACTTCTATTTGCTTATGATTTGGTTCTTGCTGCTGATAGTGTTATTAAAATCCAGTGGCGTCTTAATGCTTTATATTTTTACTACAAAAAATGGGAAATGGAAATTAATACAGTCAAGAGTAAAATTATTGTCTTTAAAATGGGTGGCCATTTATCAATATATGAAAATGGTATTTTGATGGTAAACAAATGGATACTGTAAGTATGTATAAATATTTAGGCTTAATTATAACGCCAAAACTCATTTGGTTCAGAACACTTTCTGAACAGGCTTCCAAAGCACTATGGCCAGTAATATCCCTGATCAGGAGACTTGAATTTACTGCTAAAGATTCGTGTTACCTAGTCGATAAGACAAATTTACCCGTTCTCTTATATGGTTGCGAAATCTGTGGCTACCAAAGAAAGGAAAGCATAGAAATTGCCCACCGAAAGTTTTGTAAATATTTGTTACACATTGGATATAGATCATCTAACGCAGCTGTCTGTGGTGAATGGTGCACTACCTATTTTGTAAGATGTGTTAAATATTGGTTAAGATTGCTTCATATGAATTTAATAAATATCCATATCATTGTTATCTCTTTTTATTAGCTACTGTTGATAGGAAACGCCCCAACTGGGCCACATATGTAAGAAATATATTATTTTCATACAGCTTTGGTATCGCTTGGATTTCACAGGATGTTGGTGATTCAAAGCTATTTATTATCCACTTTAAAGACAGCGTGTACAACTGTTCTTTGCAAGAATGTCATGTTTAGACTCAAATGTATTAACTTTTACTCATTTTTAGATTGTGAAAAATATTTATCTCTTCAAATGCCCTGGGAGTACAAAGTTTAGAATTGGCTGTAATTCTTTGGGTGTTCAGCATCTACCTAGGGGTGTATCATCATTGACCAATGATAATGTTCTGTGTGAACATTTCAACGCAATTGAAGATGAAATTCATGTTGTATATGTCTGTAAACATTATGAAGATGAGTGTAAACTGTTAGTAGCTAATTTGTCAAATAAGCGGTATTATTCACTTTAAAGCCTATGTACTTCGTCAAAATTGAATGTATTATTTCCAGTTACCAAGTTCTTAACACAATGTCATCTTTTAAGAACGGTTCCGCTCAATAAGTAATTTTGTTAATTTGAGTCTGTATATATTCATGTGGTAACTCAAATTATGATGTAAAAAGTTTTGTACTTTAGGTCACGTGCTCTTTAATGCAAATAAACCTGTCTGTCTGTCTGTAAAGGAAGTTTTCTCAGTTAAATTCACCTCTGTATATACTCTAGCTGACTATCCAAAACAGATACCGTTATCAGTGTGTGCCTCAGCTTTATGTCATCCCAGAGATACTATTATCAATACACGTGTTGAAGCAAAATTACACAAAACAATATAACAACACGAACGTATCACTTTACCCTCGTACACTACATTGTTTATACGTCAATATCAGTATTAAATTAAAGATTACATCTACATCTATCTAAAATTGAGTTGAGTTGAGTGAGTTGTGTTTAACGCCGCTTTTAACAGTATTCCAGTCATATCACGGTGTGTCAGCTTAATGTGGGAGGAAAGCTCCAAGTGATGCAGGTCTTAGACGTTTACCACTTCGGTGAAACCCACGAGCACGGGTAAGGTGCTGACAAACATAGAAACATAATCTAGGCGAACCGGGATTCGAACCCACAATCATAGGTTTCTGGCGTGCCCAAGGGACGCAAATCTGCACAGCGAATTGCGGCGCCTTAGACGACTGGGCCACCCGTGCCCCCCTCTATCTAAAGAATATCTATGATTGGATACTACATTATTATAATGTGTTACATGTGTGTGTGAGAACGGAATGTTTTGATATTCATTCAAACTAGTAAGGACACTTAAATGTATGATATTCACCAGAGTCAGTTTCTTGGTGACTCGTTCCTAGTGTTATAGGGAGCTCCACCAGTTGTAGGATGCTGTCATTCAGCTTTGAGTAGGCCTTCATGTCGTCGATACATTCAGATATGTTTCGACCTTTTGATACTTGATCACTGAAACAAAACATATAAAATACTACATGCGTCTTGTTTCCTGTTTCTTGAATACTGTGACACATTGGTATGGTTGTATATTGAATCATTTATATCAGTAAATTTCAATCCCAAATAGTGCTGTTTGATGTTTCTGTTGGTGGACTGTGGTTTCCAATTTTATACTGTGTTGTAAAACGAACACTTTTCTTGAACGTTTTTCGCTACTTACAAAAATGAGAATCCCTGCACGTGTACACATCAAACTAATGTCGTTTTAACATTTCTGTTTTAGTTTCAGAGGGATGAGTATGCTGTTGTGGTCCTGGATTTTCTGGTCCATTTTCGATCACTTGATTGTGTGGTTTGTTTACAGGCCGCCGTTGCATGGCAGGCACTCTGATGTGCGGCACCAGGGAAACACACATTGACCGGTAGGACAGGATGCGCTTATACGTTTGATGAACACCTGTTTTGCAGTGATCCGTTCATATGACTGTCACCGCTATTTAGTCATTTGCACCAAAAATAATCTGTTTCGGTGGATAATCGAGATTGATTATTTTTTGTTACTTTGTGTGTTGATGAAAATGATTTTCTTTCAATCAAAGTGATAAACACTCGTGCATCGAATTATTAGTGTCGTAATAGAAATAAATCTTAAAGCATTACCGACCCCAAGTTATCTCATTTCAGTTTTTCTTATGATTAAATTCAAATTCAATACAAAACTTCATTTACCGATCCGATCCTGATATCTGCACAGTTTTGTCAACTTTTACAAGCACATCAACAATCCTGAAAATAAACATGTAGCAAATTCAAAAATATGGCTACAATATAAAAAGTACAGTTTCCCTGTCTTGTTTATGAAATACGAGGTATAAGCACAAAGTATAGTTACTCGTGTGCTTCCATAAATGCTCCCAGGTGTCTGGCCATTTCATATATTTTGTCAATACGTGAAGATGTGTTACTGTACTTACATGAGTTCTACGCCAATTTTAACTTTGTGCTGGTAAGCTCTTCGGTGTAATGTCTCCCGGGTACGAAACATATCGTACAGGTTATTTTCCTCCTGCAGTCAAAACAAACAGAACATGAATCTGGTCACACGTTCAGGTCACCCGGTCACCTTGGGCGTCCGGCATGTAATAACTTCTGATGGGAAACTTTGTCCCAAAATTCAGTTATGGTTGTCACAGATGCAATAAGAGATAAATACATTTGTGATATCTTCAAGTGGCATTTTAGAAGCTATAGTGTCACATCACTGAGTATCAAGCACTTTTATGATAAATGTACTGACGTCTTTACTGATGAAGAAAGACAAAGAAAACTGTTTGAATTCATCCTTGTACCGTTGTCAAACAAGACCACTGTTTTTGCTGTCTTGTCACCGAAACTTGGCCTGTACAGTATTAAAGAAGTTGTTAACCATAAATTGTGTCTACTTTATCATAAACGTTGAAGAAAAATCTGACGGACTTTGTCATCCGTCATCTTCTAAGTAATGCCTATCAAACAATTCAACGTTTATGATGCCTTATTACGTCCTGGCGTGCTTGTATCTCTTCCTCCACCACATTCTATCAACATGACCACCTCTTAAATCATGTATGATCCTGACAATAATTACACCCAAATGTGTCTCCACTGTTGTGTTGGTTGTGTTAGGAATCCGCTTGCACCATGATTTGTAAAACGGAAATTTAATATTTGTTTTCTATATGTGGCCGGATATAAAAAAAAAACATTTCTTAAGCGGGAGATGCAGAATACATTTTGCTTTATGCATAGACACAGTGAAGGGATCCCCTTTACTAGAACAAACATTTCCTGGTAATGTCCTTAGCCTGGAACCTACGACATAACATTGCAGATTAATGGATTACCTTGTCGCGTGCACAGATTCGTGGCCCTTCACCCTCCACGTCGATGATACGAGCCAACTCCATGTACCTGTCGTGATCGAAGTTGTTTTTTATGCCCAGCATGTGACAGTCGCGAGCCAAGTAGTCCCATTTGTCTACATCAATTCCCGTTTGGGCGTTGGCAACAATCTGGTGATAAAATGCGTTTGTGGAACACTAATGTATAAATACTGAAATTTGCAACATTGAGCTACCCCTTGCAATTGTAGCATTTCGGAAAATGTCTTTATCTCCTGGTAACTTCATTCTTTAATGTTTATTTAATTATCCTCAAAACAACTCAACTGCTCCAGCAACAAAAGGCTAAAAGTCGTAAACATCAAACGTGATATGAAATACTTACTTCATAAAGGAAACGTTTTTTTCTCTTTTGTTGCACACGTTCATCTTCTACATGCTCCTGTAACACAGCATTGTACATGATGATTACAAAGGATAAACATATATCCTTCCTGTTACATAAATGTGTAAGCAATATTTATTTTAAGGTGAGATGAGATGAAATGAGTAAATTTATCATTGGGTTCAAGGTTATTGCACCTATATAGCGACGTGTGGTTGTGTGTGTTTTTGTGTCTGTGCATGCGCGTCTTTGTGTGTGCTAGTCCACTGAAATACCCTGCCACATTTTTACACAGTATACTGACTCTTAGCCGAGCAGCCAATGGTTTATCCTGTTTATGTCGAGCGCCATGCAGAGTAACAACTCGTAGCTTCTCTAACGTCTTTTGGTATGACGCGGCTGGAGATCGAACCAACAATCTTCCTCTATCTGGACAAACGCTCTAGCCATGAGTTTCGATGAGTATGGTTTGTTTCAGTTCAGCTTTCCATTTTATTGTAACAATATTCCTTTCATTTGTCAGATAGAGAGATAGCTAGATCCATGGATACTAACACAGGATAGCAGAGCAATATTCATCTTCCATGCTTCCACCCTATATCTGTAGGAACATTACTCAACTGTCTCTTTTCCTCCTAAGATGAGATCCTTAATCAATGCGAGTCGAGTCCCATCTTTATCAAACTCCTCAAAGGCCTTCATCACCTGGTCATTTGCTTTAAGTAAGTGTTCCAACATCTCCACTGATGCATCCTCATGCTGAAGTCATTTAAGTGAACGATAGCAACTTCTTGAATATTGCTCATATATATACATGAATACAATTATATATATATATATATATATATATATTTACAGTAAACTACGTTTATAACGAATCGCTCATAATATAAGAAACATTTTTTTGAGTCCCGGCCATTTGTTGCATATATGCTGTATATATGCTTATTATGAACTGCGGTTGTTACGAGCTAAAAATAGTGGTCCCTTTGAGTTCGTTGTAAACGAGGTTTACTGTACATACATTTTGCTCTCTGTGTGTCTCAACACACTGTTACAATAACTGCCATATCTGACACTACAACTGATGAATGACTACTTGAGTATGGAGAACCACGCGTGGGTCGGATCATGTCAGGACGTATATAACAATATACAGTTTACAAGCGATCTGTCAATACATATTCTGAACATTAGATGTAAATATACCTTCCACGTTTTGTCTTTCCTTACACAAGGTATGAACATCTTCTCAAAGACGTGTGAGAACGGGCCGTGTCCTTAAAGAACAAAAACACACGTCTATTGTACTTGTCCTCTCAAAATGTTTTATTCGCTAGAAATGTAATTAACTGTGCATATTGAAATAGCCAATCCAGGATGTATGGTACCATCCCGACAGTATCGGAAATGATTGAGATTGACACGCATTGTGATTTTAAAATAATCCAAGTTTACCAATTACCAAGATCGTGACACAGTCCTGCTATTTCAATGCACTCGATGTCACCTTCCTCAAACTGTTGTGGATGTTTCTGTTTCAGAATCCGAGCAAATTTTCCACCCAGATAGTAAGTTCTGTTTCAACAAACAATCTTAATATCTATACGGTCATTGAGAGTTTGGGAAAAGAAAGAAACATAAAGTTAAGTATATAATGAAGTGTACAGCAAGTAATTCATGTCATGGGAATGTGATGAATGTAGGGGTGCTAGTTTGACATTGTCATTAAGATATACTTACCCGATGCTGTGCTCAAACCTGCTGTGTGATGCGCCCGGGAATACAAAGAAAGTTCCACCGAGTTGCTTCAAATACCTCAACCTCTGAAACTGCGGTGTGTCTACTATCTTCACACACAGACCTGTCACTGTTATAGTCCCATGAATAGGATCGTTGAAAATCTAATAGAAAAGATGGATCAGGTGCTTCTTTGGCGTGAACAACATTCTGTATACAAACAATTTCATGTGTATATAAATATAGCGACAGAACCCTTTCCATAACCAATAGAAATAGCATAAAGTATAGTCGATTATTTGATTCCTATTATTTCACGAGCATGTGTTAAGGAATCACTATCAAATAGTAACATAATGCCTCCACAGGAATTTACACAATGGTTATACATATGCATATGATTCATATATATTAGATGACATGTCGATGACATATTGACGTAATTATGCTTACCTTTGATTCCTTGGAATCAGAATCACTTCTGCAAAAGTTCACAAATATATTATGAGTGAGGAGAAAAACCTACTGGGTTTTTAAATTTGATGAAGTCCAAAGGCTGAGTAGATACCTCTTATTTTAATTTGGAACCGAGCGCTTTAAAATAGAGGAGTCTAAAAGAGAAACTATTGATACGTTCCTAGGGCTGATAGATCGGCAGCCATCTTTTATGTAGGCTATCAATGTATTCATCCGTTTTGTGTGAAAAGACTTAATATATTTTAAAGGGGTTTCCATAGCAAAACGAAAACCTCTTTTTAACCAATCAGAATCAAGCCTTGTTAAATGTTGTGGTAGAATCATAAATATACTTTACTATTGTTACTAAATCATTTAATCCTTGACGTCGGTACGACTTTGACTGAAATCTTTTCAGGTGTCTTCTTATGTTCATTTACAAAAATATTTCACCAAAGCGCAATGTTTTATTATTAGCATAAGACCTTCATATAATTCTTTAAGTGATACTTTATAGCACAATACACATGGACATAAACACATGCATGCAATACTCACAACGGGAAACTTGAGGTTCCTGTAAGTAATGATAACAACATAACCTTGGATAGGCATTTAGAAGTTGGAGGAACAGGAATGCTCTCACTAGATAGAACCAATGGTCTTTCCATTGACACAACAGTTTATGATATTGTGCCATATCAGACTTGAATGCTGTTGATATTTATTGAAATGGCAAATATCTACTTAAGGATAGTTTCATCTTTGTAGCATTCAACATGTATATAAGTCAACTTAAATTACAGACACACACAAACAGATCTATCTTGATGCGGAGGTATTGTTCTCAGAGTGAGAGGGAGTGAATGTTGTTCAGCAGTATTCTATCGACACTAAGGCAACGTATAAACGAACGATTTCGCACAAGATAAAACATCGATCGATAGCCTGAGCAACGACCCATGCCGTAGCAACTGGATGACAGATACCAAGGTAAATCATTGGAACTCTGTGCACATGATCAAACTTTTAGTCGGCTCTTATGACCAGAATGTGGTACAGGGAGATTATTCGTGGTAGCAAAAACCATACCCAATCTGCCTGTGGTTGACATTGTCTGGTATAGAATTGTCGTGAAAAAATCCTTTCCATGATCATAGGAAATAAGGAGACTCCATTGTACGATTCAGACTATCCTAAGCATGTGTTCATGAATCGCCATCAAATAGTGATGATACCAGGTGTTCGTAAAAGGTGGGCGTGTCCTGCACCACCGGTAGCACCGTCACAAAGACATGCAACGAACAAGAGAAACCAATTTTGACAGCTGTACTTAGACCTTGAATGTTGCAATATTAAGAAGGCACATAGATTCAGTCTTATCAGGCGTCAATATTACCGTTGTTTACATTCATACTTTAAACTTTTGGATCAGGTTAAATTTACGACTTACCAGATTGAACAACATTTTTGAGCAGACTTTGCTTTTTTGAGGAATCCTCTGTGTCACCTCCTTCTACAAGGTCTGCCTTCCGTTTATATACTTTCTCAAGTTGATTCGTAGACATGTTTGCAAATATCTGAAATTACATTGTGAACAGTGAACAGAGTACATTGTGTTGGTACCTCTTATTGCTAAACGTCTAGGATATATTGTATTATGTATAGTGAGTAATAAAAGCTGGTTTGTGAACATTGTGGTGGGTATTGTGTTCATAAACAATACGGTTACCCAAAAGAAATCGGTATTCACAGAAATAAATTATGAAATCAGTAAATGACCCACAATGTGATTAATCCATTGATTTATTTAAACACACGGTTTTAGGTTTACAATCAATAGGGCAATACATAGGATCAAATAAGTGCCAGGAGCAACAGATAACACGCCCTAGTCTTAATGTAAACTCACTCACAAATGTTCAGAAGTTATAAACAAAAAAACAGAACTACTTGTGATCAGACATTTTTGGTTCGAGTGTTGTGATTAGTCAATTTCAATCGCCTGGGGGATAACGTCACGCTACAAATGGCTCTCTAGTAACAGCCGTATTTCAAATAGTGGACAATACGGGAACAATAGCTAGAAATAAAAACTACTGGGACAGCCATCCGATGGACAATAGTCTTGTCTCTGTTCAAATTAGAACTATCTCCGGCGTTAGCTCTGGCTAAGGAATGGAAAGTCATGTACACAAAATTTCAAGCAATATGGGGTAAAGACCCACATAATGAACAGTACGTCCAAACAATCCACGAATGACTTGAGTAAAATATCAGCAATGAACAAACATCACAAAACGTGTTGAAGTCGGTTTTCAATTTTATCACATATTTCAAAAATTGTATCACTTCCTTGGCAGACTGTTTTTCTTTCCCTTCATATAAAAGGGAGTACATTTTCGTATCCGGGGCCATTAAACAATCATCCTAACTCGTCTTTAAATTTGGCAAGAACATTTGCATTAGGTTGTGAATAAAGGGGGTTACTGGGGTCATATGTACTGGTATAAAAAAAATTTGGCATGCTCCTTCATATGTGAATAAAGGTCTGGAGATTTCATAAAAACGATATATGTGCTTGTAAAAAGTAACTGAGATCCAGTGCCATTTATCATTGATGAAGTTATTGTGGAAATCATACATAACTATTTTTGAATAGAGAACAGAATAGAGAACCCTGCACATACAGACTGTTTAAAAGACAGAATGTCTCTCTTAATGCGAACAGAAGTCAAATCATCATTGAATGATTTGAATGCTTAACGGTTGGCTTGGTACAAAGCTTTCTTAATTGTTTAGCAGAATTCGCCAGTTCCACATTCACATGTTTTACATACATTCAACATTCAACGACCCAAAACAGAGCTGTTTGCTAATTTGAACAAGGCCCTTTCTGCTTCATTTTAGCTTGTTTACTGTTTTCACTATTTAATTTAATGTACGGCTTCAGACATGGAGATTGCTTGGACTTTTTAGGTTGGTAACTGGCATGTAGGTTTTAAGGGTATTCAACACCCACCTCTAATACGTAACTACTAATTGAATCATGTGGAATACTCACCATATCTGACTGATCAAGGACAAGTAGATCTCTCTCATGGACATGCTATTTCAATATAAATTTGTAACATCCAGATACAAAGGATAAGATGTAGGATTGTAGGATGAATGGGGTTGTATTCCAGGATTTGGGGACTATTGGCTTCTTGAAATCATAAATACCCCAACCCTTAGCCCTCGTTCTATCAAGAGATGCATATCTAAGTCAATCGGTTCCAACTCAACATTCTACATTTTCATCATGGCATCCCATCAGAAACCAGGAATAGTATAATGATGTACAGCATCTACCTGACAATACTCCAAGGCAGTTGGAGTTCTCTGAAGCTCTTATAAACATCAGCCAAAAACAAGACAACTGTTTTCATGTATAAGTCATGATGATCTCCTATTGTTTTCACCCCAACTGAATCTACATTTGTTGTGCATGATCATCATCATTGTCTGTAACAGACCTCTTTTGTGAAGAACAATTCAGTTGTCTTTCATCAGCATATACAGCTGTTTAAACTTTATAGTATTCTGTACTTTCAAATTATCCACTGTAGTATCCAGCAAAGCACTTAGACACTGTTGTGAATCAATGTACCTCAAGTTTAATGTAGAAATATATTTCTCCAAGTTATTGGACAAGCATCTAAGCTTTTTTTCTGACTTATTTTATTGTCTCACTTTTTTGCTTTGTCAGTGCGTTCATTGCCTTTTCATATTTTCAATTGATACTGCAAGTTACAGTACCGATGGGCAACACCTGTGTACACAATAGTTGAATGATTGTGGTCACGTACTCAGTCTGCACCTAATTTTCTCGGACAAATATGGAAAATATGCAGTGGTTCAAATAGTTGAAACTTTTTATCAATATTTTTATTTTTACCGAGGTGCATTACACGTTTGGTGTCGACACCAGTTGCATGTATCCCATCTGGCTCGTTATCAGTTGCTATAGACTTGGCTTGGTGTAAACAAGGCCGTTTCTTCTCCTAAAAAACTTCAGAAGAATGTCTCTTCATTCGTGATTGACACTTGTGTTGATATAAATCACCCAATCTTGAAAATGAGTGACCACATTCTTAAAACTCATGTCGTTTTAATGCCCACTGTCTGGATATGATTAAGTATACTCCTGTTCTGTGTACATGATCAGTTGCACGCATTACATTTGCAACTCACTGATGGAGGTGTATTGTTAAAGGCTACCCTTACTTTAGATTCACATCAGTATCATGTGAACAATTCTTTGCAACATTTTTCCTGTCAAAATGGGACGTCTGGCTGGTGACATTCCCTGCACATCTGAAGCGACGACGTACGGTTTGCGAGGATATTCGTCGAAGGCCAGGGATGCTTCTTGCAGTCACTGTTGCTGGCTGGAATCGATTTCGTAGGTGTGTTGTTCGAATCCAGTTGTCTTGTCGATTATTGGTTACGCGTGGATGGAATGCATGCTTTTGATTCCATACATGTACTACAGTATTGAAAACCAAACTTGAAAAATACACTAAAATATTGGTGTCACAGGAACTGTTGTTGTTGAGTATATAATTGCTTTTATTAATCACCAGAGTGTCTTGTGTGCTATTTACAGAGACCAGTATTCCCCAGACACATTATTGGTGTGTATGCGAGGGACACCCTACAAAGTATTTGTCAACAGACTATACTTACCCATCGTATAGGAAGGGGCTGTTTTGTGAACACAGATGCATAAAATTCACGTGGACAACACTGGATAGCATTTTACTATAAGAATCATGTTTGTGAATTTGTCGATACTTTTGGTGGTGAAGACGGATGCATCAATTCACGTGTCTATTTTATTGTCTACATTATTGTCTACATTATCATGCATTTCATATTATAACCAGATCACACTAATGCTGTCAGAGATGAGGCGGTCAAACGCGCATGTCTTCTAGTTCGTGCTACGGCTTAAATAAGTATGCATAGTTGCCATAGCCAGCACCAACATAAATATCCGAGACTTCTCAGTGAGACCATGTGTTACTGAAGTCACTCCTCCTCCTCCTCCTCCTCCTCCTCCTCCTTACGCCCCTACCCCTCCTCAACAGATATATACTACTGCTATGTCATTTAAGTATTCGATTCCTTCTTATGCTATCTTGGTATCAGATACCACAGAGAGGTTATCAAAACAGTACCTAACATCAGCATATGGTGTTACACTGAGTGGCAACCTGCTAGTAAAATTATACCTTTTGTGACATTTGTGAAAGGCATTCCTCCCAATCTCCAGGATGAACATTTTTTCGATGCCCAGAACAACATGATTGATCTAGATGACCTGAAGTCCGAAGCTAAAGATGACCAACACATCTTTCAACTGTTTTCACGTACCTCCAACCACAAACATGTAATCATGTCTATGCTATTGCACACCCTATTTCCGAGAGGTAAAGAGCCACGTGACATAGCTCTGAACTCTCGACACTATTCAATTCTCCAGTCGATAGACAACATAACTAGACGCATTTCCCTAAAAAAACACAGATCACCTCATATCAGTGTATAGCGAAGCAGTGCAACACCCTCAGTGAAATCTAACTGTAGACCTTAGACCTTACACTAATGAAAAAACCCGACTACAGCCTAATATTTTAGCAATGACAAAAAGCAGACAAACACATAAACTCAACCTGATTTGACCCGTGACATCAGCTCTGAAACAGCGCTGTTTCAACCAAATAGTATTCAGGGGCATGTCAACTCTCAGCCACATCACACAACAACATCAGTATATGAGGCAAAAGTTCATACAAGCCAGAATTTCAACAGTGATAACCTTGACCACATAAACAGCAACGCTTCTGATGTTAAGCTCCCAGTTCATGGCTCCTGCTTGTGCCGACAAGACCTACAACATCACATCAAGACGTGGTGTCCCAAGAACAAATGGAAGTCGTTAAGAAAATGTGCGAGGTATGACAAGGACAGCGACGAATGACAATGTCATCTGTGTCTGAGCAGAAAGGAATTGGAGTTTAAATTGAACAAAACATGATTGGTAATGAATGGCAATAAGTCGGCCTGCAATGCCTGTGGACTCGTGTCAATGATATATAGATATGGAGAGGAAATGAAACTTAAACGGAAACAGTATCAGAGCAAGGAAAGTCAGACGAGTTATAAGAAACTGAAAAGATCATGGGAATAATAATAAAGAAAGCGATACAACCCTTTCAATATCCAATAGAACTCTCTCTAGAAAGTCAATTGTACGATTCGACTGTATCATGAACATGTCTTTATGAATCACTATCAAATTGTAATGATACCAGGTGTTTGCGAAAAGGTGCGCGTATCCAGCCCCACCGGTGGCATCCATCACAATCACATGCAAAGGTTGGTCAATTGTTCATCAGAAAACAGGAACACGGGAACATATGGTACAAGTCAAAATATGGAATTGCATCGGACATCATTTTTGTCACTGGTGCGTCAAATTTGGAAATGTCGGCCATAAAACCTTTTGAAGTACTGAGGCCTTGAATCGAACAATTTCTGAGCAAGAGTTGTATGACGCTCTTTGAAATCTTCGTAGAAAGTGCATGCTGGATTGTATCTTTAAAGTTGCGAAATGTAGAGATCAAAGACTGCAGCTGATGGACTGATGTTCGACAAGAAGGGAAAGTTGACTATTGGAAAGTTGAAGTCATCCCTCTGGTCATACAGTCTTGTGGGGAGTGTTTTGTCACTCTGAACCTTTAGCATAGATCAAAATATGAAACAGATGAGGCTGTCTCACTGGTATCATTTATTTCTAGTTCAGGTGGGTACATCAGTTCAAGGGAATTGGCAATGTGATTGTTGTTGAACGATATCAGATCATCGATATACCTGAAGCTTACGTTAAAGCTCTTGGCCAATTCTTTTTGTTTTGCCTTTGATAATCCAAACAGAAATTCCGATTCATATGCTTGAAGAATCAGATCCGCAAGAAGGGGAGCACAATTGGTGTCCATGGGGATGCTTGTCAATTTATTGAAATGTGTTCTCGAATTTACAAGCTATTTCTCAGAGGCATCATTGTTTCATTCTATACTTCATTCCCACAACAAATCGAACATTGATCAAAGACAAGATAAAACGTCATGAAAGATATTCTATCTCATGTTGACATGGCAAAATAAGAAAGTGACGAAGACTAATTATATGAGTAAAACTGTTCTTTAAAGGTTGGTTACTGTTACGTCTTCATTAGTTATGGACCCGTGAAGATCCGGGGTAGAATAGGTCTTCAGCACCCCATGTTTGCTATAAAAGATGACTATGCTTGTCGTAAAAGGCGACTAACGGGATCGGGTGGTCAGGCTCGCTGACTTGGTTGATGCACGTCATCAGTACCAATTGCCTGGATCTATGCTCATGATGTCAATCACTGGATTGTCTGGTCCAGACTCGATTATTTACAGACCGCCGTCATATAGCTGGAATAATGCTGAGCGCGGCGTAAAACAACAAACAAACATAACAAAAATTCATTAGTTGTGATTGGGTTGGTGACACTTTGGCATCACAAAATATACCATTAACATTAATATGTCAGTGAACATGAACCGATCTGATCTCCTTAACTGAAACCAAATATTGACATCAATATGGCGACATTGAACATAGACGAAACCTAAAGTAAATAAAAGAGTGTATGTAAAGAGGCGAGCAAAACTGGGTCCTCCAGGCTTTAGAACACTAGTACTATTCAAGACATACTACATACAATAAATTATTGCATACAACTTCTTGTGCTCGTCGAATCACAATGTAACAAACCATTTATTTACTGAGTTAAGAAAAGGACGCAAAATACACAACCGTTTGTGATTATGTCTTAACATGGGTATGGACATGTATGGACACGAAGGTGACCAGGTCTCGTGTTCAATTCACGTGTCATCTTCACTGGTCAAGCCCTTCAGTCGAATGTTACATTTAAAACACACACGTGTCCCCTCTGTTCTGATAGATAAATCCCGCATGGGCCATATCCTTAGCTGCTTGTTTCTTTTGAATTGGCCTGGTAGAAAAACTTCATGGACGACGTTCAAATTTCCTCCAGTCAGTGCAGTATGGATTCGTCTTGAAACCCACCACAGCATCCGTGCAACATTCTGATATCATGCTTCTCAATAGAATAATATAAAAACTGTCAGCAACAATGTTCAAAACGAGTTACAACGAATCCAGACCGAGAGCCAGGCACGAATGACTGATAAAGTTTTAAAAATCTCATATTTCAATATATGTTATAGTTATACTCTTGTTTCCACCACCGTCATGTAGCGTATTAGTTGGATGTTTTAATAGTGAGGTTATCCGCTCCTTTGGACCTTCGGCTTTCGTATAATTGTTCAAGCTATTTATCCTATCCTTGACATTAAAGAATTTTATTCGTGTACACATCGATGCAACTTTGTGTGCGTCCTATATTCTGTGACATGTAGGTATCCATTGATGAACGTAGTAAATTTCGAATTCTTTCTTCTTCTTTTAATCGTCTTTTAGTCGATTATGGATTGCCATGAACTAAATATGACATTAAATTGTTCGCTAAGATCATTCAGGCAGTGTGCGTTTATTCATGGATGTTTATTATTGTGCATGGATGAAAGGTTTCATTTTCCATTGGACCTGAGTAAGTGTTACACCTCTCATTGTTGGTTTCTCATTCAGAAACTGCGTCACGTCAGGTACGGCATGACTTTCGCTACGACAAACGACAGCTCGCGTAGAATAGGATAAGACGAACTGTAATGAAGCGTTGATGGACTGTGGACTGAGGGTTGGTTCAATATAATAGTCGTCTCCAAAAACTTCACTGTCTATTTCCTGTGAAGTTTTATTTCAAAAATGGAGATAATAAATGCATTAACGATAGTAAAAATTTTGGCTGCACATTTCATCAGGAGATGGCATATTGAACTATTTTCGTTCAGTTACAAAAACAGGAGGTACACATGAACAACAGCGGGAAACGGTGAATATTGCTTCCACTCTAAGCAGAGAACCAAACTGGAATGACTGTAACTTTTAGGCATAGTATATTTTATGTACGTTTCTAACTCGGTGACTGAATGTTTGATGACCCAGCAGCTGTAACGCGTGTGCATTCAAGCGATTCCCGCTGTTATATAATAAAATCGTGTACTGGCACACTATATCAGGAAATATATAATATTCAAAGGGTAAGACAAATATTGATTCTACACCAAACTACGAATCAGTGTCTCATGACTGACTAACGAGAGGCTTGCTGCCATTTAAATATCGCATAATACACTCTTTAAAAAAAGAAACGCACAGGTAGTATGTCGTTCACTGAACCTGACTCCATAAAAAATCCGGTATATAAATTGGATATATGTTATTGGAAAATGTTGGTGGCCTGATATTCTACAAACAGTGCGTCAAAACGCAGCCATTGTTGATTTGCAGTGTCTTAAATGGCATTGTTTTCACACCTGTTCAAAAATGTCATGGAGGTAAACAGGAAATCAAAATGCACGTGCAAGTTGTGGCATTCAATTGTCAACATTTTACTAATCGGAACATCGCCATAGGACGTATCTAAAGAGGGAAATCGCAGTCTTCTGTTGCACGTAGCTTCAACGTCGACCACAGAACAATTTGCCGCCTTTGTGACCGATACACACAGTTCAATTCCACTGCAGACCGTCCGAGAACCGGCCGACCAAGAGTTACCACCCCTGAACAGGATCGCTACATTCGACTGTTCCACCTACGTCATCGTAATGCCACAGCTACGGAGACTGCAGGACGCATCCCTGGTTTGAGGGAGATATCGGACCAGACTGTCAGGAACCATCTTCGCGAGGCTGGACCAGTTATCGTCCCTGTTTTGCAACAGATCCATCGACAGCGACGCTTGCGTTGATATCATACCTTACAACCTTGGAATTTGAGAAACTGGAGACGAGTGTGGTTTAGCGAAGATTTTTTTCTTCTTCACCGGCGAGGAAAACCACCTGTTTATCGTCGTCGAAACGAGCGTTTTGCCCCACATTGTGTACGTGAATTCGACAATTTCGGTGGCAGTAGTGTCATGGTGTTGAGGGCCATATCCTACACCACGAGATCTGACGGTTGTGGTCACACCAGACACTGAGTTCAGCGCAACCTTGTGGCCTTATGTGACATGACAATAAACAGTTTTCTATGCCTTAGTATTTATCTGTGTGGTACTTTTTACGGTTTATCTTTTACCTGCTTCTGTTTTTGTTAATTTGCTACTTATCACAACATATCATCCATATATGCCTCTTGATTGTAGTCACTTCAATTTGATACATTGAACCGTCGCTTAATGCAATAAACGTTATGTAGTGTAGACTGCATATTGAACCCTGTAGAGATAATAGTTTTGGGTATGTACTATTTATAGTTTGTATTTGTAGTGCACAAGGTCTGCTGGATATGCAGGTCTCATAACCCAGATCTGATAACAGGTAAAGTTTGTGTTTGCAAGGGTGTTCACGTATTCACGGAAAAACGTGACGCCATATTGTAATGCATGCATTGAGGTGAGGTGAAGTGGTGAGGTGAAATGAGGTTTAACGTCGCATTCAAGAATATTGCACTTATGGCGATGCGGGCATACATGCGCGCGCGTGTACATGCGTGTGTGTGTGTGTGAATGTGTGTGTGGCTGATGGTGTGTGTGGCCGATATTTTAGCGCTAGCCCATTGAGATATCATGCCGCAGTGTAACACGAATACCCCACTCAGACACAACATACTGACTCCGAGCCGACTTGTCCTTGTTTAGCCAGGCAGGGTAACAACAAGTAAAATCTGAAGGGAACCCCCGACCTTCCACTCTCTTGGCGGACGCTCTACCACAAGACCAGGGAGGCGGTCTGAAGTGAAATAGGTTTTAACGTCACGTTGAAGATTGTTGCACTTACATAGCGACGTGCATGCACGTACGTGTGTGTGTCGAAGAGGTGCTGCTTGTATTGGAATGGTTAAAACTGCTTTTATAGCACTAGCCCACTGAGTGATCATGCCGCATAAATACCTCACTCAATCACGGTATACTGATTCAGAGCCGACCAGTCCTTGTTTTATCCCCTTATTGCCTAGCGCCAGGCAGAGTAACAAAAAGTACCATCTATTAATGTATTGTGGTTTGACGCTACGGGTTTCGAATCATCGACTTAGACACTCAAATAACGTAATATTAGTGAGACGAGATAAAGAATGTATTAATATGTTTATAGATAGTTTACATAATAAACCTAGATTGTCTATTACCAATCAACATATTCATTAATGGTACATGAGACATAAAAACGCATAACAATGCCATAGATCGTGTATCATAAATGTCTTACCTGCAACAAGCGTTTCATAGACAAATGCAGCCGGTATAACTTTGTGTACACCAATTGAAACATAAACCTGACAAATAATAGATAAAACGTCCACTGTTCAGTGTAGATACATGTAACTGTAACCAGGTTAGTTCACCGATAAGACGCAGGCCAATGTACTGAGCGATATGACCACTTCATATTATGCATAATTAACATAACTACCTATAAACAACCACAGAAAGTACGTAAGCATTCGCTCGACTCATTCTCAAATGAAGGCTTTTTACAGGGAGACGATATTTAGTGTTGGAATTACCATGTGACGTAAACGATTTATTTACAAACTTAGTTAAAACATAGTTAAAAAATATTAATGACCGGCACTATAGTTAAAACGAATTGAAATTGAAAACGTTGTGATAATGTAAGTAAATAAAATATAGGTATGCGTTCAAAATAACAATGCATATAAGACCTGTAAGCAGTCAGTTCGATGTTGGAGGAGAGACCGAAGTGATGCAGACTCCTACCATTTCGCTGAAACCCACCAACAAGGATATGGTGTCCTACATATGCAAACTGCAACACGTACACTAGCACTGAGATGCAGAGGTCAATGCAATGGAAAGTTTTGTTCTCTCAACTACTGTGATACCAGGTCAAGTATTCGTGGTGTTATCTTGAAATATCATACGGATCCATAAATTATATTTTATTGATTGTACCATTAGGAATTCATTCCGGTCTGAAATCACACCCTTCATTTTTAAAAACATAAGAGAAAAGAAGTGTGGACAGACTTTATGGCTTGCCGGTGACCCGCGAGGCAACTACTTCTGTTGTGCGATGTTGCAGCCCAATGTCAATCAACTAGTCCTTCCATATTTATATTGAATGTACAAGAATGACTTTTTTATGTCACAACCGTAGGCGTAATGAAACATC
This sequence comes from Haliotis rufescens, assembly GCF_023055435.1. NCBI lineage: Eukaryota > Metazoa > Mollusca > Gastropoda > Lepetellida > Haliotidae > Haliotis > Haliotis rufescens. Next base: position 152,162 of record NW_025963783.1, read on the forward strand.
AAAACCAGATCAATGATAACCGAAATTCAGTTCCGTATTTCAGTTCCATATTCATATAATTATGATATTCCAAGGTAATACATATATGTGTGCTGTGGTTTGAATGATCATGAAAACAATAAATGCAACATGATATACCATGATGACCTGAAGTCTGTGTGCAATATTATGTGCATGTCATGTTGTTTTTTCAATAGTACTTCAATTTAAGTCAGTATTGTCACGTGGCTATTGTTGACATTTCTATCTTCTCAACACACAACTTCCCAAAAAGTTTGCACACAGCATGCAGTATCAACTATCAATGTTTGAGGTAATTGAAAACCCAAAAGATCCTCGTTAAGGAAATCCTATACAAATGTCATGTGTGTAGAGCTCTTACAGCTAGGCGTAATGTTGGCCTTAATTTACAACAAACCACACTGGCACGTAGCTGGGCGGGACTCACCAAACCTACTTTTGTCTTTATGAAGAAAATGATTGTTTCCTTCAAAAGTATTGGTTTATTATGCTCATCGACAGACTCTGTGTTTGGGATTTCTTCTGCAATTTTACTTTAATGTCTCACGAATGTGTCGTTTATACTGCACCATTCCCATATTTATAAAAGTAGATGTTATCTTTATGATGCGCAGATACCACACAGCTAAAGATAGGACATGTAAAGTAAAGCATGGTTGCTTGTTGGCTACATATACGTACCCCTAAAGAGAACTAAAACTGTCAGCTGACACCCAATTGTAGAGAGGTATCTGACACAGGGTAGCACTACTGTCATTATGTCGTACAATAAGAGCACCTAAGGGGTCGGCTGAGAGGGTTTGAAGGGTAGGCCGGGATCGTTGAAAGGACAGGCCGTGGGGGTTGGAGGGTTAGACAGAGACTTTTATGGGGGTGTAGACAGGGAGGGTTGGACGGTGTAGGCTGAGAGGGTTGGAGGGTGTAGACAGAAGGTTGGAGGGTGTAGGCTGGGAGGGTTGGAGGGTGTAGACTGAATGGGTCGGATGATGAGACTCAGGGGGTTGGAGGGTGTGGCCTGAGAGGGTTGGAGGGTGTTGACTGAGAGGGTTGGAGGGTGTAGACTGAGAGGGTTGGAGGGTGTAGACTGAGTGGGTTGGAGGGTGTAGACTGAGAGGGTTGGAGGGTGTAGACTGACAGGGTTGGATGGTGTAGACTGAGAGGGTTGGAGGGTGTAGACTGAAATCGCTGGAGGGTGTAGACTGAGAGGGTTAGAGGGTGTAGACTGAGAGGGTTGGAGGGTGTTGACTGAGAGGGTTGGAGGGTGTAGACTGAGAGGGTTGGAGGGTGTCGACTGAGATGGTTGGACGGTGTAGACTGAGATTGCTTGAGGGTGTAGACTGAGAGGCTTGGAGGGTGTAGACTGAGATTGCTGGAGAGTGTACACTGAGAGGGTTCGAGGGTATAGGGTTGGGTTGGACGTAGTGGACTGAGAGGGTTTGAGGTTGTGGCCTGAGAGGGTTGGAGGGTGTAGACTGAGAGGGTTGGACGGTGTAGACTGAGATTGCTGGAGGGTGTAAACTCAGAGGATTGGAGGGTGTTGACTGAGACGGTTGGAGGGTGTTGCCCGAGAGGGTTGGAGGGGGTTGACTAAGAGGCTTGGAGGGTGTAGACTGAGCGGCTTGGAGGGTGTAGACAGATTGCTGGAGGGTGTTGACTGAGAAGGTTGGAGGGTGTGGTCTAAGAGGGTTGGAGGGTGTAGACTGAGACGGTTGGAGGGTGTAGACTGAGACGGTTGGACGGTGTAGACTGAGATTGCTGGAGGGTGTAGACTGAGAGGGTTGGAGGGTGTTGACTGAGGGGGTTTGGGGGTGTAGACTGAGAGGGTTGGAGGGTGTAGACTGAGAGGCTTGGAGGTTGTGGCCTGAGAGGGTTTGAGGGTGTAGACTGAGAGGGTTTGAGGGTGTAGACTGAGAGGCTTGGAGGGTGTAGAATGAGAGGGTTGGAGGTTTGTGGCCTGAGAGGGTTGGAGGTTGTGGCCTGAGAGGGTTGGAGGGTGTGGCCTAAGAGGGTTGGAGGGTGTAGACTGAGAGGGTTGGAGGGTGTGGCCTAAGAGGGTTGGAGGGTGTAGACTGAGAGGGTTGGAGGGTGTGGCCTAAGAGGGTTGGAGGGTGTAGACTGAGAGGGTTGGAGGGTGTAGACTGAGAGGGTTGGAGGTTGTGGCCTGATAGGGTTGGAGGGTGTAGACTGAGAGGCTTGGAGGGTGTAGAATGAGATTGCTGGAGGGTGTAGAATGAGAGGGTTGGAGGTTGTGGCCTGATAGGGTTGGAGGGTGTAGACTGAGAGGCTTGGAGGATGTAGACTGAGATTGCTGGAGGGTGTAGAATGAGAGGGTTGGAGGTTGTGGCCTGAGAGGGTTGGAGGGTGTTGACTGAGAGGGTTGGACGGTGTAGACTGAGATTGCTGGAGGGTGTAGACTGAGAGGGTTGGTGGGTGTAGACTGAGAGGGTTGGAGGGTGTTGACTGAGAGGGTTGGAGGGTGTAGACTGAGAGGGTTGGAGGGTGTAGACTGATAGGGTTGAAGGGTGTAACTGAGATGGTTGGACTGTGTAGACTGAGATTGCTGGAGGGTGTAGACTGAGAGGGTGGGAGGGTGTCGACTGAGAGGGTTGGAGGGTGTTGACTGAGAGGGTTGGAGGGTGTAGACTGAGAGGCTTGGAGGGTGTAGACTGACATTTCTGGAGGGTGTACACTGACATGGTTGGAGGATGTAGACTGATAGGGTTGGAGGGTGTAGACTGAGAGGGTTGGACGTAGTGGACTGAGAGGGTTGGAGGTTGTGGCCTGAGAGGGTTTGAAGGTGTTGACTGAGAGGGTTGGAGGTTGTTGACTGAGAGGGTTGGAGGTTGTGGCCTGATAGGGTTGGAGGGTGTAGACTGAGAGGCTTGGAGGGTGTAGAATGAGATTGCTGGAGGGTGTAGAATGAGAGGGTTGGAGGTTGTGGCCTGAGAGGGTTGGAGGGTGTAGACTGAGAGGCTTGGAGGATGTAGACTGAGATTGCTGGAGGGTGTAGAATGAGAGGGTTGGAGGTTGTGGCCTGAGAGGGTTGGAGTGGGTTGACTGAGAGGCTTGGAGGGTGTTGACTGAGAGGTTTGGAAGGTGTAGACTGAGAGGCTTGGAGGGTGTAGACTAAGATTGCTGGAGGGTGTAGAATGAGAGGGTTGGAGGTTGTGGCCTGAGAGGGTTGGAGGGTGTTGACTGAGAGGGTTGGAGGGTGTAGACTGAGAGGAGTGGAGGGTGTGGCCTGAGAGGGTTGGAGGGTGTAGACTGAGAGGGTTGGAGGGTGTAGAATGAGAGGCTTGGAGGGTGTAGAATGAGATTGCTGGAGGGTGTAGACTGGGAGGAGTGGAGGGTGTGGCCTGAGAGGGTTTGAGGGTGTGGCCTAAGAGGGTTAGAGGGTGTAGACTGAAATGCTTGGAGGGTGTAGAATGAGATTGCTGGAGGGTGTAGACTGAGAGGAGTGGAGGGTGTGGCCTGAGAGGGTTGGAGGGGGTTGACTGAGAGGCTTGGAGGGTGTAGACTGAGAGGGTTGGAGGGTGTAGACTGAGAGGGTTTGAGGGCGTTGACTGAGAGGCTTGGAGGGTGTTGACTGAGAGGTTTGGAAGGTGTAGACTGAGAGGCTTGGAGGGTGTAGACTGAGATTGCTGGAGGGTGTAGACTGAGAGGGTTGGAGGATGTGGTCTAAGAGGGTTGGAGGGTGTAGACTGAGATTACTGGAGGGTGTAGAATGATAGGGTTGGAGGTTGTGGCCTGAGAGGGTTGGAGGGTGTAGACTGAGAGGGTTGGAGGGTGTGGCCTAAGAGGGTTCGAGGGTGTAGACTGAGAGGCTTGGAGGGTGTAGAATGAGATTGCTGGAGGGTGTAGACTGAGAGGAGTGGAGGGTGTGGCCTGAAAGGGTTTGAGGGTGTAGACTGAGTGGGTTGGAGGGTGGTGACTGAGAGGCTTGGAGGGTGTTGACTGAGAGGCGTGGAGGGTGTAGACTGAGAGGCTTGGAGGGTGTAGACAGATTGCTGGAGGGTGTAGACTGAGAGGGTTTGTGGGTGTAGACTGAGACGGTTGGAGGGTGTTGACTGAGAGGGTTGGAGGGTGTATACTGAAACGGTTGGAAGGTGTAGACTGAGAGGGTTTGAGGGTGTTGACTGAGAGGCTTGGAGGGTGTTGACTGAGAGGTTTGGAAGGTGTAGACTGAGAGGCTTGGAGGGTGTAGACTGAGATTGCTGGAGGGTGTAGACTGAGAGGGTTGGAGGGTGTAGACTGAGAGGCTTGGAGGGTGTAGACTGTGATAGCTGGAGGGTGTAGACTGAGAGGGTTGGAGGATGTGGCCTAAGAGGGTTGGAGGGTGTAGACTGAGAGGCTTGGAGGGTGTAGACTGAGATTACTGGAGGGTGTAGAATGAGAGGGTTGGAGGGTGTGGCCTGAGAGGGTTGGAGGGTGTAGACTGAGAGGGTTGAAGGGTGTGGCCTAAGAGGGTTGGAGGGTGTAGACTGAGAGGCTTGGAGGGTGTAGAATGAGATTGCTGGAGGGTGTAGACTGAGAGGAGTGGAGGGTGTGGCCTGAGAGGGTTTGAGGGTGTAGACTGAGAGGGTTGGAGGGTGGTGACTGAGAGGGTTGGAGGGTGTTGACTGAGACGGTTGGAGGGTGTTGACTGAGAGGGTTGGAGGGTGTATACTGAAAGGGTTGGAAGGTGTAGACTGAGAGGGTTGGACGGTGTAGACTGAGTGGGTTGGACGGTGTAGACTGAAAGGGTTGGAAGGTGTAGACTGAGTGGGTTGGAGGGTGTAGACTGAAAGGGTTGGAAGGTGTAGACTGTGTGGGTTGGAGGGTGTAGACTGAGTGGGTTGGACGGTGTAGACTGAGAAGGTAGGACAGTGTTGCCTGAGAGGGTTGGACGGTGTTGCCTGAGAGGGTTGGAGGGTGTAGACTGAGAGGGTCGGACGATGAAACTGAGAGGGATGATGGGTGTCGAGCGTCGACTGACTGAGTGTGTTGTAGGTTTATAGATAGAGCATGCTCTATTGTACCTCAAACTTTGTGATGTGTGAGTCCCCAAGGGTGGTGCTGTTGCAATGCTGCTCGACATAAAGGGAAAGTTTACATTTTGAAAATTAAGTAATCCCTCTTGTCATACATTTTTGTGCAGGGTTTTTGTCACCGAAATTCTTTATGCACAGATCTAAATATGACCCAGCGTCTCGCCTTTGTTTGTGTTTCAATAGATGTCATCGGTGGAGCAGGATACGCCCACCTCTTCGCTAACACAAGGTACAATCACTATTTGACAGTGATTCATGAATCGTACCATGGACTCTGCTTTCAGTGGAGATTTCTTAAGATTATGGAAATGGTTTTCATTCATCCTTCTTTTATAATGTTCAACACCATTTCCAAACCGTACGCAAGACGGCTATTACAATTATTTATTCAGAATAAATATGCCAAGTTTGAGTATTTTGTTGAAAAACTTTACTTGAAAACATGACATGACTGAAGGCGTCACACTGATGGCTTGTATAACATAGCATCCACAGCAAGTCGATAGTGTCAGTATCATACAGTTTGTCATCATCGTGAGGACACGTTAGTGCAAAGTGATAAGATGTATTAGATATGGCGTACATTGAAGTGTAGCTCTAACAGCGAGTTGTCACCGGTCATCGAGCCTGCGCATGGCTTCATGAAAAAAACCCTGGTATTTTCTGACGAAGAATGGGTGTGTTATCCTCGCTTATTACCCACGTGGTGAAGTGTGGTGTTAAAATACTAAATCCGTAGGTCACACGTGTGTCCTACAAGGTTAAACTCGTTTAATTCGTTTTGATTGGATAACCGTGACCTCTGTCACACCCGAACTACTTTTTTCATAAAAAAAAACGCGAGGCAGTACTGAAGGATTCTCACAAAAGCGAGAGACATTTACACACACTTTATTTAAGCAAACAAATTCGAGCTGCTGCAGACATTATATAATCGAGCTATATCCATATGCAATGTCTACCGATGGAATGAGCGTGAAGCACCCGACCACTTTTGCGACTTTGAATTTGATTTTTAAGGTTAAGCGTGGTGAAATGAAGTCAGTTTAAACTATCTGGACAGATATCCAGACATACGTTTGATGTTTTGGTTGTGCCATCAGTGTCGCCATTCGAAGCGAAGGTTGTGACATTACTTCTGAAGGTAATACCCGGGCTTAAGTTTGAGTGCGGTATTCAAAAAGTGGGACTCTTTAGCGGCTACCTATATATTGCCTTATAGTGCCCTCATCCTAAGTCCAGACGAAACAGGTCCAAGAACCGTATCTTCTTATTTCTTACACAAACAACCATGTACACTCGCACACCAGTATAGATTTTAACTAACTGGACAGTCAAGGCTCCTTACCTAATGGACATCTGGAGGCGACCGAGCTTCGAGACGAACTCTTGACCACAAACCCTGCACTGCTCGCCTAACTACGGGAAAGTCTTTTTGAGGCGTTCGGGTCTGTCTTGCCTCTCATGTGACAATGTTGATTGGTTAAAAGCATAGCAGATCATGATGACACGTTGTGAACTCATGATCAGATGTGTGTATAGTCCACGTTGTACACTATCAGTGAGGGCACGTCTCATAATCCTGATCAGATATAAGGTAGGACTCAAATGGGTGTGTATTCAAGTGCATGAGCGTGTTCAGTGAGAAACGCGTAACCACACCGCAGTGCATGCACTGAAAAAAACGGGGACATGACACTCGATTTGATGTAATATACTGAGACTCTGGACGAGTGATGGGAGAGGAAAAAAGGTTGACCTCGAGTAGGAAGGTACCACGTGTACGGGACCCGTGATGATTCTGGGGTAGAATAGGTCTTCAGCAACCCATGCTTGCCGTAAAAGGTGACTATACTTGTCGTAAAAGGTGACTATACTTGTCGTAAAAGGCGACTAACGGGATCGGGTTGTCAGGCTCGCTGACTTGGTTGATGCATGTCATCGATCCCAATTGCGTTGATCGATGCTCATGATATTAATCACTGGATTGTCTGGTCCAGACTCGATTATTTACAGACCGCCGTCATATAGCTTGAATATAGCTGAGTGCGGCGTTAAACAACAAACCAAAACCACGTGTACGGAAAACCACAAAGCTACAGGCGCTGTTACACATCTGCTCAAATCGATTTATGGTCAGAGTAGATAAGTGTAACAAGGATAGTGCGCCGATAAGACGCATGTCGTAGTGTACTGATGTGTTATTTGCGACGGAAGTCAGAACACATACCTTGAAACAAATAACACCTACTTCATAATAAATATACACGTTCATTGATATCACACATGTATTCATTTACACCGTCACACGAATTCATAGAAATGTGATAGAAGTGAGTGAGTGAGTTTATGCTTTACGTCACATCGGCAATATTTCAGCCATATCGTGACGAGAAGTTATACATTATCAGAACAGAACAGAACAGAACAGAACAGAAGTTTATTCAATATTTTAGGCCGTATGACCTATAGTACAGTAGTGTTTGTTTTTTGTATCAACATTGTACAGTCACGTGTAGGTAATAATAAGTTTACATAAAATATTAACGTCTAATTTCAAAAATCTTCTTCAGGAATATTGACAGAGATGATATTGTATTTGCATTGCAGGAGTTCAACAAATTTCTCATCAGTTGTTCATCTTTGTACATAGTTGAAATCATAGGGAGGTATCTATTTCTAAGAAACTGATAATATTTACAAATGAGAAGTACATGAAACTCATTCTCAACATAGCCTTCATTACAATAACGGCATAAACTACTTTCTTTATCTTGTACATTTTTCTTTCCGAGATTGTTAACATTAAAATTATGTAATGATATACGTAATTTACACAAAGATCTTCTCAAAGTTCTATCCTGAAGTACAGATACATATTTTTCAGTAAAGATTTTATATTCGTATAATGGCATAAAAACCTTGAGGATGATATTTGACAGTGCCAATCTTGTGAAAATATATCAACTAATCTTTCCTTAAGCATGAATATAAATAGTTTATCATTTCCAACATCTTGAGATATCCATGCAAGAGAAAAACCAGACATACAAAGAATATTTCTGATATCAGACACCCATAAACAATATTTACCCTTTTCATCCAAGGCTTTTAACATATTATAACAATGAAGAGGAAATCTATTTGAATTCATACGAAGTAGCTTTATCCAATATTTAACTGCCCGTAGCTGGGATGAAACAAAAAGACTGGTACGACCAGTTTCTCCTAGAATGGCTTTGTTAGAGGCATATTTACCGACACCTAAAAAACGTTTTAAGTACATGGCATGAATTTTTTCTATGGAATCATTATAATGACATCCCCATATTTCTGAACCATACAGCAGAATTGGTGCTATTTTTCTGTCAAAAATGTCCGAAACAACTCGGAAAGGTATAAATTTATTTTCTTTGAAAACTCGATAGACAGGAATCAAGGCTTTAGATGCTTGCAGAGCCAACTGCTTACAAGCTGTTGACCATGCTAATCGAGAAGATACAGTCAATCCTAAATATTTATAATATGAAACAATATTGACTGTCTTATTACAATACGTCCATTTTTCAAATTTATTTAGAATGCCACCTTTTCTGAAAACAATAACATTTGTCTTTTTCAAATTTACTTCAAGGCCCCATTTCTCACAATATAGCTGGAGAACATTTAACTGTTTCTGGAGGCCACTAACTGAAAATGATAATAAAGCAATATCATCAGAAATTAGTAACAGCATTATATCAATTATATCTTGTGACACAAAAACTCCGTAATCACATTCATGATACATTTCAGTTACAAGTTCATTTATGAAAAATATAAATAGGACAGGGCTGAGTACACAGCCCTGTCTTACACCAGCTGAAGTTCTGAAACATTCAGTGGTTCCTTTATCTGTCTTGATACATGCCTTAACTGATGAGTACATGCTCTGTAGAACGTTTGACTATTTGCCTGTTAATCATTTAGTAAAAACATCATTTTCTTTCTATCCACATAGTCAAAAGCCTTTTTGAAATCGATAAAGGCACAATAAAAACGACCCTTGGGTTTGATAAGATATTTTGTACACAAAGATTGAAGAATAAATATATTGTCTGATGGAGAATAGTTGGGTCTAAATCCAGCTTGGGATTCTGATAACAGGTCATTCACATCTAACCATGTTCTAATACGTTTTTCAATTACAGCAGAAAACAATTTGCCAGTCACATTTAAGAGAGAAATACCTCGGTAGTTGCTTGGATCAGATATGTTTCCAGATTTATGTAGAGAAATAATCATTCCTATATTCCAGGAATCTGGAAAAACACCAGTATCTAGAATTTTATTAAAAAGCTGCCTAAGATACAGGTTTATGAAATTTGTTATACTTTTCATATATTCAGGGGGTATACCATCCTCACCGGCTGCTTTACCCACTTTTAACCCATTTAAAGCTTGTTTAATTTCATTTTCAGTAATTTCACCTGATAAGAGCTGGTCAGTAAAAGGCATATAATTACAATGTTGACATGAATGGGAATCTAAAAAATCCTGAACTGATTTATCAAATTCATTTACATCTCTGTTAAAATCTGGATTTAATAAATTCTTAAAATATCTAAACCAAGTGTCAGGGGTTATATCACCTTGTCGTGCGTTACTTCTCAAATAGTGCTTCATAGTATTCCAGAACTCTTTACAATCACTCATATTTGCAGCCTCGGTTAATTTTTTACTCATATGTATTTTATACTCATTTTGTTTAGTTTTACACTTTTTTCTGCATTCAGTTTTTGCACATAAATAGTCTTTTAAGTTTGAGTCACTCTTGAATGATCTGAAACGATTTAGTAGCATGTATTTCTTAGATTTAAGTTGACAGCACTCTGCATCAAACCATAACGGTTGCTCTTCAGAGGTTTTATTTCTAGACCATCTACAGACTGCCCCCGCCTTTTCCCCACAGTAGATAAGTATATCAGCTCATTTCCTGACTGCAGTATTTATGTCAGTTTGCAAAACAGAAATAAAATCGTCAAACATTCGACTACTTTCCCTGCTAAAAACATATTCTTGATATGCTGGTATTCTGTCTATAGGAAGCCTATATTTAGGAACAGGAGTGAGGGTAATACCAACAGTGTTCTCTGTAGCTTGCTTACTCTGTAACTCTGACGTGAAGACATGTTCCATACTACATAGAACCGGCAAGTGGTCAGACTCGGTTCTGTTAAGAACCACCAAATCAATAACCCTAGAGAAAACCTCAGATGATACAATAAAGTAGTCAACAGTACTACACCCAGTATGGAAAACAAAAGTAAAATCTCCATTTCTATCAGATGTAGATCTTCCATTTACAATATGGATACCTAATATTTTACATAGGTCTAGCAATGATCTACCAAAATTATTGATTTGTGTATCACATGACGCACGGGGTAAAGAGAAATTATCAGATTTATAGTCTTTATTTATAGGTAAATAGTCAGTCTCATCATTCATGATAAAGTCCTCTTCACTTCCTGTTCTAGCATTGAAATCACCACATAAGATGAATGTACTCCCCTCCCAATAGTCATGGATTATTTGACAGAGCTGCTCTTCCAACTTGTCAATTCCAGTTCCATCTTCATTAACATAGACAGGAGAATGTTCAGGGTGAATATAGATGAATATCAGGAATAATTGCAGAGAAGAGGTTGGGTTTGTCAATCTAAAAAAAAGGGCATTATCCCACTGGCAGTAAACTTGTTTATACTGTGACAATAGATATTTCCTTAAGCATACAGCTATGCCACCTGAAAACCGACCTTTAGTTGCAGAACTTTTGGCATTACAGACAAATACATCATACTCATGAAATATGTTTTGCAAGATATCTAATGCATCAGTACACATTGTCTCTAAGAAACAGAAGATATTACACTGTTTGCAGAATGTTATGAACTCAGAATACTTAACTTTTGATTTCAAGCCATGGATGTTCCAGATACAAATGCCAGTACTTCGGTTAGGATTCTCCAGGGTAACATTATCAGTAGCAGATGTGTTTGTCAGCCACTTTGATATACCGGGATCAGTTTTAGATATACTGTCACTGTTTGTTGTTGTGTCAGGCGGATATGCATTTACCACTGGTAAGGAATCCGATGATGTGTGGGAGGTAATATTGTGGCATCTCAAGTTGTCAGTCACATTAAAGTCAGATTGAATAGAGGAATTCCTGTAAGTACTGAAGTCATGGCCGGAATCCTATTGAGTCGAATCAGACGCCACATGAGACGATTCAGAAAGTCGGTGATTATCTCGGGAGACCCACCCACGTCTTTGACCTATTTGTTTAATATTATGGTTTTCTTCATCATAGACAAAAACTTTCCCGTCAATTACAAGTAAGTCATAATTGAGGAAAGCGACCCTGCCTTCGTCTCGTGCTGGCTTCATAAAATCAAAGAACTGTGATCTTGTATCACGAACTCTCTGTGTAAAGTCCTCGGACACTCTGAACTCTTTATTTCCTTTAAGGTATTTTACATTATCTATCCATATACGAGGGGCGATTTATAAGTTGTGAGCCTACCTCTGAAGGAGTGTGGTACGGATGAATTCCTTTGTGGTGGTGATAGATTGATCAAGTACAGTGACATACACAGGAGGATTGTCGTATTGGTCACATTATTTAGTTTAGTATAAGCTATCGACTGCAAGGGGGGTTATGAGATGACTTAAAATGGAGAAACAGGAAAAAGCGAGCTGTTATCAAATACCTTTACAAGAAAGGATTAACACCAAATGCCATATATGACGATATGTTATCCACACTGGGGGAAGATGCCCCGTCATATGCAACAGTGAAAAGATGGGTGGCAGAGTTTAAACGGGGGCGATCGAGCACTGATGATGAACCCCGTCCTGGTCCACCTGTTGTGTCTTCAAGACCTGAAATGGTACAGCGAATCCTGGACATAGTCATGGACGACCGACGAGTGACACAGCGACAGATAGCCAACTTAGTGGACATCTCTCAGGAGCCAGTGCATTTCATTCTGACAGATATTCTAGGAATCAAAACAACAGTCTAAACAGTGGAAACATGTCACATCTCCTTCTCCAAAGAAGGCAAAGTCTGTGCCTTCAGCTGGGAAAGTCATGGCATCCGTGTTTTGGGATTCTGAAGGTGGGATCATGGTGGACTGGCTTCCTAAAGGCCGTACTGTTACAGGGGCTTACTATGTGGAACTTCTGAGACAGTTAAGAGAGAAAATTAAAGTTACGCGACGAAAGTTGACGAAAGGTGTGCTCACTGATAGCAATGGCCAAAATCCATGAGTGTGGCTTTGAACTTCTCCAACATTCACCTTATTCACCTGATTTGGCTCCGTCGGACTATCATCTGTTCCCACAGTTGAAAAGGCATTTAGCTGGAACTCATTTCCAGTGAGATGATGGCGTCATTAAAGCGGTCAACAACTTTTTGAGTGACCAAGAAGTTGACTTCTACAGAAGTGGCATAATGGCATTGCAACATCGCTGGCAGAAGTGTGTTGACCTTAAAGGGGACCATGTCGAAAAATAGAAAGCTTTGGTATCAAACTGACTTTATTTTCTTTGTTAGGCTTAGAACTTATCAATCGTCCCTCGTATTTAAACCAAATAAGAACCTATCAGCGATGGACAGTAAAATTACTAGAATATCACAGATTTAATGTATAAAACTAGCGTACAACAATAAAAAGATATCACCAAATAGTCATGAAACATTACAATATAAAAAAGGGCTATAGATCGCCAGCATCTGAAGGTAGATCACCATGCTGGGGTCCATGGGGACTTACATTACTTTTTCTACCTGCATGGACCCCAGCCGGATTTACATCATCCCCTCAGCTGTTGGCGATTATTGACCAATTTAGCCACAATTTAAAGGAACATATATACTGCGATTAAAACGTGGCTGAAATAAATATACTTTGAAAGATGTGGTTTTACATATCCTCTCAAGGAGACAATAATTTTACACTACTTTAACCCACTTCGAGGATATAGCCACTTACAATCACAGATATTGATTTATTAAAGCGATTATAAAATGAATTTATATATTTACAAAACATAACAATCAAAATTTATGAATTGAGTCAATTTCTTTCAAAAAAGCAAGAATTAAATAAAACCTTAACAGATGATAAAAGATCCTTGGGCGATGAAGCTTTGAAATAATTATTCCTTGTGATGGAAAAATCAATGCAGTCAAGCAGGACATGCTTGACCGTGATTCTTTCATCACAAGGGATACAAAATGGAGGATCCTCACATTTTAACAAATGTTCATGAGTGTAACGAGAATGACCAATACGACATCGTCTTAATACAACCTCTTCCAATCTGGACTGACAACCCAAGTAGGTATAACCGATATTTCCTTTTATTGCATGTAATTTATTTATACCCACTTCTTCTGCATTAGATCTCTGATGTAAGATTTAATGACATGTTAATAATCACTGTATGGTATAAGAAGTGGTGTCACAGATTTGTCGAGTGCTGCTTTTGCAGCAGTATTGGCCATTGTATTACCAACAATTCAAACATGGCTGGGAAACCAACAAAAGACGATGTCGTATTGGCCAGTAGCAAGTTTGTTATGTAGTTCTATGATGCCGAGTAAAATTGGATGCTGACATGAAGTGTTTTTAATAGCCTGAAGACAGGAGAGAGAGCCTGAAAATATTATGAATTCTTTATGTTTAGTCTGTTTATTAATATATTCTAAAGCAGTTAAAATAGCCTTTGATTCAGCTGCGAAAATAATTGATGTTATCAGGTAATCGAGTTGATAAAGTTCTGGATCCAATGATAGTGGCGCTGGCAACAGATTTAGATTTATAAGTATCATATATATATTCACTTCTTAACTGATCATATTCTTGTTGATATTGTAGTTGATTTTTTTAAGTTTAGATAAGGTAAGATCCACCCGTGGCTATACCAACTGCCAAGGAGTAGAAGTAGGCAGGCGAAAAGGAGCTATATTTTCCAGATCAATATTTGCGGTAGTGATAAAAGGAGTGGCAGAATAAGAGATGACTTCTTACTGTGCAGATCCTCATAAAGAGGATTAAATACACAATTGTATGCAGGGTTTGATGGATTAGAATAACATTTTGTGATATACTGCAAAGATAGTTTAATACGGCGTAGTTTAATTGGCGGCTCATCGGTCTCAACATATAGGTAATGTTGAGAAGCTGCTCATATTTACTCTTCCACCGATCAAGGACAACAGGGAGCGACTTTGAAATAGACCCGTCTCCAGTGACCACTTCCATGGGTATCCGTCGTCGTCACTGATTACCCACTCCAACCTTTCCTATAGTAATCCAGAATCGTTGATCTGGCTTATCAACTAGACTTGCTATTTCTTCTTGAATCTTCCTAACGTGTCTACGTTTAGCTCGCTGAACACAGCAATCAAAGTCTTTCCTCTTAGCTTTGAAAACAATCCTCTGTTGTGCTTTGTCTTTACCTTCATGTTTTATCCAATTCTTCACGTGTCTACAGAGTTCTTTCCATTTAAGTGTTAACTCCTCTGTCCACCACTCTTTCTTAATTCTACGTCGCTTGTTGCTATTGGAAACAGATATTACCATATTTCTGTGATTTAGCTGATTCTTCATTTCACCCCTTACTACGTTACAAAATTCTTGGTATGAGTGAGTGAGTGAGTGAGTGAGTACGGTTTTACGCCGCTTTTAGCAATATTCCAGCAATATCACGGCGGGGGACACCAGAAATGGGCTTCACACATTGTACCCATGTCGGGAATCGAACCCGGGTCTATGGCGTGACGAGCTAATCTTGGTATGAAGAATCCACAGATGATTGTGATTCACAGGCCGCTTCAAGTTTGTCTATGTTCTCTCTGATTAACTGCATAGTCTCTGGGTCAGAGAGAAAATGTTGTGGTACATCAGACAGCTCGAACTTGAGATATTACGTTACTAGCCTCTTTTTCGTACAGATGTTCATTCACATTAAATGACCAGGTTAGCAGCGAGTGATCAGGGACCAAGTGAGAGTCGACTCTGTGATCCACACACTCTGTTGACGAGCTCACTTGCATGCTCCACATTAAAGTTGTTGTAACATCCGAGATCTTCATTGGGTAATATGCAATAGTCCACCACGGCTTACCCACGTGTTGAGACAGAAGTAAAATCACTAATATCACAATTTCTACCATTCAAATACACATACTGCTTTTAATAAGAAAATATCACCATACCTATTTTTTACAAAATCAATGACATTTCACTCACATATATAATCAATACCTTCAATATAATCATTCATGTTTCCCATTCTACTGTTAAAATCTCCACAGTGACACTACAATTCTTCTGATATTCATAAATATCAAACAAAAGCGAGTCAAGAAAATCATATATATCAACATTTCTTGTAGAGTGTTCGGGTGGTAGGTAGCACACTGCAAAGGAATGTATCTGATCTGAAAGTTAATCTTCGACAGCAATCCACAATATACCTTCATGAGACCTGTCTAAGACAGAGAGGTTGTATATGTCAAAAAGATTGTCCCTCAGTAGGAAACCGACTCCCCCGGATCCAGTTTTGGCACGATTGTGTATAATGCGTCTGTTATGCCGCACCCAGACATACCGAGGTACACATATGACATTATCACCTCGGAGATGAGTTTCAGCCTGCCCGACAATGTCAAGGTCACAATGCTGGATACATGATGATCTAAGAACATGGTTTTCTGACTCACAGTTTGTACTCCATCCGTTTTCGTTCCAAAACCCGGATTTTATCTATCTTCGGCGACCCTCACTCTGACGTCGGTCGCGTCTTCTGTCCCAGTCGTTGTTTGATGATCTTGAGTCGTCACGTTGGTGGCGTTGACCTCGATCACTGCTGCTCCCTCGTTGTACACAATCCGGCGACCTTTCACCTGCAGTCTGCTGTCACCCACAGCATGTACGATAGTACGGAGGTTGTGAATTTCACGCTGCTCACATGGTGTATTGTAAGGCACTATGTACACATCACTAAACTGTCTGGACGACTTGAGGTTTTTCTTCTTCAGAATAGCCTGTCTCTGTTCTCTCGTCTCACATGTCTTTTATTGGACCCTAATTACTTTATGATGGTTGGGTCTCTTTTTCTCAGCTCCATAGCCGTGACGCTGGAAAAGAGCAGCATTTAATTAATGAGAGTAGGTTATATCATGGAAGATACACTTGAGGGTTCTACTAATTACCGTACCACAGGAAGAGACCTGTAGACGTGAGCGCGGGGTTGTGTATAAGATGGCCGTTGCATAATGGCCGGCAGGAGAGATAAACATTGAGCTAAAGCACTTTTGTTTTCACGGGCTTGTTGAACAGTTTCCCAGCGCTACTGTCAATATATCTTTTACTTGATCCTTGATACATCATTTTGGTATTAACAATATATTATTTACAACGTACATTATTAGTTTACTAGTCATTTGTTTTTGAGTATTGGTCAATTGTGTTTAACTAACAAGCAATACTGGTAATATATGATGACATGCAAATATAAAACGTCGCATGTAAAACGTAGTAAGTACAATAGTAAATGTATATATTCAAATCGCAAAAAATACAATTATAACAAGATACATATGTAATTCTAAAACCTGCGTTCCACATTTAGAGCCAGGCGGAGAACTGATTAAATAAAGGGAAGAAGCTTGCCCTTACACATATGTAGATACATCGACTGAATATGACTATATATGTAAATGTTAACATACTGTACCTATCTACACACCGCCGTCATATAGCTGGAAAATTGCTGAGTGCGGCGTTAAACAACAAACCAACCAACCAACCTATCTACACGAACTGTAAAAAATGGGCATAAGGTCACGGAGACGAAGGCTATAGATATAATTCCTTATTTGATTTTTTAGATGATAAAGTACATTATTTGAAAAATTCTGTTTTTGATATCTAAAAATCGATTTGCGGTATCAATAAACATTTCATGGTATAATAAAATCATAATTGTGATATAAATCCATTCTTTGGTACCAATAAATGAATTATTTATATAAAATATTGAATAAATAGTAAAAAGGCGCCCTATATATTGTTCTTTGTGGATTGTATTGAGTAACGCGATTGCATCACGGTTATAGTGTTAACTGCTAGTCTTTTTTCTGCACCATTATTTCTTTCTTCTTTTCAAAAACTGTTTACAAAATGGCAACTTATAATTAACCAATGAAATTATACGGACCTGGCCTGCGTTTATTCATCTCTCTGTCATTATTATCGTTAACATGTGTCTAGTTTTAAGTGTATATACTTATACTGATTAAGGAATGACACATCATCGTAACATCTAATATATATACATGTAGCACAACGAAACTTTGAGTCTGTAGCACACAAAACATCACCCCGAATTACTGTGTAACGGTTAACCCGTTGTTTTCAGACGTTCCATTCAGATCAATAAATCAGGTGTGACAGTTACGGGTTATAAAGAGTTGATACATACTGACGTCCTACCTATTCAGTATGAATACGTATGCACCTTTTGAAACGGTAAAAGTTGATACATTTAAACGTTAGTAGCATATAAACACTTGAATTGAAAGGTCTACAAAACGATATTTCTTATAATAGAAGGTCCGCAAGGGTATGCAGAAAAGAACCGTAACTGGTTACGACAAAAATAGTTCTCTTGATATTCAATACTGGACATTTCCCCACTCCCAACCTTTTGTTTGTTTTTTTGTAAAAGTTAACGAGTGGGTGTTTGGTGGGGGACTTGACGTATCTTTTCAGAGGGTGCATGAAAGATGGGATTAAGGGAGAAAGGAAATATTTTCCTGAAAGTTACCAATAACTAATGGAGGTTATTGGAAATGGCTGAACCTGTAGAAAGCATCAAATCAGCGACAGATGTGACAGATCTCACTGGGTGACATTCAACAGGCCTATGGCACTCGTGAAGAGCAACCTCCCCGTGGTGAGTGCTGGGTAACGCTAATAGCTCTTCCCCTGTGTGGAACCGGGGCAGAATGTTTCGGCAGCACCCCATTGCTGGTCGTAAAAGGCGACCAAATTGGGCAACATGTTTGCCGTTGGTTGCGCCCCTGTGTCCGTGGAGGACGGGATTCTGGTGGTTGAGGGCACTGGAGCCAGGAACAGTGTTCCTTTGCCCAACACATCACTTTGACCCTTACTTCACCTAGACGGGTGGTAGAGTTGGCCCGATTCTATCAATCTGCTTGTCACGCCATGCCCTGTGCATGGATTAGAAATTTTTGAATAATATCGCAGCAATTTCCTTCATACAAAAACTGACGGCCAAAAGAAACGATGCCAACGATATTTCTAGGATCAAATATGACCAACACAATTTGAAGCAGCAATAACAATTGTATTGTAGAAATTCATCACTCAGAACAGTAAAATGCGAATTTACTAATTCAACAACAAAGTCCTTGACCTCCAACAGGGACATTTCTTGACAAGGGGTCATTCGTCCAGTATTCGATCAACAACATTGGTTACAACTTTCAGGTGACGACGGCCCAGACCGTTCAATACGGGATATGACCTCCATGAGCGGCAATGCATCTTCGAATGCGGCGTCGAACTGAGTAGACAAGCGTCCTCACATCGACTGCAGGTATCCGATTCCATTCCTCATGGAGGGCAACGATCAACGCTTGTCTCGTGAAGGGAGGATGTTGACGTTTCCGAAGACGACGCCTCAGCTGGTCCCAGAGATGTTCTATGGGTGACATATCTGGTGATCGAGCTGGCCACGGCAGGACAGTCACGTTGTTGGCGTTGAGAAGTCTTTAGTAATACGGGCTTTATGGGGTGTGGCGTTATCTTGTTGGAACACCGTGCGTTGGATGAAAAGAAGAACCACTGGCCGTAAGATATTGTCAATGTAGCGTTGTGCTGTCAGATTGCCTTCGATGATGACAAGTTCCGTCTTCTCGTCCGTGCAAATGCCGCCCCAGACCATCACACTTCCGCCCACGTAAGGTTCCACCTCTTGGACACACCAGTCGTCGATAAACTCGCGTCCGCCCATCAGGTTTGAAGGGTTGGAACCTGCTCTCGTCACTGAACAGCACTCGCCGCCATTCCCTTTGTTGCCATCGCTGAGTTTGCCTGCACACCGTCAATCTGGCACGTCGATGTTGACGGGTCAAGGTCATGCCCTTGAAAGGGCGATAAGCCCCGAGACCATAGTGTCGTAGTCGTCTGGTGACTGTTTATCTGCTGACCGGATGACCTATGCTGTTGGCAGCTGATGACGACACAGTAAGAAATCTGTTCCTCAGATGAAGTACCCTTAAATAGCGGTCATCCTGCAGGGTCGTGACCTTTGGTCTCCCACACCGTGGTCTGCCTGCAGTTCTGCCAGCCTGTCACAGACGTGCCACCAGTCTGGTAATGGTCATCTTGGAGCAGTTCATGTTTATGGCAACCGCTCTCTGTGTCGCTCCCATCTGCAGCATACCTATGGCTCTCTCCCTCTGGACAGCCATCAGTCTTGGCATGTTTGTTGGTGTTAATCATCGTTTTGTTTCGCGGGTGCTGGTGCTGGTATGAAGTACGACATCCAGTTAATTATCAATAAATATGGCAGTTATTTTGAATTCGGGTGGGAAAAAATCAAAGAGAATCTTTTTTCCCAGTACGTTTCCACTCGGCAACCGACTTTAGAAACGTACTGGGACGTACCCCATTTTCGTGTAACTCTAAGCATATGGTCTCGTACGTAATCAGCTGGTAGGTCTAATGTGTAATCTTGTTGAGACAACGTTTGGCGACAGATCGTATTTGTTTTTTGATATTGCCAAGTAGCATTGTTCTGTAGCCTATAGGTGGTGGGAATAGTTAAACCTAATACAGACAAACTCAGATTGACGACAATGCCGATACCGGATGAATAGGCATGCTGACGAAGCATGCGGGTCACCAGGCCTGACAAAAATCTCTTAGAATATTACATTTTCGCTTCTGACAATGTAATAATGAGCACCTAGGTAATTTAGGTATACACACATCAAAGTGTTGTTCTTACCACGTTGTCACTGGTAGGCCTTATTGTGTAGATGTCGAGTCGGGGTCGGGTAACACATGAGGTGATGCGGGTCTTCTCTTGTTTCCGCTTGATTTTCATCGTTTCCATACCGCGAAGCTTGCTCGTTTTGGTTCAAAAGCGTATGGTTTTGCGATTTCTTGAAGGGTCAAGGAAACTTCTTCGGACCAAGCAATATATCGGATGCCATGTTGTCTCACAATAAACTGGTATTTGATATATTTTGCTTTGTGACAAGACAGGAACCGAGTTAAATTGGCACCAATTACGTCATAATCTAAGGGGGGTAACTCAGGCCTGTTTAGCTCGGAAAGGCAGGCCTCATAACGGCATGACATTTTCACACTTACTGTGAGCTTCCTACTTTCACTGTGAGAAAAATAAGTGTATATTTTCAAACACTGATACTAACTAATTCTAAAATTGCGTTTTGTTTAAAATAAGAAAGAAAGTGATTTCCCCTTTAAAGACATTACCAGTCAGATATATGTTGATATTGAGAAATCCGTCGCCACCATATGCCAGTTGTTTACGAGAGCAACTTCCCAAATGAGCAGACGACATGGATCACGTGAACCCCAGGCTCGACACAGCCGGCCTGGTGGGATATGGATGTGAGATTGCAAAGAGTGAGAAGTACTCAACACTTGACAAATTTAGATGTACAAGCGACGAACACAACCTCAAACGTCATAAACGACATAGAGGATATTTAAAATCTTTATGCAATCGAAAGAAAAGTGACTTTCAAAATACGGACTTCATATATCCGGAAACCTCGGTTCCCGGACGATTTTCATTCAAAACGAAATAATTACTTTATAAATTTACCCGTATATACGGAAAGTCAGTTCCGGAACCGGACGGTCATTTTCATACACAAAACACTGAAATGCACACAAAATTGTCTCACTTATCCGGACAATACACTTCCGCTGGTGGTAATCCTTCCGCTGGTGGTAATCCTTCTGCTGGTGGTAATCCTTTGATTCGTGAGAACGTGTATGTCTTGAATAAAGATTGAGTGGATGTATCTGTTTGCTCTGTCATCTGTCATGAGTTGCATAATTGAAGGGAAGTAACTCTTCCAGTAATAAGCTGGTTTCAGTTAGACGGAAATTCGTTTATACGGACAAATTGTGACATGACGCAAGTGTCCGTATAAACGAGGCACGACTGTACAACAATTGGAATGTTTGATGCCATTAAAAGTGATAGTGATAACCTGTGGAAGAAAATCAGGAAACACGTCACTTAAACGTTACAAGCAATGTCAATTCTAAGGAATGGTTTGACAACTTCGAAAAACTTTTAACCTCGTCTCTGTCCAATTCTTTCATGGAAGATATTCTACATCCCGAGCTGCTAGCACATGACACCGAGACATGTCCGGACTGTGATGTTGGACAACCTGAGCTACTACAAGCAATTCGGAATCAAGAGAAAAATAAAGCTCTGTTCCAGCAGAACTATTTAAAATCTCCCTCGATAGTATTGTTCCTATATGTGTAAACTTGTTCAACGAGATTTTGAGGTCGGGTGTGTACCCTGAATCATTGTGCAGAGCGATTATATGTCCGCTTCACAAGAACGGTGATCATGATGAAGATCAGGTTAGCAACTATAGAGGAATCTCTTTACTTCCGGGTATAGGGAAAATATTCACCAAAATCTTAAATAGAAGACTTTTTATTAATCAGACGAAAGCAACATCATCAGTTCAGATAATATGTTTACGTTATATGGAATGGTGAGGAAATATTTATCAAAATCGAAAGGAGGAAGATAATACTGTTTTTTCATCGCCTTTAGTTAAGCTTTCGACTGCGTAATCACTCCTTCCTGTGGCATCGTCATCTTAAGTATGGAATTCACGGGTATTTTCTGACAGTGTTTCGTGATATGTACTGTGTATGGTCTGAAAATGGTCTTACAGAGTATTTCAACTGTTGTGTCGGAACACGCCCTACATTATTCACACTATTATTAATGAAATTGTCACATAACTGAATCAAGCAAAATGCTTGATTTTTCATTTCAGAAGAAGAGCCAAATGTTTGTTTCTTGCTATCGCCGATGACGTTGCAAATTCAGATGACACCGAGGGAGATTATGTAAATTCAGGAGCAGATTAACTGTGTCAGTGATTTTTGAATGAGATGGGGTGTGGCTTTAAATGTAAAAAAATCATAGTTTTCAGAAATGGAGGACCACTGCGGCACAATTAAAAGTGGCATCACAGAGGAAATCAATTAGAAACAATCACTTCTTAAAAGTACCTGGATTTATTCTTCACGCCAAAACTAATCTGGACAAGAGCAACAACTAACTTCAGCATAACAAGTTAAATCTAAACTTTAAGCCTATTCAATTTTCGTATCAACTCTTGAACAGGAACCCTACTTAAATAAAGTACATTGACTGTAAACGTCACATGATATATTTAACTCCTTTCCGTTGTGGTTGCTATAAACTTAGAATGGAGATAGGAAGACATAAAGGTGAAAACCCAGAAGAACCTTTATGCAAATACAATGTAAAATTTGGATTGGACTATGTCGAAGATGAATATCATTTCTTGTTAGTATGCCAACAATATTCAGAATTACGAACTCGGTATGTTGATGCGCATCATTTCACTAATCCATCTTTAAGCAATGTTTATATATATCACCTCCACGTGTAATGTTTATTAAGTTACTTGTATATTTTCATTGATATGCCAAATATGATGACTTTGCATGTCTATGGGTCTGTAGTCTTAGAACCTATGAATAAACTCTCGGACAACTCCTATGTTCCTGAAGTCTCATGTTAAGAAAATCTGTATCACCCAGAAACAATCTCTTTTTTGTTTATTTGAACGAAAAATTATGGGCTATTATTTAAAACCGAACACGAAATAACGTGCATATGTGCAAGGGGTTAGACCAAATATACGTTTTACTTATTGGATTTTCAAAACATAGCTCCGCGGAAAAAATGACCACACGGAGAAGTGCTAGCAGCGCCTAATTAACAGTCACGCAAACAGCACATTGGCTCATCGCCTGCTCTCAAGTGAGATGTAACGCTGGCGACATAAACGTCAATTCTACTTAATAAACAGCACTTCTTTCAGGAATTGTTCTATCTTTTCCTTACAGCTCCAGCTATTGCTTTTCATTTTCTTTGAGAAGTTCGAGGATCACACACATAATCCGGCCTTTTCGCATCATCCAAACAGTGAAAAGAAAATGATCACATTGCACAAATGTAAAGATGTAACAGGAACTTCTTTCGTAATGTGAAGAGTGAGTGTATTTCAGTTATTTCATGGTGTGTCAGCTAGTTGTGGGGGAAAATCCGAAGGTGATGCAGGTCTCAGACGTTCACCTTAATTGAAAGAAACCAGTACATACATGTAAGCTACACCCACACACATGTCTAAGATCCATAGTAAATCGAAGTTCGGGACAAGTAGTATATCCGAAGTATATTTAACTTAGGGTATGAAGTCTCTCGCATGTAATCTCTTAATGAATCGGTCCAGGGCCTCGTTCCTCAAAGCGATTTTAGCGCTACAATGATCGTAAGTCTATGTTAAAGTATGGGACTTACGATCACCTTAGAGCTATGATTGCTTTGAGGAACGGGGCCCAGGGCAAAAGGTGAGTGAGTGAGTATGGCTTTACGCCGCTTTTAGCATTATCACGGCGGGGAATAACTGAAATGGGCTTCACACATTGTACCCATGTGGGGAATTGATGGCTTGACGAGCGAACGCTTTCACTACTAGGCTACCCCACCGCCCCCCAGGACAAAAAGCGTTTACTACGAGCCCTGACAAGCCGTGCTAGAAATGAAATATGGTGCAAACCGGTGTAACATATGACCTCAACTGATGCGTAAACAATGTGCCACTCATTGCAATGGTGTACTTCTTACACGTACATACATGTTCACTGATTCATCATTGTATGTGTATGCGTCATCTCTATTTTCGTAACATCTATCGGCCATTTTTCGCTTTATCTGCTGCATGACGTCATATATGTTTGAAGGGGGCGAAGTAAAAGATGTTTTTTTGTTTGGATTTATTTTCCGATACCAAGCAGAGCTCTTATTTACCGATTACAGAAAAAAATATCTAAATCAATGGGTTTAGAACCACAGAATAGATGATGTATCACGTTTGTAACAAAACTGTAAAAATAATATCGAAATAAACTTTAGTGAGTGTACGATTGTAAATTATTAACGATGCCTGGACACGCCACCAATCAGCAGTTGAACTGCATATTATTTATACAGTTAAGAGAAAACGAAACCATACCTCTCAGTTGATTTTATCATATGTTTAATTTTCAATTGAAAAGATCTTAAGTCAGCGATATTATATCCAACAAAAAATAACTAGACTGAAGAATTCTTCTACATGGTTTTATTTTTTAAGAAAAAAAATAATTTTTTATAAAATTGAAATTGGAAGCAATACACAACAGCTGATGTCCACCTGAGACATGTTACCTTTGAAAATCAATAATAAAATCTTTCGGCACAAATACTCATTTCTAAAATGTGGCTGTGCTGCAAATTCATTTCCTACCCCAGTCTTCATGGAACCAATTTTTTGTACACGAAAGTACTCAGCCAAAGATTACTTTTCACAATCTGTTGCAGGAATGTATTAAATAGACATTACATTTTTGCAATGTGTTCTTTCAATTTTCCATTACATAAGAAACAAACAAGGCGACTAAATGCACCTGGGGTCAGGCTCGGTGGCTTGATTGGTTTGCTTGTCCTCGTATCCTAATTATGCGTGGCTCGATGCTCATCATGTCAATTACTGGAGTTTTTCTGATCCATACTCGATTACTCCACCGTAATTAAGCGAGATGTTATAGCTATTGTTGAGTGTTGCGTTACAAAATAAACAGAAAAAACACAAGCTTATAGCCCTTGTGCAATCGCTAGTGAAGAAACCAACACGCACTCACACACACATGCAATTTTGTGCTTGATATTTCTTTGTAATAGTAAACCACGCATTAGACGAAGTACATGGTATATCGATAGTACTGATATTTTGTCATTGCTTTTCAAACTCAAGGCGTGTATATGTTGGATTAAAGAGAACCGTCGTTTATAGGTTTATCTATTGACGTATTTTAAAAGACATCTGCTCAGATGCGCGGTGGTCAATGTAGCCTAGCAAACATCTAATCCCCATGGGTATCGCATTTGTGTCGCAAAAATAGTTATTGCTAAGTCTCTTTCTGTGAAAGTCCACATGCCACTCACTACTAATACAGACGCTAAAGCACTATGATGAAACATTGTACCAATAACACTTATGTTGTGTGGGAATTCATAACTAACTGTTAGGATAATACAATAATGTGGCTTTGCAGTTCAATACGAAAGATCTGTCTGGTAAACAGTGATGTTGGCTCAGCCTCGACTGGCCACTAAAACAATACCGTCTCGTCTAAACGCAGACTGGATACTGGTTAAATACCGTCAGACTGTCTACACGCAGACTGAATACTGGTTCAATACCGTTAGACTGTCTAGACCGCTAGACCGCCAAGACGCAGACAGAATACTTGGTTTATACCGTTATCCAGACTGGATACTGGTTCAATATCGTTAGACTGTCTAGACGCAGACTGGATAGTGGTTCAATACCATCATACTGACTAGACGAAGACTGAATACTTGGTTAATACCTTTATACTAACTAGACGCAGACTGCATAGTGGTTCAATACCGTTATACTGACTAGACCACACTGGATACTGGTTCAATATCGTTAGACTGTCTAGACGCAGACTGGATACTGTTTCAATACTGTTATACTGACTAGACGCAGACTGGATAATGGTTCAAAACCTTTATAATGACTAGACGCAGACTGGATACCGGTTCAATACCGTTATACTGACTAGACGCAGACTGGATACTGGTTTAATACCGTTAGACTGTCTAGACGCAGACTGGATACTGGTTCAATACTGTTATACTGACTAGACGCAGACTGGATAGTGGCTCAATACCGTAATACTGACTAGACACAGACTGGATACTGTTTTAATACCGTTATACTGATTAGACGCAGACTGGATACTGGTTTAATATCGTTACACTGTCTAGAGGCAGACTGGATACTGGTTCAATACCGTTATACTGTCTACACGCAGACTGGATACTGTTTCAATACCGTTATACTGACTACACGCAGACTGAATACTTGGTTTATACCGTTATACTGACTAGACGCAGACTGGATACTGGTTCAATACCATTATACTGACTAGACACAGACTGAATACTTGCTTTATACCAATATACTGACTAGACGCAGACTGGATACTGGTTCAATACGGTTAGACTGTCTACACGCAGACTGGATACTGGTTCAATACCGTTACACTGTCTAGACGCAGACTGGATACTGGTTCAATACCGTTACACTGTCTAGACGCAGACTGGATACTGGTTCAATACCGTTATACTGACTAGGCGCAGACTGGATAGTGGTTCAATACCGTTATACTGACTAGACGCAGACTGAATACTTGGTTTATACCTTTATACTGACCAGACGCAGACTGGGTAGTGGTTCAATGCCGTTATACTGTCTACACGCAGACTGAATACTGGTTCAATAGCGTTAGACTGTCTAGACGCAGACTGAATACTGTTTCAATACCGTTAGACTGTCTACACGCAGACTGAATACTGGTTCAATACCGTTAGACTGTCTACACGCAGACTGAATACTGGTTCAATACCGTTATACTGACTAGACGCAGACTGAATACTGGTTCAATACTGTTATACTGACTAGACGCAGACTGAATACTTGCTTTATACCTTTATACTGTCTAGACGCAGACTGGATACTGGTTCAATACCGTTATACTGACTTGATGCAGACTGAATACTGGTTCAATACCGTTAGACTGTCTACACGCAGACTGAATACTGGTTTAATACTGTTATACTGACTAGACGCAGACTTGATACTGGTTCAATACCGTTATACTGACTAGACGCAGACTGAATACTGGTCCAATACCGTTAGACTGTCTACACGCAGACTGAATACTGGTTCAATACCGTTATACTGACTAGACGCAGACTGGATACTGGTTCAATACCTTTATACTGACTAGACGCAGACTGGATACTGGTTCAAAACCTTTATACTGACTAAACGCAAACTGGATAGTGGTTCAATACCGTTATACTGACTAGACGCAGACTGGATACTTGGTTTATACCGTTATACTGACTAGACACAGACTGGATAGTGGTTCCATACCGTTATACTGACTAGACACAGACTGGATACTGGTTCAATACCGTTTTACTGACTAGACACAGACTGGATAGTGGTTCAATACCGTTATACTGTCTACACGCAGACTGGATACTGGTTCAATACCGTTATACTGACTAGACGCAGACTGGATACTGGTTCAATACCGTTAGACTGTCTACACGCAGACTGGATACTGGTTCAATACCGTTATACTGACTAGACGCAGACTGGATACTCGTTCAATACCGTTATACTGACTAGGCGCAGACTGGATACTGTTTCAATACCGTTATACTGACTAGACGCAGACTGAATACTTGCTTTATACCATTATACTGACTAGACGCAGACTGGATACTGGTTCAATACCGTTATACTGACTAGACGCAGACTGGATACTTGGTTTATACCGTTATACTGACTAGACACAGACTGGATAGTGGTTCAATACCGTTATACTGACTAGACGCAGACTGGATACTGGTTCAATACTGTTATACTGACTAGACGCAGACTTGATACTGGTTCAATACTGTTATACTGAATAGGCGCAGACTGGATACTGTTTCAATACCGTTATACTGACTAGACGCAGACTGAATACTTGGTTTACACCGTTATACTGACTAGACACAGACTGGATACTGGTTCAATACCATTATACTGACTAGACACAGACTGGATAGTGGTTCAATACCGTTATACTGTCTAGAAGCAGACTGGATACTGTTTCAGTACTGTATACTGACTAAACGCAGACTGAATACTTGCTTTATACCGTTATACTGACTAGACGCAGACTGGATAGTGGTTCAATACCGTTACACTGTCTAGACGCAGACTGGATAGTGGTTCAATACCGTTACACTGTCTAAACGCAGACTTGATACTGGTCCAAACCTTCATACTGACTAGACGCAGACTGGATAGTGGTTCAATACCGTTATACTGACTAGACGCAGACTGGATACTGGTTTAATACCGTTATACTCACTAGACGCAGACTGGATAGTGGTTCAATACCGTTACACTGTCTAGACGCATACTGGATAGTGGTTCAATACCGTTACACTGTCTAGACGCAGACTGGATACTGGTTCAAAATCTTTATACTGACTAGACGCAGACTGGATAGTGGTTCAATACCGTTATACTGACTAGACGCAGACTGGATACTGGTTTAATACCGTTATACTGACTAGACGCGGACTGGATAGTGGTTCAATACCGTAACAATGTCTACACGCAGACTGAATACTGGTTCAATACCGTTAGACTGTCTAGACGCAGACTGAATACTGTTTCAATACCGTTAGACTGTCTACACGCAGACTGAATACTGGTTCAATACCGTTAGACTGTCTACACGCAGACTGAATACTGGTTCAATACCGTTATACTGACTAGACGCAGACTGAATACTGGTTCAATACTGTTATACTGACTAGACGCAGACTGAATACTTGCTTTATACCTTTATACTGTCTAGACGCAGACTGGATACTGGTTCAATACCGTTAGACTGTCTACACGCAGACTGAATACTGGTTCAATACCGTTAGACTGTCTACACGCAGACTGAATACTGGTTCAATACTGTTATACTGACTAGACGCAGAGTGGATACTGGTTCAATACCGTTATACTGACTAGACGCAGACTGAATACTGGTCCAATACCGTTAGACTGTCTACATGCAGACTGAATACTGGTTCAATACCGTTATACTGACTAGACGCAGGCTGGATACTGGTTCAATACCTTTATACTGACTAGACGCAGACTGAATGCTTGGTTTATACCGTTATACTGACTAGACGCAGACTGGATAGGGGTTCAATACCGTTATACTGACTAGACGCAGACTGGATAGTGGTTCAATACCGTTATACTGACTAGACGCAGACTGGATACTGGTTGAAAACCTTTATACTAACTAAACGCAGACTGGGTAGTGGTTCAATACCGTTATACTGACTAGACGCAGACTGGATACTTGGTTTATACCGTTATACTGACTAGACACAGACTGGATAGTGGTTCCATACCGTTATACTGACTAGACGCAGACTGGATACTGGTTCAATACTGTTATACTGACTAGGCACAGACTGGATACTGGTTCAATACCGTTAGACTGTCTACACGCAGACTGGATACTGTTTCAATACCGTTATACTGACTAGACGCAGACTGAATACTTGGTTTATACCGTTATACTGACTAGACACAGACTGGATACTGGTTCAATACCATTATACTGACCAGACAGAGACTGAATACTTGCTTTATACCGTTATACTGACTAGACGCAGACTGGATAGTGGTTCCATACCGTTACACTGTCTAGACTCAGACTGGATAGTGGTTCAATACCGTTACACTGTCTAGACGCAGACTGGATACTGGTTCAAAACCTTTATACTGACTAGACGCAGACTGGATAGTGGTTTAATACCGTTATACTGACTAGACGCAGACTGGATACTGGTTTAATACCGTTATACTGACTAGTAGCAGACTGGATAGTGGTTCAATACCGTTACACTGTCTAGACGCAGACTGGATACTGGTTCACGACCGTTATACTGACTAGACGCAGACTGGATACTGGTTCAATACCGTTACACTGTCTAGACGCAGACTGGATACTGGTTCAATACTGTTATACTGACTATGCGCAGACTGGATAGTGGTTCAATACCGTTATACTGACTAGACGCAGACTGAATACTTAGTTTATACCTTTATACTGACTAGACGCAGACTGGGTAGTGGTTCAATGCCGTTATACTGTCTAGACGCAGACTGAATTCTGGTTTAATACCGTTAGACTGTCTAGACGTAGACTGAATACTGGTTCAATACCGTTAGACTGTCTACACGCAGACTGAATACTGGTTCAATACCGTTAGACTGTCTACACGCAGACTGAATACTGGTTCAATACCGTTATACTGACTAGACGCAGACTGAATACTGGTTCAATACTGTTATACTGACTAGACGCAGACTGAATACTTGCTTTATACCTTTATACTGTCTAGACGCAGACTGGATACTGGTTCAATACCGTTATACTGACTTGATGCAGACTGAATACTGGTTGAATACCGTTAGACTGTCTACACGGAGACTGAATACTGGTTCAATACTGTTATACTGACTAGACGCAGACTGAATACTTGGTTTATACTGTTATACTGACTAGACACAGACTGGATACTGGTTCAATACCATTATACTGACTAGACACAGACTGCATAGTGGTTCAATACCGTTATACTGTCTAGAAGCAGACTGGATACTGTTTCAATACTGTTATACTGACTAGACGCAGACTGAATACTTGCTTTATAACGTTATACTGACTAGACGCAGACTGGATACTGGTTCAATACCGTTACACTGTCTAGACGCAGACTGGATATTGGTTCAATACCGTTACAATGTGTAGACGCAGACTGGATACTGCTTCAAAACCTTTATACTGACTAGACGCAGACTGGATAGTGGTTTAATACCGTTATACTGACTAGACGCAGACTGGATACTGGTTTAATACCGTTATACTGACTAGACGGAGACTGGATAGTGGTTCAATACCGTTACACTGTCTAGACGCAAACTGGATACTGGTTCAATACCGTTATACTGACTAGACGCAGACTGGATACTGGTTCAATACCGTTACACTGTCTAGACGCAGACTGGATACTGGTTGAATACCGTTATGCTGACTAGGCGCAGACTGGATAGTGGTTCAATACCGTTATACTGACTAGACGCAGACTGAATACTTGGTTTATACCTTTAGACTGACTAGACGCAGACTGGGTAGTGGTTCAATGCCGTTATACTGTCTACACGCAGACTGAATACTGGTTTAATACCGTTAGACTGTCTTGACGCAGACTGAATACTGTTTCAATACCGTTAGACTGTCTACACGCAGACTGAATACTGGTTCAATACCGTTAGACTGTCTACACGCAGACTGAATACTGGTTCAATACCGTTATACTGACTAGACGCAGACTGAATACTGGTTCAATACTGTTATACTGACTAGACGCAGACTGAATACTTGCTTTATACCTTTATACTGTCTAGACGCAGACTGGATACTGGTTCAATACCGTTATACTGACTTGATGCAGACTGAATACTGGTTCAATACCGTTAGACTGTCTACACGCAGACTGAATACTGGTTCAATACTGTTATACTGACTAGACGCAGACTGGATACTGGTTCAATACCTTTATACTGACTAGACGCAGACTGAATACTGGTTCAATACTGTTATACTGACTAGACGCCGACTGAATACTTGCTTTATACCTTTATACTGTCTAGACGCAGACTGGATACTGGTTCAATACCGTTATACTGACTTGATGCAGACTGAATACTGGTTCAATACCGTTAGACTGTCTACACGCAGACTGAATACTGGTTCAATACTGTTATACTGACTAGACGCAGACTGGATACTGGTTCAATACCTTTATACTGACTAGACGCAGACTGAATACTGGTTCAATACCCTTAGACTGTCTACACGCAGACTGAATACTGGTTCAAAACTGTTATACTGACTAGACGCAGGCTGGATACTGGTTGAATACCTTTATACTGACTAGACGCAGACTGAATGCTTGGTTTATACCGTTATACTGACTAGACGCAGACTGGATAGTGGTTCAATACCGTTATACTGACTAGACGCAGACTGGATAGTTGTTTAATACCTTTATACTGACTAGACGCAGACTGAATACTTGGTTTATACCGTTATACTGATTAGACGCAGACTGGATACTGGTTGAATATCGTTATACTGACTAGACGCAGACTGGGTAGTGGTTCAATGCCGTTATACTGACTAGACGCGACTGGATACTGGTTCCATACATTTAATCTGTCCAGACGCAGTCTTTATACAGGAAC
Source organism: Haliotis rufescens (assembly GCF_023055435.1). Classification (NCBI taxonomy): domain Eukaryota; kingdom Metazoa; phylum Mollusca; class Gastropoda; order Lepetellida; family Haliotidae; genus Haliotis; species Haliotis rufescens. The sequence goes on from NW_025963783.1 coordinate 184,595, forward strand.
TAGCCCGCCGAGACGCCAGGCGCAGATTGGTCACAGGCATAATGTACGGTAACAGCTGTTCTCATAAACTTCAGGAGATACATGAATGAAAGAGTGCACGCTTATCTAAGAGATTCTTGTCAAGACTGAGTTCGGAATTTGGCGCCATAAATGATTTTTTTACCTAATTACGGTCCATTGCTTGTTTGTTTGTGTTTAACGCCGCACTCGGCAACATTCCTGCTATATGACGGCAGTCTGTAAATACTCGAGTCTGGACCAGACAATCTAGTGTCATGAGTATCGATCCACGCATTTGGGATCGATGACATGCATCAACCAAGTCAGCGAGCCTGACCACCCGGTCCCGTTAGTCGCCTCTTACGACAAGTACATTATAAATTTTGTGAAGGCTACTTTAAAGAATTAAATAAAAAATTACAAAACTATTGAATTTGAATACCTTTGCTCTAAAATCTCACGATTTTATTCAAGTTATTTATTTGGTTAGGCAGGAGGTATTGTTGCGCATATCTCGCCCGCGGTGAATTTCTTGATGCTGCTAGCAGTTTCAGGAGCATCGATGTGAAACACGTGACTCAGGGCTGGTGAAGAAGCTACGATGTCGACGGTAGTGTTGTCCGATTGTGCGGTGACTGTCACCACAAACACTTCCGCCATAGCTTTCAACTCTTTAATGCTACTTTGCACATCTTCATCAGCGCTGGTTTTCCCGTCAGTGAAGAGAAGTACCACGTTTTCGGCGTCAAACCGATCGCCATTGGTTTCTGTGAAGACTTCAGACGTTGCTAGTTGGATGGCATCCCCGAGGAATGTGCTCCCCCCTGTGTGTGTTTGGGAACGGATGGCTGCCATGACGCTTGCCTTGTTGTCACGGTATGTATTTAAGTGGAATACGACTTCAGCTTTTCCCGAGAAAACCACGAAAGCCACGTTAGTTCCGGCAGGGCTTATGCTTATGTTGCTGATGGCATCCACCGCAAAGGTCTTCATTTTCTCATATTCACTGTGATTGACAGAGGTAGAAATGTCCTCTATGATGAGCAGGTCCAGTACCTTTGGTTTGCATTCTGTAACATAACACATGAGATTGACGTACATCTTTATGAACATGAGAATAAGGCCATCCGGACAAACATTAAATTAAACAAGGTAAGTGTGACGATCATATTCATAGTTCATTTTCTTGAAGACTTTTGGAGGTGATGATATACTATCTATTTTACGGCGACATGTGAACAATCAAGTCTGATTGAACATATTTCGTGATTTTCTTTTGACATTTAATATATTTGCACATTAAATTTAAGAGCAAGCCATAATCCAGTTACACAATGAACATACCACACACAACGAAAGCAAGTGTGCCGTTTGTCTGGATCCCGTTAATCTAAAAAAATCTCTTCTTGGCGATTGCCGTTTGGAATTGTTATTATTTAAAGGGAATACCATGGCCCTAGGGCATTTAATCAGGAAATTTGTTAATCAGGACGATTTCACTTGGAACTACAGTTGTGTGTTGTTTGTTTATTATTTAACGCCGCACTCAGCAATGATCCAGCTCTATGCCGACGCTCTGTAAGTAGGCTTAACCAGAAATTCCAGTGATTGACATAATGAGCATCGATCCACTCAATAATGATACGATGGCATACATCAACCAAGTCACCGAGTCTGATCATACGATCCTGCTAGTCGAATCTTACGACAAGCACATGGGTTGCTGAAGACATATTTTAACCCCGGATCTTTACGGGTCGGAATCACACTACTAGGATTAAAGCAATTCACTGTATACTCATGTTATTGAGACCCATGAAGATCCGGGGTAGAATAGGTCTTCAGCAACACATGCTTGCCGTAAAAGGCGACTATGCTTGTCGAAAGAGGCGACTAACAGTATCGGGTGGTCAGGCTAGCTGACTTGGTGGATGCGCGTCATCGTATCCCATTTGCGTAGATCGATGCCAATGATGTTAATCACTGGATTGTCTGGTCCAGACTGGCCATTGATTATTAATAGACGGCCGTCATATAGCTGGCATGTTGTTGAGTGCGGCGTTAAACAACAGACAAACAAACAATCTAAATAACGTTACCTGTTTCACATTCAAGTCCCTTGTAACCTTGTTGACAAATACAGGTGAACTCGCCCTTCTTCGCCTCACAAGTTCCATTATTCAGGCAGGGATTGGTGACACATGCATCTACATCTGGAATAAAGAGGTACATTTACGAATACCCGATGGGGATTCGGGTTAGAATAGGCTTCTGGTTCTCATATTAACGTCAAATTATGTAGCTGGTTTCGAGAGTATATTGTGCTTAAAAGTAAATTACTATTTACTATAAATCATTATTCAGCACTGACACCCACGGGATATATGGGTTCTGTGATATATACGCATATATTTATAAGAGAAAAATTCCAATTTTTACTTGTCTAGAAGCGGTCACGTGACCACCGATCAATCAGACAGGCAGATTCCTGTTTCTGCGTGGATCCAATTCCAAACATACGCATCCCCACAAGGCAATAAACATCGCGATTCGCTGACATGACAAACGATCAACAGACAGGAAATGTCATTTTGGGGTATGGGACGCGTCCTTGGTGAAGTGGTTAGAGCGTCTGTCAGGCGAGCTGAAGGTTGGTGGTTCTATCCCAATTCGCGTCAAACCAAAATACGTTAAAATATGGTACTTTTGGTTACCTTGCCTGATGATTGTCATTTAGGGGTTAAAATTCGGATTAGTCGGCGTGCAGTCTGTTGAACTGATTCTTCGTGTCTCAGTTGGCTAGCACTGTGCGAAAGTCCAGACTAGTACCAGCAGTCAAACACAAGTGCATGCACAACATAGTCTTGAAAGCGACGTTCACCCCCAATGCTGGGTTTCACTGACTATTTTTTCAACGCATGTACATGTGTGCTTACCATAGCCAGCCGTAAAGATCCGGTTTAGAATTTGTCTTCAGCAACCCATGCTTCCTGAAAAAGGCGACTATGTTTGTCGTAAGATGGGACTTCAGGATCGGGTGGTCAGACTTGCTAGATGCATGTCATCGTATCCAAAATAGGAAGATTGATTATCATGATGGCAATCACTGGATTGCCAGGTCCAGACTCGAATATTAACTCAACGGGTCAGAAGGACCAAGGTGAGCTTATGCCATACCGTGGCGTCCGTCGTCCGTACGTCAACAATTTACCCAAACGGCCTCTTCTGAACCACTAATTGGAAATTAACTAAATTTGACTGGAAGTATCCCAAGGTTGTGGGGATTCAAATTGGAGAAATGGAGGGGCTGAATCCTACCCCCACTCCGGGGACTGAGGGGCGGGGCTCAAAGGGTAATTTGCTTTAAATGACTTTTTCTCTGGACATCAGAGATGGACATCAACTATGTTTGGTTGGAAGTATTCTAATGAGGTTGGAATTCACAATCGCCACCCCCCACCCCCAAGGGACTGAAGAGCGGCGCAGAGTTCATAACCTGGACACAGTTAAGATCCCCATAGTATAAACATATGTACAATTGAGAGTATAATGAGAGGAATGCACATATGCTACCAGTGCTGGTCCTTCTTTTCATCTGTCCGGCACTCGTAAAGGAATTAGAACCTTGACCATAACATGCAAACCAATATCATCCCTACCCTATAATTAACATATACATTGTATACATTTGTTTGTTATGAAGAGAATAATACCTTTAATATGATTTATCCTGGATCAAAACATGAAAACGGTTCAGCTCTTTATGCTACATTTGTATCTAGAGAAATACACGTTCATGCTGTCAAATTTGCCATTCACCCATTTTAAATGCTGACAGAGTCAAACTTACGAAATATTTGCAGTATTATATACATGTACAATGCATATTTATATTTTGTCATGATTGCGTAACCAGGTGAGCGATACAGGCCCTATGGGCCTCTTGTTTACAGACCGCCGTCATAAAGCCGGAATATTGTTAAGTGCGGAGTTAAACAACAAACAAACAAAACAAAGCTTACCATAGCAGTACGAAAATGAACTGTGGGGACGTGGGAACCTGAACACTTGTCTACCGTCGCTGCAATTCTGGGTCGGTGTAGTCATGTACGCTGCGTAACATGCATGCGTAGACGTAGCCAGACATAACTCTGCCATGTCACCTCTTATCTCTGTGAAACAGGACAACACATGAACGTGTGAACAGGAAATGTTTTAATTGTATATTTCTCTTAAAAATAAAAAATAAAAAATGGCAAGATCTGAATTGAATTTTTCCTAATGCTTCTGCTTCAATAAAGTGCGCGGCAAATCAGCCTCTCGGTTCACTTCAGAAGACATCATTCAGCGATACTGGAACTGGAATCAAATTGTATTACGACTCCTTATCAGTCGATGGTGCAAAAGGAAGACATCGCCATATTTATTACAAACTTGCCGATGAATAATAATAATAACCGTTTCAGTCACCAGAAAAGAAACCTTTAGTACATGCTTATGAAAAGGTATATTTAGCATTTTCTTCTCACTCACAGTGTTAAGTAAAAGTGGAGACACCAGGTTTACACAAAACATCAGAACATAAAGGGTAAACACGGTCGTACTTGATACAAGGGGTATTAGAGAACATCACCCAACTTGATAGAATTAAAATGAATAAACACTGTCTCTATTTCGGCTTGTTTGTATTTTACATCGCAATCAGCAGTAAAAAATATGCTCTGGTTAAGACAATCCAGTGACTGAAATAGAAATATTGAATGACAAGAATGATGGATATTTATGGGATCAGTATGTGTCAAAAACCCATGAGTGAGTAAACACTGATCAACCCCAACCCCAACCCTGATCAATATCTTGGAAAACATGTAACATTTAACTGCATGAGAAACCTGACGGATTGCCGGCCGCAATACGGACCGACACTCGTCTTTGAACGCGTTTTTGTCGGAAATAAAACTGCTAACCTTTGAGCCAAAATGGAAATTTTTCCCCACATGCCGGACCAAAAACAGGCCGGGTCAGTATTTTTGTGTCATTGAAGGAGTCGTACCACCCAGACTTTAGACTGGTCGAATCTCTGACTTGTCCAGCGTGGGTGTTAGATGGCCCTCTTTTCTCTATGTCTGGTATCATTGTTGAAACAGTACAAGGATCTACAAGTATAATAAAATAAAGTTTGGTCAAATATTCGTTAAATGATTACTAGTACTTAAAGCAAATAACTGACCCTCGAAATCAGGCAAAGAGAAATAATACGTTTTGTCAGAATTTGTTGTCACATGGTAAACGTTACACGTATTAAACACATGCTAACCATATCTACCAGAACTCATGTTATTTCTGGTATAGCTGTGTATTTGACATTAATAACGGAAAAAAATTGTTTGAATTACACTTTTGGATTTCTGTGTTTACCTCTATTCCACACGACACACTTAAGGGACACTTCATTCCTTCAAGTTGGCGAAATGCAAGACCTCCTCACAGAAGAATCAATATGAAATTTTGGATGGGACATTCAGTCAAGAAGGAAGCATTTCAATGGGCGCCAGTTGTGCTTCCCTTTTGCTGATCGGGTCTTTTTATGCACGTGGATAGGAATATGTGCTCGGATTGGTAGAACACGGGGATTTGGCCAAGAAGATTATCTTAAAGAGCATTTATGTCGATTATCGTTCAATAATGGTCAAATTGCCAAATCTCTTCTACTGATTTATCAAGCTTGGCTCCGTTGCACAAATCGGTATTAACGCTACGACGATTCCATGCTTTAACACATTTAACGCATTTCCGGCAGTCGTGGAGTTAAGATCACTCTGAGTAAAGCGGCCCTCAACTAAAATATACTAATGAAACCCTTTTTGTATATTTATGTCCGTGCATAATGTTTCAGTGACAAAAGCTAGTATCACGACTGTATGACCAGTGCACGACTTCAACATTCCCTTCATATCGAGCAATACTCCAGCAGCTCTTGGCAATTATATCTACATTTGTGATGTATTAGGGCATCCTCTTTCCACGAAACTTTCAATACTCAAGGCCTTATATGAGTTTTCAAACAGGTGTTATGGTAGACATGTAGAGGACATTTCCAAAGCATCACAGACAAATTATGTCAATGCAATTCCGTTTAGACCTGTACGACATGTTTCCCGTCTTTGTTCAAGTCTACAACTAAATTGCCTTTGGATTTGTTTGTGACGGGTGGCACCACTGGGACTTGGTACACTCACCTTGTCACGTACAGGTCGTATCTTCACTATCTGATGGTGATTCACAGACACATAATTAATATGATGTAGTCGGGGATTTCTTATGACTATGTTGTTTTTATTTTCAACAAGGTTGTAATATACATAAGAGCCACTGACTGTTCCATATTTAGTTAAAAGATTGTTGATATTGTTTCTAAAGCTGCAACCCACAAACGTTCAGTTATGTAAAGCGGTCTGTGAATAACCAAAGTAAGGGTCAGGGAAACCAGTGAGTGAACGTCCCATGTTCGATGGTAATCGATGACATGCCATCAATCAAAGCGCTGACTTAATGATGGTTGAGTTGAACACCAGTAATGGGATTCCTCCGTTGTACCCATGTAGGGAATCGAACCAGGGCCTTCGGAGCGACGAGTCAACAGATTAACCACAAGGCTACCCAACCGCTAACTTAAAGTTTGAGTTAATAGGACGAACAACATATTATTAAAAAAAAATTTATGATTTACAATACTTGAGTACTTGGTTTGGTTTGGTTTACTGTTTAACGCCGCACTCAGCAATATTCCAGCTATATGACGGCGGTCTGTAAATAATCAAGTCTGGACCAGACAATCCAGTGATTTACATCATGAACATTGATCCACGCAATTGGGATCGATGACATACATCAACCAAGTCAGCGAGCCTGATCACCCGATCCCGTTAGTCGCCTTTTACTGCAAGCATGGGTTGCTGAAGACCTATTCTACCCCGGGTCTTCACGGGTCACTTGAGTACTTACCGCCATCACACGTACGACCTGTATATCCTGCCTTACATGCGCATGTGAAACCGTCACGGCCTGCAATACATGTTCCTCCATTTGCACATGGCGTACTCCTACAGTAGTTAGGTGCTGCAAGAAATGAGCAATTCGTGAAGATAGTTATACAGCATACACTATTAAATGATTCTATTCTTCAAAACTAATCCCCTTAGATCAATATCAGATAATACTGATCTGAAGATGTTACTGATCACCTGACTTATGCGATACCTAAGGATTCCGATTGATTAGAGTTTGTTAGAAAACATTGTCTACGTCTACGAGTACTGAATAACGTCGTTTTAAGCGGTTGTTCAACGATATTACGATGTGTCAACTTCATATGAGAAAAAAGACAAAGGTGTCGCAGACCAAAGGATTCAAACCTACAACAATGGCTACCTTGAATGGCTTGGAGATGTTAAGGGTACTGCAAATTGTGCGCCTTTTCGTGTTACCGGCACGTTCATAACTGTAAAGATCTTTGTTATAACAATGCTTCAATAGGGGAGTGGCTTTGTCTTACAGTGAAGCCATTTCGTCGCAGATAGAGGGTCAATTGTGTTGGGTTTGTTTGGTGATAGAAACATTAAACGTGGCACAGTTGTAAGTAATTATGTCATTCCGAATATTTTCTGATATGGGGCCACCAAAAAAGTCCAATATGGCCGCCATGCAGGAATGACCTTATGGAACTTCTCGTATATCTCAGTTAAACATGACCCACAACCTAAATATATAACGAAAAATGAACATTTTGGAACGTATTTACCCATCATTATATCTGTAGAGTAAATAACTTTATCATATTATACTATTTATCTTTATTTGAAAATATGCATTTCTTTCTTCTTCGGCATATCTTTAAGACATACTTCATTAAGGCCAATTAACTATACCAATACTGTATACTCATATGGTGAATACAATGACAAGAACATAATATTTGAAGAACAAAATTTGTTTTTATTGATACATAATGTGAATGGCTAATGGTTTGGTTGGCAAGGGACCGATGTAATGTTGGGTAAATACATTCCAAAATTTTCATTTTTCATAATATATTTAGGTTGTGGGTCAAGTTCACACGAAATGCCGACAACTGTTCCAAGGTTCATGCTTTTATTACAGAGTGCATCCTTTTCACGAAACGGCTGTATTACTAACGCAGCTTCAAACTTTCATGTAGGTGAAACGTTCAGAAAGCGAAATCCGGTATCTTATGTCACAGGGCCACTCATGGGTATTATTTATGTTCTTGATATACAAGTAGATTCATGTCAAAACACTTATTATCACAATTCTCATAATATCATAATCTCACCAAGGCAGAAGACACTCCGAATAACATTGGTCTTGATCCTGTAGAGTTCAAAAAAATTGAAACACTTCATTGTTTCAACTTCGAATGTGGTGGAACATGCGTCGGTTTCGTTTTGAACACACACCACCGAGACAGTGGTTCCCCTTAGCTCTACAAGAAAACATGAAAACGATGTCATATAGAATGAAGGCAATGCGCTGAAGCGAAGGGGTAAGTAAACATGAAGCTTTGTTCCTTTGTTTGTTGTTTAACGATGCACTCAACAGTATTCCAGTAATATGACGGCGGTCTGGACCAGGCAGTCCAGTGATTTACATCATGAGCATCGATCTACGCAATGAGGATACGAAGATATGCATCAACCAAGTCAGCGAGCCTGACGCCCGATCATATGACACGCATAGTTGCCTCTTACGGCAAGCAGTGGTTGCAGAAGACTTATCCTCAACCCGGATCTTCACGGGTTGTAAACATAAAGTAAATGGTATATTAGCGTTGCCATGTTTTACCTCAGGCCCTAGTGTATACAAAGTGGAAAAGGTTGTATATGATACTGTTTTGTTTGTTTGTTGTTTAACGCCGCACTCAGCAATATTCCAGCTATATGACGGCGGATATACTGATACTGCCAACAAAAACTGCATACCGAGTCTTCTTAGACAAATGCCTTAAGGCTGTTCGAAATGTGCCAATGTTAACCAAGCAGCGAATGGATATCCAGTAGGGCAAGAATATAAATGGAATGCAAACCCTTTAGTGCCTTAGGTTTGTACCCCCACGGAGATGAGGTTGGAATGAACACTGTTTATTGAGTAATAATGTAATTCGTTTCAAACATACTTAGTGCCGACTCTTGCACTAGATTAGTTGCTACAATTACCATCATCATCATGACATTAAACCTAAAACAGAAAACACACCCACACTGAACAGGACACGTTGTCTGTGAACGTGCTTTAAACAATAATTCAGTTAGATGACGGGCTGTAAGCTTAATGCTGGAGAAAACCTTAAGTCTTTGAGGTTGAGGACGCTTCCACGTAAGTGAAACCAAAGAGAATGGGTAAGACCCATCGTGTTTTTTTCAAATCGCCAGCTTGTCCTTTCAAAGAAAGAATTTGACTCTGACACAAAACAATCACTATCTTTGCGCTTGAGTTTTTGAAACTTACGTTTCCTTTGATATTTATAACATTATAACAATATCAACATCTTGATCAGAACCAGCTTAAATGATATTTTGGGTATAAGCAATAACAAGAATGTCAAAATCATTCTCATCTTATGGAGTTATCTGTTTCACCTGATAACAATGCTGGTAGGCTGATGGTGAGCCAAAAACCAATACAAATACATGAAGTGTGTACTATACACAAACAAATATATTAAAGATGAAGACAAAAGGGATAAATTTCCTGAAAAGCGTTATGTTAACATTTGTGAAACTAAAGAACATGACGTAGGATTCAAAGTGACATAAGTTTATAAAAAAGACGTTATGGGTGTCAACTTCATTATTACAAGGAACAACGTTTCAGAGCATATGCTTACTCCCTCATTATAAAATGTATACCTTTTTATCACTGAGGTATTCAATCATGGTAGAAACAAAGCACTGACAGCTTACAGACAACTGCCCAATTTACATCATGAATAATATTTCTCTTCACCTGATTTCAAGATATCAAATGTGTTTAATTTAACGTTAGTCAGAAGCAAAAACATAATAAAGCAGAATTTAAAAATACTGACTCACAAATATATTAGATAATTTTTCCCCCATTGCTTCAGCACCGCGCAGTATTATAGTGGATTGTTTTTCATGGCAGGATACGAATCTTGAAGGAGGTTGTATTTAAATCACTTTAATTGGAGTCTTGTAGAAATGTATAGTGACAGTAGAGACAAACACTGTTTTCAGACAAATGAAGGCCGAAACCGTTTTAGGACAAATGTTTGAAGAACAACAATAAACAACACATCACCACCCCCTGACACGAGATCATATTCAAATATACCTTTCCTCCAAATGGGATACTTTCCTCCACAAGAACCTACACCGGGTGGATAATCCAACATTACACCATGATCAAATGCAACCAAGCTCGCTCCATTATTCTTTGAATCATCCATATCGAGGTCTCCAACATGTGGCCATCGCTTGTGGGTATCTTTTTCCGAGGTGTAATATGTGCACGTGTTAGCTAGAAAACGTGAACAATTAAGCTAATGACATTAAATCCTCAATATAGTAGTTTCAATAACAAAATTATACAGTAGATTCGGTTTTACCTGGATTAAATTGATAATGGTCATGATATGTTCAATCCAATTTGTTTCCTTATGATTGTTTTAAATAAAACAATAATGTCAAAAATGACTGTATTCTTTGTCTGTAAAAGGCGTATTTTTCAACATCAGATCTTGAAATCCCCCAAGGCACAGTCAGCAATATTCAGCCAATATCATGACGAATAATCTGGACCAAAGAAACCAGGATTTTCGAAATAAAAATATACAATAAAGGCGTTAAATTGTTTGACAGGCATTACTTAGATGTTTACGTATGACCAGGTAGACACAATTTTATGGTTAGCAACTTCTTTAATACTGTAAAAAGCGACGTTTCGGTAAAGATCCTTATACCGTTGTCAAGCAAGACTCATACCTTTGTCAAGTCTTGCTTGACAACGGTATAATGATCTATACCGAAACGTCGCATTTTACAGTATTAAAGAAGTTGTTATCCATAAAATTGTGTCCACCTAATAAAGGAGTTGAGTAGAGGAATTGTCAACTGCTATCGCTATCGGCAGCATCACTCTTAACACATATATGAAATTGTTTTTGCGGAATTTATATTTTTCAAATATTATTTTTGGGTATGATCTTTAACATTTGCAACCTTGAAAGTATTAATGACGCTTTTTTATTTAACGATCTATCTTCCTTTTCAATTACTTCTTTAACTCTTCTCGAAATAATGAAGAAATAATGTGAATTAAATTTCAAACAAAACACGCTGGTCTTACCACTATGGGCATGGTGCGGAAGAAGGAACAGCAGGAGAGGAAGGACTTGTCTCTTCATTGTCTGCAAGAGATACATTTCACGACCGTCATCTGAACTACTATTCATTTATCTTCTCTATTTTATGACTTTTTAAACATGTGCATGACATGATGCATTTCCATGCATGCCCTAATGTTTGGAATACGTTTTTGAATTGTTGAATTCTATGCGCATAGGCGAAATCACCTATGGGAAATTATATTGGTATGTGCATGTGCTTTGTCTTTATTTGCCAGGTAATAGGAATGTATGCTTATAAAATGAATTATTTCCATGTATTCCTAACGGTGCTGACACATAACGAAACGAATGAATTTAGGTGATCAGTTTTGTACAGGTTTGAAATCATTGGAAATAAATAAGATCAATCCCCAACTGTTTCGATATGGTTTGAAAGCGATGCAAATTGGCAGTAGTAGTTACACATGTTTCAAACGTGATGAAATGGTATTTGGAATGTTTGTCTGTCAGAAATCTGTAGAGTTCCAGGCGTTTGAAATATATTGGACATTTTTCAGTATTATCGATAGTACTAGTGTTTCTGTCGAATGTAACCCGATATCAAACCCAAGTTATTCGTTCATAGTGGCTACTGTGGGAGTATTGGAGCTTTTAATGAGCAACAACTTAGATTTCTTTGTTCTGAGTCATTGTACAACTTTTAAGAGACAGCAGATTATTTATTTTCCTTCTAGTGTTAACTACGACACAATAGCATAACCACTACTTACTTAGACAAATACTCAAGGGTACAACACTTTGGCAATATCGGTTAGTCAAACCTATGAGTTAGTCCTGAATGTCAATCAGTCTGCAGTTTTACAATTGCATCCTTCACTTCCAGAGAAATATCAATAAATATAATATCAATGAGATGTCAAATTTTTCACTGATACATGAAACACCAATGATTGTATAACATTAATATTCCTCTGAAGGTGTCACAAATAATTGTATAACAATGAATATTTATTAACTTTGATGTTATTTATCAATATTTTAAAAAGAAATGCCATCGGCGTGTTGGTCTTCAATTCTGATGCCATGTTCCAGTTTGTGTAGGTTGATCTTAATGTATCTTATATAATAAAATAATATGCACTTTGTGTTGGTAAAAGACATTGGAGACGTAAATCAATATTTGTTATATACCCTATCTCTATTATAACAATACATAGATTCCATAACTCAACTCATATGTTCATAAACCAGGTTTATTTGATAGGGCACATTACTTCTAATTTGTCATGCATAATGACTGCATTAACATGAACGCAGTAGAAAATACATATTAGAACACTTATAAGTATGTATATAGTAAGTGTAATACTTACATTCGAGTTTTGTTTGTAGAGAATTACAGTGTCTGGCAAATGATTCTCATATATATAACAGTTCCCATAAATGAACAAACAACAATGGGATTGTCCCCTTTATGTGTTCTAGGATACTATATGTTCTGTATATTTTAATCCGCAAATGCAGGAAAGATGTCACCTGCTTCAGCGGTCCTTTTTTTCTGTTGAAACATCCGGAAGATGTACCGCTACATGCATTTTACCAAAATAACCTAGAATCTACGTTTGTAATTCATGAAACATTCACGCATTGAAATTGTCCTTTGGGGTTAAAACAGTTCAACAAAGTAAGCTGAAGAGAAATGAACGTTAATGACATCGACTTCATACAATTACTAAGAACTTTATATTTTGTGATCTCTATTCATGTCGTCTAAAACCCAAAATCCTAAAGGGGCACAGAGTTGTCATATTTTATTTATTTTAACAGACAACATGCAATTAGAAATACAATCTTCCCCAATCCGTCTTATCCGTTTTCAGGTGTATTGTAGGATGTTAAATATGCTATACTCAAATTTACATTGTTTCAAATTTTCGCATGCTCAGTTTATTCATGATTTTTCCCTGATTGACATTCTTTAAGGCATAAATGACAAATAAAGCATTTCGTATGTTAGTTCGCATGTTAGATTTTTGTAACCAGGTTCTTTCATTTGGTCTTCACTCCCAGGAAGTGGCCCAACAGGATTAAGTCGCCTTCAATTTCGGTTAGACCAATTTTATTCAAACAGTTTCTGGGTAACAGACACAGACAGGGAACCAACAAGTACCATCTTTAAAAGTCTTTTGGTATGACGCGGTCGGGGATCGAACCCCGGACCTTCCGCTCTCCGGGCTACCTCTAGACCACGGAGGCGGTGATAAGACTGAATTACTATAAAAAATCCAAATGGGGTGTAATAATGAATCGATGTACGCTGTCATTATATTCTATTATGAAATTTCATTATATAGTCATACACGAATATCTTTATTATAAGGCTGACTATGCCATGGATCCATTAAGCTTTCACAATTATGTTGTGACAAAATATGATAAGACAGATGCTTACAGCATAATTTTAGGGGATGGCCGCCGTCATTTAGCTGGATTATTGCTAAGTGCGGCATTCAACAACAAACAAACAAACATAGAGGCCTAAATACTTTATGAAAGTTATAGTGCAAGTAAAAGGTTCACATAAATGTGATCTGTTCATAAAAAGTAAACACTTAAAATGTTCGTGTTCACTTGCACTTGCTGTCGTCCAACGGTCCACTGTGGTCATGTTACAAACAAACTACGGGTTTTATCTTCCCCATGGCCACTTGCAATCAAATATCCCTCGTAAATGTACTGAGCATCCTTTGTCCAGCTTAACGAGCTGTGCCTTTGTTAACAGACTCTGCAACGATACCGAGCGCCCGCAGAGATTAAATTAGTTATGTGTCCATTGATTCGTCTTGTATTCCAAACCTATAAGACTAACATCTAGTCTCTGAAATCAACATATCTTACAGAAACAACATTTGTTAAATTATCTTAATGAAATATTATAAATAGGAGCCCGGAGACTGTGTTAATTTTCAGAGACAAAACAAATCTGCTGAGCTCTGATGTTTTTTTGGAATTTCACGACACGTCACTAACATGCCATTGAAAGCATCTGTGACGGGAACATTTACTGCCCCCAAACATTTCAAACCTAAGCATACATGGAAATGGTCCAAATTGCGGTCCTTCTAATACATAAAACATTTCCGTCCATCCGCCAGCCTCTTTCATAGCGAGTTAAATCAGGGTCTGATGATGTCAGGGCATCATAGGTAGAATGCACAAACTGAAAAAGGGTTAACAGAATTGGAATAAACCCATTTGCCCCAGCCAGATGTCATCAAAAGTCTGGCGGACCCTATGAACATTGTTAAGTTGTTTCCACTGACAAGGCCTGAAATAGCCGTTACATGTAAGCATCGCTACATTACATCTTTGATTAAAGACATTGGTACAAGTTACATATCAAATAATTGCATATCAATTACTATAAGGCCAGGATATTAACTGAGAAAGAAATCTGCCCAAACCATGCAGACTCGTACCATCAATTTTTGACTTGATTCTGGGACCTTAAGACATATGTCTACTCCTGACTCAACCTAGCCACATGCCAATATTTTTCCCCTTTTGAAAAGAAGTTGATAGTTATCATGATGACTTACTTGATGATGACCCATTTGAATCCTCGGTGAAATGTAAGTGAAAGCAGCAAGAACAAGGACCATTTGAGAGCAGGCTTTATGGAAAATTGTGTGGAATATGAAGAACTTAATATTTTATTTGTAAAGGATTTTGCTTTAAACATGTTAAATGATAATATGTAAAGAGTGTGTTTGTATTCTGGAAGAAATAGACAGTTTTTATTATGTTCCTCTTGTGGGACAGTGAGTTGGAAGAAATCAAAATTCTGAGTGAGTAAGTGAGTGGGTTTTTCGCCGCTTTTAGCAATATTCCAGCAACATCACAGTGCAGGACACCAGAAATGGGCTTCACACATTGTGCCCATATCAAGAATCAAACCTGGGTCTTCGGCGTGACGATCGATTTAGCTTTAAACATGTTAAATGATAATATGTAAAGAGTGTGTTTGTATTCTGGAAGAAATAGACAGTTTTTATTATGTTCCTCTTGTGGGACAGTGAGTTGGAAGAAATCAAAATTCTGAGTGAGTAAGTGAGTGGGTTTTTCGCCGCTTTTAGCAATATTCCAGCAACATCACAGTGCAGGACACCAGAAATGGGCTTCACACATTGTGCCCATATCAAGAATCAAACCCGGGTCTTCGGCGTGACGAGGCACTCGTGAAGAGCAACCTCCTCGTGGTGAGTGCTGGGTAACGCTAATCGCTCTTCCCCCGTGTGGAACCGGGGTAGAATATTTCCACAGCACCCCATTGCTGGTCGTAAGAGGCGACCAAAGTGGGCAGCCCGTTTGCCGTGGGTTGCGTCCCTGTGTCGGCCGAGGACGGGAGTCTGGTAGTTGGGGGCACTGGTTCCTGGAACTGTGTTCCTTTGCCCAACACACTACTTCGACCCTTACTTCGCCTAGACGGGTGGTAAGATGGGCCCGGTCTTATCAATCGGCTGGTCATGCCAGGCCCTGTGCGTAATATTGTGTATGCACATCTGTGTTGTATTTTAACGTATATTTTGGCCTTGGCCGTCCATAACTTGTGTGTATTTTCAATTTTTGATTGAGTAATTTGCCTAGAGTCTTACGCCAGAAGGCGGTGGCTCATGGGCCAATCTGGTACTTTCGACCTCTGAGTTCTGTATGTCTTCAATTTCTTGTCATGGGCCGGACCAGCCTGGCATTTTATTTGTTAGACAAATGCAGCTATTCATGTTGTTTTTACTGGAGTATACCACCTCTGTATCCCTGATGTTTGCATGTTGGAGATCCGGTGCAATTAAACATCGCTCTTTGTAGCACTCCATGGTGGGTGGGGAGCAGGGGTGCTGAATAAATTACTTTCATCATGGCTCACAATCATTCTGGTTCCAACCGCAATGAAAAGAAGAGACGACTCGAAGCTGAGATTTTATCATCTGATGATGATGTCTCGATTTCACGAAATCAACTACTCTTGAAAATTAATCCGTTTGCTATCTCTAAAGCCATTGCAGGTATTTGTGGTGACGTCAAGAATGTTTCACGCCTCCGGAGCGGTTCTCTTTTGGTAGAGTGTGCACGGAGACAGCAAGCTATCAATCTTTTGAAATGTACTACATTCGCAAACACTGAAGTTGCTGTCTCTGCGCACAGAACGTTAAACTCAAGTCGAGGCATCATCCGCGACAGAGCCCGTTGTCTGGCAGAAATGACAGAAGAGGAAATTCTTGATGAACTCAATGATCAACATGTCACGTCTGTGAAACGTTTCACAAGAAAGGATGGAGATAACATTGTCCCAACAAATACTTATTTGTTCACCTTTTCACTGTCGACCATACCACAATCTATAAAGGCATGATATTTCAACATCGGAGTGGAGGTGTATGTCCCCAATCCACTCCGATGTTACAAGTGTCAGAAGTTTGGACACGGTTCCAAATCATGCGATCGGCCGATTGTTTGTCACCGTTGTGGTGCAAATCATGACGCCTCAGATTGTACAGCTGACCCCAAATGTGTGAATTGTAAGGGTAAACATGTTGCATCTTCAAAATCATTTCCTCTTTGGCAACATGAGAAAGATATCTTGACAGTCAAATGTCAAAACAACATTTCTTTTCAGGAAGCAAAAAAAGTCATTGCCAGCCGGTCACCTCCATCAGTACACACTTATGCTGCTGCTGTCTCTCGACCTTCTACCACAAGATCAATAGAATGTCAAACTGACTTGACATGGGCACACTCTGAACACCCTGTGCCTGTGGTTACAACATCAGAGAGTCAGACAGATGATTCAGATACTCAATCATGTGGCATCTCTCCAGCATCTCAGGTTGTGACTCAGACTATGGCCCAACCTAAACCGACTCCTGAATTACCAGCAACTAACAAACCATCGACTGAAATGCCCAAAAAACAAAAGAAGAAACAAAACAAGAAAATTACTACTAAGATCCCTACTGTCACTGAAACATCTGTTGATGTTCAGAATTTCTTTGATCCTCTCGAGATGGATGTTACTCCATCTACTATGAGTGGTGACTCTTCTTCACGTTCACGTGAGCGTTCTCCTATAGAACCGCCATGAACCATTCAAATATTTTTCAATGGAATTGCAGGGGACTTAGGCACAATTTTAACGAGCTGCAATTATTAACAACAGATTTACGTCCATCAGCAATTTCTTTACAAGAGACGTACTTAAAAAATACAGATAAATTTGAATTAAGGCAGTAAAGTTCCTATCATTCTTTTTCTCCTCCGGGAGATAAAGCTACTGGAGGTGCTTCTATGTTGGTGCGGCGGGGCGTTGTTCACAGTCCTGTTCCGCTTGACACGAATTTGCAAGCAGTTGCAGTTAGACTTACACTGCATATTGCCTTCATACTTTGCTCCTTATACATTCCTCCATCTTCAAATCTTCAGCGTAATGATCTACAAAAACTGTACGACCAGCTCCCAAAGCCCTGTCTCATCATGGGTGATCTAAATGGTCATAATCCTTTATGGGGAGGTTCTATCATTAATCAAAAGGGTAAAGTCATTGAGGATTTTGTTTCTGATAATGACCTCTGCATCTTTAACGATGACTCGGACACCTACTTACACCCTGCAACTGGTACGTATTCATCATTAGATCTGTCTTTGACGGATTCAGTTTTGTTGAATGAATTCTCATGGTCCGTCCATGATGACCTATGTGGGAGTGACCATTTCCCCACGGTGCTTAAACCAATTAATCCCGCTGATGATCCACCTTCACCTCGATGGAATTTTGTGAAGGCTGATTGGCTTTTATTTCAATCTTTATGCAAAGATAAATTACTACCTACGTCTTTTCAGAATGTTACTGACCCGATTCAGTTGTTCTCAGATCTACTGAATGAAATTGCTGATGAATCAATACCTAAGTCCTCGATCAACCCACGTGTTCGTGAAACCGTGGTTTGATGACACTTGCAAACACGCTAGGAAATGTCGTAAGAAGGCGGAGAAATACTTCCGTAAACATCCCACTGTCCATAACTTGAACATCGTCAAAATTTCAAATGCTAAGGCGAGACGTCTATTCAAACAAAATAAACGTCAATCCTGGCAGACTTATGTCTCCAAAATTAACTCCCGTACCCCTATGTCCAAGGTATGGAACATGATCAAAAAGATCAAAGGCAAGGGATCAAATTCTACAGTTAACCATCTGAAGGATGGCGATACTTTGTTAACTGATAAATCTGCCATTACCAATAGCATTGGTGAAACTTTATCTCATCATTCTTCTTCAACTAATTACGCTCCTGAATTTCAAAAATATCAGCTCCAACAGGAGAAGAAAAAAAGTAAATTTTACATCTGATAATGGTGAAGATTACAATGAGGTATTTTCACTACATGAGCTATATACTGCCTTAGGGCAAGCTCATGATACAGCAGCAGGCGCTGATAATATTCATTATCAGCTGCTGAAACACTTGCCCGAATCATGCCTGAAACTATGTTAAATATATTCGATGATATTTGGACATCTGGGACGTTTCCACCTTCATGGCATAATGCCATTGTTATACCAATACCCAAACCTGGGCGGGATCATTCTGATCCATCAAATTACCGACCTATATCTCTCACTAGCTGCGTTTGTAAAACTATGGAACGCATGGTAAATAATCGATTAGTGTGGTACTTGGAAACAAATAATCTTCTTACCAATATACAATGCGGTTTCCGGAAGAACAGAAGTACTATCGATCACTTAGTGCGTTTAGAATCATTCGTTAAAAATTCCATTGTAAATAGACAACATGCTGTATCGATCTTTTTCGATTTAGAAAAAGCATACGATACAACATGGAAACATGGTATTTTAAAAGATCTTCATGATTTTGGATTACGAGGCCGTCTGCCTCATTTTATATCCCAGTTTTTAACAGACAGGCAATTTCAAGTCCGAGTGGGTACAACCCTGTCTGTTCATTATAATCAGGATCAGGGTGTCCCACAAGGCAGTATTTTGTCTGTCACTTTATTCAGTATAAAAATTAACAGTTTGTCAAAAGTTTTAAATGATTCAGTTTTCAATGGATCACTTTTTGTGGATGATTTTAATCTATCTTGCCGGGGTAAAAATATGCACACAATTGAAAGGCAATTACAATTATGTCTTAATAAAATTAACAAGTGGTGTCTAGAAAACGGGTTTAAATTTTCCAAATCAAAAACTAATTGCATACATTTCTGCCGAAAATATAAACCGCATAAGGACCCTGAACTATTTCTGAATGGCACCCCTATCAAAGTTGTTAAGGAAGCCAAGTTCTTGGGACTTATTTTTGATCATCACTTAACTTTCCTCCCGCATATTAAATACCTAAAAGCTAAATGCCTGAAGGCACTCGATCTATTGAAAGTTGTTTCTAATTCAAAGTGGGGAGGGGATCAAACAACCCTCTTACACTTATACAGGTCACTCATCCGTTCAAAACTTGATTATGGCTCCATCGTCTATGGTGGAGCCTGTAAAAGTAATTTAAAAAAACTTGATACGATACATCATCAGGGCCTTAGGCTTTGCCTTGGTGCCTTCAGGACGTCTCCAATTCACAGTCTATATGTAGAAGCGGATGAACCTTCTCTTAAACAACGCCGTCTAAAATTATCTTTACAATATGTCACTAAATTATATTCTAATCAGTCCAATCCAGCTTTTAATTGCGTCTTCAATCCTCTTTACCAAGATATTTACAATAAAAAGTCATCTCTTGTTCCACCACTCGGAATCAGAATTCAGTCTGCCTTGTTTGCTTCCAATATTAAACTGCAAGATATAGCTCCAACTCAACTGTTTTCAACACCTCCTTGGCAAATGGTACGGCCAGAGGTTGACCTTACATTAACAAAACTAAAGAAATCAGACACTAACGAATTAGTTTACCAACAAGAATACAGTCAATTAAGAAACAATTATGACACTTATAAATCTATCTTTACAGATGGGTCCAAGGATGCTGGCGCAGTTGCTAGTGCCACCGTCATTGGATCCAGAACAATATCTTCACGTTTACCTGATAACAGTTCCATCTTCACTGCAGAAGCAAACGCCATTTTTACAGCACTTAAATATATCAGTAATAAAGCTAAACATAAACAATTCATACTGTTTTCAGATTCTCTTTCATGCCTTCAGGCGATTAAAAATATGTCATCAAAACATCCACTTTTAATCGAAATTCTCGAATTATTCAATGATCTTGCTACTGGCCAATATGACATCGTCTTTTGTTGGTTACCAAGCCATGTTGGTATCATTGGTAACACAATGGCCGATGCTGCTGCAAAAGCAGCCCTCAACAAATCTGTGACACCACTTCTGATCCCATATACTGATTTTAAACCCATGATTCGATCTTACATCCGAGATCTTATGCAACAGAAGTGGGACGCCCAAGTAGGTATCAATAAATTACATGAAATTAAACCAAATATCGGTTACACCTACTTGGGCTGTCAGTCCAGATTTGAAGAGGTCATTATGCGACGATGTCGTATTGGCCATTCAAGATATACACATGAGTATCTTTTAAATGGTGAGGATCCTCCGTTTTGCATCCCTTGTGATGAAAGAATCACGGTCAAGCATGTCCTGCTTGACTGTATTGATTTTTCCATCACAAGGGATAAATATTTCAGTGTCAAAACAGTTAAGGACCTTTTTAATGATGTTAATTCTCATTTAATCTTAAGTTTTTTAAAAGAAATAGAACTTGTCCATAAATTTTGATGTGCTTAATGTATTATTTTATAAATTGGTAGTGCTAATAAATAACTTAGATTGTGAGTGGCTGTACCCTCGAGGGGGGTTGAAGTAGCGTAAAATTATTGTCCCCCTAAGAGGGTATGTAAGTCCCAAACCATTCGTAGTATTTTTATGCATACCAGACTTTTAAATCGTAGTATATTTGTTAGTTTTATTCAATGGCTAAACTTGCATATAATCGCCAGCGACTGAAGGGATGGTGTAAATCCTGCCGGGGTCCATGCAGGAAGCAAAGGTACTGTAAGTCCCCATGGTCCCTGGTGTGGTGATCTCCCTTTAGTTACTGACGATCTCTAGCCCATTTTTATATTGTTTTGTTCCTTAATACTTAATTCTTTTAAATGTTCCGCAACTAGTTTTAAAATCTTATCTGTGATATTCTAGTTCTCATACTGTCCTTCGATGACAGATTTTTATAAAGTTTAAATATATGTATATTTCATGTCTAATTTCTCGTCAAGATATGGCTGAAATATTGCCGATGTGTAGTAAAGCATTACCTCACTCACTCACTCGGCGTGACGATCGAACACTTTAATCACTAAGCTACCCGACCGCCCCAAAAATTCCAAAATGTAAGTTATTACAGAAATTTCGACGTACTAAATTTTAGAATGATGGAATTGTTTACGTAACATAAAATATTTTTTAAGAATAAATCTAAACACAAAAAGATTGTTTATTAAAAGCTACAGCAAGACAAGCTGATATCTTGAATAATTCCGCAGAATTCTGGAAATCTAGTAATCATTATAAGTTGAAGATATTTCAGATCGATTGTTTAGCCAGCAATAGTTTGGTTCTTTTTAGAATTTATTTGAACAAATAGTATAAATGTTTTCTCGGAAAATGATGCCATTAGTATTCTCATGGAATTTATTGATATGTTAGATAAAGAAATTTCTGTGCAGAAAGTTGTAAATAGTATTAAAAATATTCAAATGGTAGATCACCCGCAGCAGGTAGAATTGTTGCGGAGATGAACATCAGAAATTGTGCAAAGACTATTACCAGATTATTTAACCATGGGGTTTAAATTATATCTCCTAT
The DNA here is from genome assembly GCF_023055435.1 of Haliotis rufescens. NCBI lineage: Eukaryota > Metazoa > Mollusca > Gastropoda > Lepetellida > Haliotidae > Haliotis > Haliotis rufescens. The sequence continues at coordinate 206,893 of NW_025963783.1, forward strand.
CAATAAGAAAGGATCAAAATTTGACCCAGGAAATATTAGAGGAAAATAATCAATAAATATTGTTTTGTAAAGTTTACACTAGTATTTTTAATAATAGATAGAAAACGCATTTTCTCAATATACGAGTGAAGAACAATCAGGATTAAGACACATTGTGACAAGGTCTTCAGTTTAGTTCGATCCTATTTGGGCCATATTCCCAGGACGCAGAACGTCCCACAGACCAAAACACCAAGAATTTATTAAGTATGTGTACATATTTATATTATGTATTTTACATCAGAACGCTAGCAATAAACACATAAACGTAGGCTACATTATGCAAATACATTGAAGAAATATTTACAGGCAACACTGTTCAAAGATGTGAAACATTCATGCTTACCATTGCGTGTGTCGTATCTTTCTTTTTCAAGCATATGGTTAAGCTTGATCAACGCCTACTATTTATACTCTTAGCTCGCGGGGGAATTCTGTCACAACTGTATTTTAATTAGAAGAATTTTTGACAGACCACCGAACTCCCACCTCTCCAAATCAATGCGAGAATTGCCGATATCGTGCACGTTTAATAATTTGGCGTATTGTATGTCATGTATTGCACATACTGCCACAGACAATCCTTGACACCTATTGCCTTTGTATGCAATAATAATACATCGTTACAGTTTGGTGACGCTTTGAAGGTCCTTCTCTACACAACTGTCAAATCTAGAATGTTTATTATAACAACGCCTGTACCAAATGGCCCCGAAAGCTCCACAACATGAAACAAACATCCGACAATCTATTCCATATATATAATACAACTGCTGACTCTTCCCTATACAACTGTCAAATCTGAGATCTAAAATTTAATTTACCACCATTCCCTTATCATTTTATCATAACTTTGACAATGAATAAAATAGATAATCTTGGCGCCAAGGAAAACTGTCGAAGGTTAAACAAGTGCAAAAAAGAGCCCTCACATGTTCAAAACTTAATTATGGCTCCATCGTGTTTGGAGGTGCATGCAAATGCAATCGAAAATACTGGATTCTATTCATCATTAAGGACCTTGGAGCCTTCAGAATTTCTCCCATTAACAGTTTTTATGTGGAGGCTGACTAACCATCACTTAAAGTACGAGGAATGAAATTATCTTTGCAGTATATTATCAAATTATCTTTAAATCAATCTAATACAGCATACGACATGGAAGATATACATAATGTGTTTTCAATGTGGAGCTAGGTTATCTGTAGAATTAAATGCGCCAAATTCGATTTCGAAGCTCGCTCAATGTGACACAAAAGATATGACGTCACAGTCGTACACAGGAATGCGCCAAGTCAAGCTCTCTGTTGTCCTCAAAGCTTGAATGAGTGAGTGAGTGAGTTAATATTTAAAATCACATCGGCATTGTTTCAGCCATATCGTGACTTGAGCAAGTTATGCATTTATATAATATCTTAAGACCTGTCGTCGAAGGACAGTATAACAACTAGCAAAATTTAACAGATTCTAATTGTAAAACTAGTTTCAGAACAATAAAATAATCAGATTATAACAGACGACACAATATAAAAACGGGCTATAGATCATCAGCAACTGAAGGCAGACCACCATACTGGGGACCATGGCGACTTACAGTACCTTTGCTACCTGCATGGACCCCAGCAGGATTTACATCATACCCTCAGCAACTGGCTTTTGTTTGCAAAGTTAGCCACAAGTAAAAATACAAATATTCTACGTTTAAAACACGAGTAGCCAGAAATATTCTTTGAATGACATGGACTTACAATATCCTCTCAGGGGGACAATAATTTTACACAACGTCAACCCCCTTTGAGGATATGGCCAGAAACAAACTCAGATATAATTTCGTTCTACTAATTTTTAAAAGGTCAATCATGTTATACAATACATATCATCAACATTTGTTAAACAATTCTATCTCTTTTAAAAACCCAATAACTAAATGAGAATTAATATTATAAAAAAAATCCTTGAGAGATGATGATTTGAAATATTTATCCCTTGTGATGGAAAAATCAACACAGTCAAGCAAGACATGCTTGACTGTGATTCTCTCATCACAAGGGATACACAATGGAGGATCTTCACCTTTCAACAAATATTCGTTAGTGTATCTGCTATGGCCAATACGACATCGTCGTAAAATGACCTCCTCAAATCTGGACTGACAACCCAAGTAGGTGTAACCGATAGTTGGTTTTATTGCATGTAATTTATTTGTACCTACTTGGGTGTCACACTTCTTTTGCATAAGGACTTTGATATAGCATCTAATTAAAGGTTTGTAGTCGCTGTATGGTATAAGAAGTGGGGTCACAGATTTGTTGAGAGCTGCTTTTGCTGCAGCATCAGCAATAGTGTTACCCGTGATTCCAACATGACTGGGTAACCAGCAATAGACGATGTCGTATTGGCCAGTGGAAAGAGTATTGTGTAATTCTAAATTATCAAGAGTGAGTGGATGATTTGAGCGGACATTTTTTAATGCCTGTAGGCATGACAAAGAATCAGAGAGGATGATGAAGTTTTTGCAGATATTTTGTGTCTAAATATATTCCTAAGCTGTTTGAATAGCCTTGGCCTTAGCAGTAAAGATAGAACAATTGTTTGGTAATCTGGAAGAAATAGTTTTTGATCCAACGATGGTAGCACTGGCAACTTTGCCACCATCCTTGGATCCCTCAGTGAAAATGGAGCGGTGAGAATCGTACTTTGATCTCAACTGGATATATTCTTGCTGAAAGACTAACTGATTTTTGTCTGATTTTTTAAAATTAGTAAGTGTGAGGTCTACAACGGGATGGACTAGTTGCCAAGGAGGTGTAGACAGTAAACAGTACGGTGCAACAAAATCAAGGTCAATATTTGCTGCTGTTACATGAGGTTTTATTCTAATCCCTAGTGGGGGAACAAGCTTCGGTTTTGTATGGAATAAGTCCTCATAGGGAGGATTAAATATGCAATCATAGGCTGGATTGGACGGATTTGATTTTAATTTTGTGATATATTGTAAAGCAAGTTTTAAACGGCGTTGTTTTAATGAAGGATCATCAGCCTCCACATAGTGACTGTCAACAGGAGAGGTCCTGAAGGCTCCAGTTTTTGTAAGTTACTTTTACAGGCTCCACCATAAATGATGGTACCATAGTCTAATTTTGAGCGTATCAAAGATCTGTATAAATGGAGAAGGGTTGTCTGATCCCCGCCCCACTTAGAGTTTGAGACGACTTTCAATAAGTCTAATGCCTTGAGATATTTTATATGTGGCAAGAATGTCAGGTGGCGGTCAAAAATAAGCCCCAAGAACTTCCTTTATGGGTGTGTCAGATAGAAATAGTTCTGGGTCCTTGTGCTGTCTATATTTCCTGCAGAAGTGTATACAATTAGTTTTTGTTTTAGAAAATTTAAAGCCGTTAGCAAGCGACCATTTTTGGATTTTATTGAGACACAACTGCAATTGTCTCTCAATAGTGTTCATGTTTTTCCCGCGACAAGAAATGTTAAAATCGTCCACAAATAACGACCCATCAACGGAATCAATCATTCAAAACTTTTGACAGACTGTTTATCTTGATACTAAATAATTTTACAGACAAAATACTGCCTTGTGGGACACCCTGATCCTGAGTATAATGGTCAGACAGGGTTGAACCCACTCGGACTTGCAATTGTCTGTCAGTTAAAAACTGTGATATAAAATGAGGCAAACGGCCTCTCAAACCAAAATCATGTAAATCCTTTAGAATGCCGTGCTTCCAAGTAGTATCATAGGCCTTTTCAAGATCGAAAAAGACTGACACTACATGTTGTTTGTGTACAATAGCATTTTTCACAAAGGAGTCTAAGCGTACTAAATGGTCGATAGTACTTCGATTTTTTCGGAAACCACATTGGATATTTGTAATTAGATTATTGGTTTCCAGATACCAAATTAATCGATTATTCACCATTCGTTCCATGGTTTTACATACGCAGCTTGTTAAGGATATAGGTCTAAAGTTAGAGGGATCTGTATGATCCCGGCCAGGCTTTGGTATTGGAACTACAATGGCATTATGCCATGAAGGAGGAAAATTCCCAGATATCCATATTTGATCAAATATATCTAAAAGTTTCTCCAGACAGGATTCAGGTAAATGTTTTAAAAGCTGATAATGTATGTTGTCGGCTCCCGTTGCTGTGTCATGAGCTTGCTCAAGGGCGGTGTGTAGCTCATGTAATGAGAAGACTTCATAATAGTCTTCACCATTATCAGAAGTGAAATTTACTTTGATCTTTTCCTGTTGTTTCTTTATTTTTTGAAACTCCGGGACATAATTTGATGTTGAAGAATGTTTTGCTAACGTTTCTCCAAGCTTATTTGCAATGTCAGCTTTATCCGTTAATAACGTGTCATCATCCTTAAGATGATGAACAGAAGATTTTGAGCCTTTGCCTTTTATTTTCTGAACCATGTTCCACACCTTTGACATGGGTGTACGGGAATTTATCTTGGAGCCATAGTTCCTCCAAGATTGCCGCTTGTTTTGTTTAAAAGAACGTCGTGCCTTGGCATTTGTAATTTTAACCCTATCCAAATTATGGACTGTAGGATGTCGGCGAAAATATTTTTCTGCTTTCTTCCTACACTTTCTGGCCTGTTTGCAGTCATTAGTAAACCATGGTTTACGAATATGGGGATTCGCAGAGGACCTAGGAATGGTTTGGTCAGCAATGTCATTCAGTAAATCCGAAAACAACTGTATCGGATCTGGAATATTCTGGAAAATATCATGTCTTATTTTGTCAGTACACAGTACCTCATATAAGGACCAATTAGCCTTGGTAAAGTTCCACCTGCATGATGGTGGTTCATCAGTAGGATTAACAGTTTTAAGTATAGTGGGAAAATGATCACTCCCGCAGAGGTCATCATGGACTGACCATGCAAATTCATTATACAAGTTTGAGTCTGTGAGTGACAGATCGAGGGCAGAATACGAACCAGTGTCTGGATGTAAATATGTGGCAGAATCATCATTAAATATACACAGGTTGTTGTCAGAAATAAATTCCTCAATTTTTCCTTTAGAACTTGTATTTGCACTTCCCCAAAGCGGGTTGTGTCCGTTAAGATCACCCATGATGATGCAGGGCTTTGGGAGCTGGTCATACAGACTTTGAAGATCAGACTGTCGAAGATCAGAAGAAGGAGGTATATACAAAGAGCACAGCGTAAAAGCAATGTGCAGAGTCAGACGAACAGCAACAGTTTGAAGATTGGTATTAAGAGGGACAGGACTATGTATTATCCCCTGTCGCACAAAGATAGTAGAGCCTCCCATTGCTTTATCTCCTGGAGGAGAAAATGAATGATAGTCATTGTACTGTCGTAAGGTGAACTGATCCGTAGTTTTCAGGTATGTTTCCTGAAGACACAATGCTGACGGTTGAAAATCCTGTATTAATAATTGTATCTCATTAAAATTATGCCTAAGTCCTCTGCAATTCCACTGTATTATATTGGACAATTGAGTCATGGTGGCTCAATTGGAGATCGCTTGCGTGAATGTGAGGAGGAACTACTTCTCCGCCTGTCCGGTGAGGACAGAGTAACCTCCATATCCAGAGGCCCAAATGAGTTCTGTAAATGAACCTCTGAAGGTGAAGGGACGATCGGTGCTTGTTTTCTATTCAATTTCTTTTTCCCTTTTTTCGACTGATTAACAGGTTCTTTCATAGACGTTTAAGAATGTTTCTCAGGCTGAATCTCAGTTTTAGATCCTGAACTAGAGTGAGTGGCAGGAATATGTTCAGTGAGTTGAATAGTAGCAACAGGTTTTTCTGGCACGAAATAGAGGATGTTGCTACAGAGCGAGAGACTGCAGCAGAGTAGGAAATGGTAGATGGAGTCGTGGTCTGATCTTTAAATAGTTTTTTGGCATCCAGGTAGGATTTGTTTCTTTCACATTTGAGTTTCATTATTTTAGATTCCATTTGCCACACAGGGCAAGATTTTGACGAAGCAACATGTGGGCCAGAACAGTTTGCACACTTCAAATCATGATCACAGTCAGAGCTCTCATGGCTGTCACCACAGCGATGACATACCGCAGAGTTACGACAGGATTTGGAACCGTGACCGAAATGTTGGCACTTGTAGCAGCGGAGTGGATTGGGGATATACACATCCACTCCGATGTGGAAATAACCTGCTTTAATTGACTGTGGAAGGGATGTACGGGCAAACGTTATGAGATAAGTATTAGTGTTTGTGATGACACCGTCTTTCTTCATTATAAAACGTTTAACTTCAGTGACGGACTGGTCTCCCAACTCTGAAACGATTTCTTCTTCAGACATGTCGGACAGACAACGAGCCCTGTCACGAACAATGCCTCGACAAGAATTTAATGTTCTGTGCACAGACACAGCAACCTCAATATTGGCAAAGGTAGAGATAGATAAAAGATTGAGAGATTGCTGTCTCCGTGCACACTCCACCAGAAGCGAACCACTACGGAGACGGGTGACGTTCTTGACCTCACCGCAAATCCCAGACACAGCCTTAGATATGGCAAAAGGATTCAATTTGATGGGTAGTTTGTCAGCAGCCTACAATAACCAAGAATCGAGCCCAGGAATCAATATTTTGAGAAACATTTCCAGTTGTAATTTCAATTTCCTCTAGACGTCTCTTTTTTTCATTTCGAGAAGAACCAGATTGTTGTTGAGCCATGATGAAAAGAATATAATTCAGCACCCCTGTTCCCCACCCGCCATCGAGTGTCAACAAGGACAGTGTTATATTGCACCGGATATCCAGGATGCAAACACCAGGGATACAGGGATGTTATACTCCAGCAAATATGACTTGAATAGCTATATTTATCTACCAGATGTAGTGCCAGGCAGGTTCAGTCCATGACAAGAAACTGGAGACATACAGAATACAGAGGTCAACATCACCAGATTGGCCCATGAGCCACCGCCTTCTGGCGTAAGACTCTAGGCAATTTACTCAATCAAAAATTAAGTATTCACACAAGTTATGCACGGCCAAGACCAAAATAAACAGTAAAAGACAACACAGATGTGCATATACAATATTACGCACAGGGCCTGGCATGACCAGCCGATTGATAAGACCGGGCCCATCTTACCACCCGTCTAGGCGAAGTAAGGGTCGAAGTAGTGTGTTGGGCAAAGGAACACAGTTCCACGAACCAGTGCCCTCAACTACCAGACTCCCGTCCTCCGCCGACACAGGGACGCAACCCACGGCAAACGGGCTGCCCACTTTGGTCGCCTCTTACGACCAGCAATGGGGTGCTGTGGAAATATTCTGCCCCGGTTCCACAAGGGGGAAGAGCTATTAGCACTACCCAGCACTCACCACGAGGAGGTTGCTCTTCACGAGTGCCTCTCAAAGCTTGAAATACATTCTCTTTGCAGATTTCTGTCGTGTTATCTGCAAGAAAACATTGCCGCACATCCTTTGAATATCGTAGTAACCGCAACTACTGCAGCATAATTGTACATAATTATTGAGATATGCCTAGCGACAATGATTGTAAAAAAAGTACTACTCTACAAATATAACCCTGCTCGGTGATGCGGCCGTAAAATCGTCTGTTTCCATCACAGGGAGTTTATTGTGATTTAATACCTCTGATTGAAACCGAAAATCGAGTATTTTCACATGCCTGGTTTGTTTGTTTGTTTGTTTGTTGTTTAACGCCACACTCAGCAATATTCCCTGCTATATGACGGCGGTCTGTAAATAATCGAGTCTGGACCAGACAATACAGTGATTTACATCATGAACATCGATGCACGCAATTGGGATACTATGAAATGCATCAGCCAAGTCAGCGAACCTGACCCCCCGATCCCGTTAGTCGCCTCTTACTGCAAGCATAGTCGCCTGCTACGGCAAGAATGGGTTGCTAAGACCTATTCTCCCCCGGATCTTCACATGCCTGGTATAATTCCACTTTCATTTGTAATATTCGTTATGAAGATGTTAATATTTTTGTACTTGGTGAGGCGTGTCAAATGGCCTTATGTCTTAAATGCAGTGAAAATATTCAACTTACGAGTTAACCAGTTACGACTTGCATTCCATTATTGAATCATCTACCTCACTTTCTTTATGCATTGTTCCACACAAGTACATTGACATGAGACAAATTATAACTAGACGTTTACAATCTTTATTTCATGTCACTACGTGTTGATAGAATATCTTTGGCTGCTCTGTTTATATACTTTCGAGTAGCTGTCCATCTCTCAGAAATATTTTAGTTTTACCTTCGCAATTGCATCTCTTGGCAGTTCTTGTTTTAACCGAGCCCGGCCTGGGACATGGTTTTAACAAGTGACCAAAGGATTCCGGTTGATTGCAAGAATGGCATACCTTGTCATAGTGCTTCTTGTGACTGAGTCTGAGGTATGGAATACTACAAGGGACATTGTCGCCCTTGCAAAAACGAGCAAAAACTGTCAAAATTAACCAAATCATTCAGACAGACTGTCTTCGGTAATTTAGGCATCAAGGCCCATAGTACAATGCAGATTGGATATTAACATTTGTCACGTGATGTACATGATTAGATTTTAAATCTAGTTACACATTCCTCATTTTAAAGGCATGTTTTAAGTATACGGAAACAGCATGGATCATATCAGGATTTTCAGAGTTTAGCAGATTAATCATTAACTGCCGGTCTTTAAAAATACATTGCAACATGGGGAGAAAATAATACCTTAAATGGGAATACGTTTCACATATAAGTAAGACATGGTATTCATCTTCTACTTCTCCGGATGAACAGTTTGTACAAATAGAGCTCACAATATCACCGTATTTGGACCTGCGACATACATTTACATTAAAATTGTGCAATGAAATTATAAGTTTACAATAAGCTCTTATTCAACCTTTATCATTTAAACATGTTAAATATCTTTCAGTTTGTAACAATGATTTTACTGTGCTGTAATTGTTAAGATAAAGTTAATTACTTTGGTGCCACTGTTGACAAAATATATCCTTTAGTCTTTGCTTAAATGAATATAAAAATAACTGTGGATCTCCCACGTCTTGGGAAATCCATACATATGAAAAGCCACCAACAAATAATAGATTTCTCACAACTGAAACCCAATTACTTTTACCATTATCATCACGTACCTTTAACATTTTGTAACACTGATATGGGTATCTATCAAGCATCATTCTAAGTAACTTAATCCAATACTTAATTACCCTTAATTGGCTGGCTACAAAATATTACTACGGCCTGTTTCACCAAGGATTGCCTTGTTTGAGGCAAACTTACCAACACCGAGAAAACATTTGAAATATGATTTGGTTGGTTGGTTTGTTGTTTAACGCCGCACCCAGCTATATGACGGCGGTCTGTAAATAATCGAGTCTGGAGTTGCTGAAGACCTATTCTACCCTGGAATCTCCATGGGTCTTTGAAATATGAAGTGTGAACTTTTTTTCAATTGCAGCGTAATACTTAGCACCCCATATTTCAGAACCATACAAAAGAACAAAAAGACACACAACTATATTTCCTGAATATATCATAAAGAGGCATAATGGCTTTCGACGCCTGAACAGCTAATACCACCTTTTCTAAAAACTACAGTATTGGTTTATTCAGATTTACTTCAAGACTCCATTTTGAACAGTAACACATTTAACTATTTTTACACGCCATTTACAGAATAGGAAAAAATGACAACGTCATCAGCAAAGAGAAGGGGCATAATGTCCATTATTTCTTGTGTTACAAATATCCCATGTTGGCAACTATTTTGCAGCTCTATAGCAAGTTCATTTATGAAAAATATGAACTACGGACTTAAGACACAACCTTGTAGTACTACGGAGGATGTTTAAAGCAGTCCGTACGTTCAATATTGATCTATATACATGCCCTGACCTATGCATACATGTTTTTTTAAAAGTACAGACATTTTACCATGACATCCTTTAGTAATAAGTAAGTACGTCAATGTTTTCCTATTAACAAAGTCAAAAGCTTTTTAAAATCAATAAATACACAATCAAAGCGACCTCTGGTTTTGCACAAATATTTATAACAAAGACCCTGTAAAACAAACAAATTATCAACAGTAGAGTAGTTAGTTCGAACCCTGCTTGAGACTCGGACAGTAAATCATTTACTTCCATCCATATTCTCAATCGTTTTTCTATGATTGACGTGAAGATTTTTTTATTACTTGGTTCACAAACTGACCAAGATTTATATGATTATATAATCATACTTATATTCCAAGATTCTGGAAACACACCCATGACTAAAATATTATTGAACAATAACTTCAAGTGTGGTGCAAAGAGATCTGATGGTAGTTTAAAGAACTCAGGGGGTATCCAATCTTAACCCGCGGATTTGCCCGTACTCAAATTATTGATAGCGTCCGAGACCTCTCTTTCAGTGATCTCACCTGACAGGAGTTCATCTGTGGCAGGCTCAAGTCTTTATACATATGTACATGACTTTTAGTTCAGATTTATTGGTTAGTGGTCAGGTTATATGGCCTTGTTAGCATTTTAACTAAATAGTTTATTACGATATTTACATTATAAGAATATATTATTTGTTATAATATTAGTTATGTTTTATACCATTGTATTTTATACCTTAAACATTCATTCCATAGCTCTGCAACATTAAGTAAGCTTACTCTCAGCCTAACTTCCACTAATTGTCACACTGCATGCTTTTGACTTTCAGCACTCTTTGCCCCAGCGCCCCCCGGCCCAGTCAATTGTCTTGTTGATAGGCCAAGCTGTCCACAGCTACAGCGATGTTTAGATGTTGGATTTTACAAAATCAGTTGCTACTTTTATCTCACTGGAAAGATCATCCACTTGGCGAGATTCATTGCCCTATTGAGTCCGTTTCTCATCATGTGAGGATTTGCATATGTGAAGGCATTCATACTTAAGGTTAGTTGATAGTTATTTATTTTATGATGTTGTATGTATGGATGGTATCTAACTATTGCGATTAGAAATAATATATATTGTAGAATACATTGTTAATTTGATTTATTAGAAACATAATATATCTTGTATATATTTATAGTTCTTGGTGAATTCATAGTTCAATGAGTTATTATCATCTGTATAAGATAGTATTATAACTCAAAACCTAAATATGTATAAACAGTAATGAAAAGTAAATGTATGTCTGTATGATTGTTTGATATGTCTTGTTAAGTGCAGATGTATGAGTGTTGTGTGTCTGATATGAGTGGCTGTTGTACTATATATTTTTATGCATTATCTTACCATAGGATATCACTTGTATATAGTATTCTGCATATGCATTTCTTTATTATGCAGATTTGTCAGTGGCACCGTTCGCCGTGTAATCATTGTTGCCGGTATTACCAGTACAGGTTTCACCTATCTTGTATGTAATGTCATCTCAGATATTGTATAAATATTCTATATCCCATGATTATGTAATGTCATCTCATATATTGTATAAATATTCTATATTCCATGATTATGTAAAGTCATCTCAGATGTTGTATAAATATTCTATATTCTATGATTATGTAATGTCATCTCAGATATTGTATAAATATTCTTTATTCCATGATTATGTAATGTCATCTCAGATATTGTATAAATATTCTATATTCCATGATTATGTAATGTCATCTCAGATATTGTATAAATATTCGATATTCGTTGAGTATGTAATGCCATCTCAGATATTGTATAAATATTCTATATTTCATGATTTGTAATTCTTACCAAAGTTACATACAGTATGTTCATTATCGCTTTATTGTCATTTTAATATATGGTGTATCTGTGTATTGATGTATTGTACGGATACGTGTGATGTATTGTACAGTAACTATAACAGATTGTATATATTTATTAGATTCTATGTTGCATTTGACTATGTTGTACTTTCATTGTTTCAGGCTGAAGTAAGTACGTACGTCATGCGTACCTACCATATGATTAAACGTCATCAGCCTCACCCCCAAAAGCTGTTTGTGATTATTTGGACTAGTGGTACTCCACTACAGCCAACAAAAGCAAGGTTACAGTAAGTCATTACGGTGATCACATGTATGAGACAAAATCAAACTCAATATTATCAGTACCCTGTAAAAGATTAAGAAGATCTCTAAAGTAAATCAGCCAGGCACTTTGAGATATATAACTTCTCAGTGGACGTCTCTGTATGGCCTTTTTCACTGTCTTCCAAAGTTGTTTACAATCACTGTGTTTAGCAGCGATATTGATTTCTTCATTTAGATGTAAGTCGAAGTCAAGTTTCTTTTTGTTGCAAAATTTCTTAAAAACATCTTTGGCCGATATGTACTGCTTTAAGTTTGAATCACCCTTACGACTTCTAAATATATTCAAAAGTCTGTATTTCTTGGACTTTAAATACACGCACTCCTTATCAAACCACGGAGGCTGATATCTTTGTCTACCTGAAGATCCTATAGAAACATCACCAGCTGACTTTGCACAGTAGAGTATGATATATCTGAGCTTACATACTGCAGCATTTACATTTTGATCTACCAACAATATATATTCTTCAAACATCACGTTACAAATATCTTCGCTGAGATACTTAACATAAGATGAAAACTGTTCTGGAGACAATTTATATTTGGGAACATAGGATAAATGAACAGAAGCAGTTCTTTCCTTGTAGACTCCACTAGTAACAATATCCTTGAAACTATATACTGCAGGTAACTGATCAGACTCTGTGCCTGGTGAAACTGACATATCTAATACATTTGGAAATAACTCAGTAGATACAATAAAATAATCTACAACACTGCAACCTGTGTGGGTATCAAAATCACAGAATAGTTTGTTTAAAACGGTCTTAGCATTAATACACATGGTTTCTAACAAACATAATATATCTACATTTTCACAGAATGACATAAAGTCAGCTGACTCTTCTTCTTTGGACTTAAGTCCACGAATGTACCTTCTTCCAGGAAGCGCTGCCTTGTCAAACCCACCCAGAACTATTCGGAGAATGTGAAGACTCCCCAACACTGCAGCCTTCTGCATTACCCAGATTGTCAGAAGGGCTGTATTCCTGGTAGCAATTTTGAGTCGGACAACTTCGTATTTGGAATGCAAGCGTGACATTTCGAAAGTGAGGTCTGCATATTTGCCATGTTTTTCCTCAATCTTGTCAATCACATTACTGTCAAAAAGGACAGAATATTCAATGACATAAATGATTTCATTGGATTTATAAAAAAGGACAAGATCAGATTTGTTGGCCTGGATATGTCTTAGGCTGTATACGGGGCTATTCCAAAGGATTTTGTATTTATCATTTTCCACGACGCCCTTTACATATTCCGGGTCGTACCATGGTTGGGCCTTTGTGTCAAAACCACAAGCATGGCAAAGACGGTAATAAAATGATCGAGCCACTCCATCATGTCGCTTAAGATACTGTGTCTGTGCCAAAGCTGGGCATCCTCTCACAATGTGTTAGACAGTCTTATTAAATTCATTACATAATCTACATTTCATATTATTATTATTATTATTATTATTATTATTATTATTATTATTATTCACAATATCCCTGTTATGAGTGTTTGGAAAAATTACACTGGGTGCTGTACATGACAAAGAAGTCATATCGTCTATTCCGGTGTGCGGATTCACTGGTAGAGGATTGTCACCTGCAGCAATGATGCTGATGGCACTGATGGCGTTGTTTACACTACCACTAGTAGTAAGTAAGGCATTTGGGCCTCTGCCACATCCCTACTTGGACTTATGTTGATAAGACGTACTGTCCCTCTGTTCAGATGTTCCAGCTGATTTAGAACTCAAGTTCCGACGTTTCCCAACCTGCTGTATATCTGAAGCCTCCTCATCCCACGTGTGCACAGTGCCGTCAATTATCAGTTTGTCATAGCTGAGATAAGATATATTGTTGTCCTCGCGTGCCTTTATCATCAAGGGAGGCAATCGACAAAGTGTCTTTCTCTCAGTGAAGTCTTCAGTGACACCAAAGTCTTTATAATAAAACCTTTCGGATATCTGCGCCTCATTGCCCTTGCCATATGGGGCCTCTGGAGACTTTGATTTTGATTTTTATCTCGGGAATAGGCTGCATCTTCGCCAGTGTGTCTGCTTTTTCATTTCTATGAATATCCATGTGAGACGGGATCCAACACAGCTCCACATGTAGGCCTTGGTCCAATAGTTTCGTACAGAATATTATAGACTGAGTTTGGTCTCGAGTTTGAGTTGATAGATGTGTATGGATCCCGTAACCAACAGTGGTGTTGACCAGATTCTTGTATCCATCCGTGTATAAATGGGTCGAGCGGTCCCGGGCAGTTTTTAATTTTAGGGATAGCTACTGATTGTAATAGGGTTGTTTTTAGTGACCGATGATGACTATTTTCCCACACAATTTATAGCTAATCCTAAATAAACATCATGTAAGTTGTATCGGCCCGATTTATCTTCTCCTTTCCAGAAATCATCTTTGATGTTTATAATCTCGTTATGCTAACAACAGCTCATTTGCGAGATGAACTGAATGTCAACTCATTGTGGATCAGGGATTAACATGGCAATATGTGTCGGGTGGGGATTACCACTTCTAATTGTCTGTTAATTACTCCATTGGGTGTTGACTGCTTAGTCAATAATGCGTTTACAACCACACCGACTACTATTCTACTTATCAAGTCAAATGTAAGATGCAAGGCCCAATGAAATGTATCTAAACAACAGGGTCCGACTGATCATTTATAAAATAATGATAATTATATACTGAATGTCCTGGGACAAAAGGAAAGAACATAAGACTTTTTTTTCCACTTAAAAGGTTTCTATTGAGCAAGAATTCAATGTAGTTATATACTCTAAAAAGGAAACGTATAGGTGGTATGGGGAGAGTCAATTTAAATCACTTTTCGGGAAATAGTGTTAGATTATGACATTTATTATATATTTACTTGAACCACTATGACTGCTATATTTATTTGAACTGGGTCAATGTTTTTGCTGGTGGGCCGAAGTCAGCGAGCTTCATCATAAGCAGCGTAGCTGAGTCAGCTAAAACAGAGACATTAAAACTGACACCACTGTGTTGCAAATAATACTCACAAGTTGCAGAATACCTGTACTTGTACACAACAGGTGTAATATTCAAACTTAACATATCGTTTTTAGTTTCAACAAAATCGGTAAATACTCTGGTCCATCTATCATCTGATTGTCTAGTGTGTTTCCAGGGCGTCTAGACATGGCAGGAGTATTGCTGTGCCGCGTCAGGCAATAAACACTTACTTTATAATGCAAATTGTGCGAGTGACGGGTGCTATCAGTAGGGCAGACTTTTAAGACGTAGCATTTTTGTCATTTTAATCTTAGGCTTAACTGGAAAACTATCGTCAGTGACTGAAGGGATGATATAAATCCTGCCGGGGTCCATACAGTAAGCAAAGGCACTGTAAGTCCCCATGGTCCCTAGTATGGTGATCTCCCTAGTTACTGATCATCTCTAGCCCATTTTTATATTGTGTTGTTCACTGATACTTATGGCTTTTATATATTCTCAACTAGTTATTGTACTGTCCATCGTTGACAGCTTTTTATATTGTCTAATTATATGTTTTATTAATGTACTTCTCGTCACCATATGGCTGAAATACTGCCGATGTAACGTTAAATCTTAACTCACTCACTCACTCACGGAGTCTCTGGACTGGCAGGAATAGCTCTGAAATTATAAAAAAAAAATTAGGGTGGAAAAGAAAGCATTAAAACATGACAGTATTCGTGACTCGCCAAAGTTAAGTAGCATTGAGGATCATAACTCAACAACCCTGTCTGATTGCAAGATATCCGAGGAGGAGTTTCGTTTAGTCTTGTCAGAACTCATCAAATACAATGCAATGAAGCAGGAGATTCGATCAAATTCTCATAAGACCAGTGGCATCAGTTAAGACGAGACAAAAGTTAATAGAACAAGGAGACAAAAAGCGTGCCAAGTATTCTGTGTCAAAACCAAAGAATTGGTTGGAGATTAAGCATAGATTGTTTCCTCGATATACATCTTGATCCATGACGATTGTTGAGTCGCATCGAGGTTTTTGCATAAAAATTTACCTCTGTGGTAGTAGTATTGGGGGATGAATCTGGTCTAGGTTGCAGTGGTCCAGAATCACCATTAACTATACAAAAAAATATATCATTTACAACATAGAAGCATTGACAGGGTTTGGGAGTGGCTCAGGTGGTGGTGGGCCATAACCCTTTTCATTACAATCTAGCTTAGTTTCATGACGATTATTGAATCACAACGCGGGTTTTGGATAACAAATTACCTCTGTAGTAGTAGTTTTGGGGTATAAATCTGGCTCTCTTGGCAGTGGTTCAGAATCACAATTACCTATACTTTACTACCGTTAGATTGAAATGTTTCAACAAGATGATGCCAGGCCGTATACTGAACGTATCACTGTTTACTATCAACAGACATTATATATGAAGACATTATATAATCTCAAAAAACTGTTAGCCCTGTCGTGTTGAAGTGGGAAAGGTCTGAGATCATTTCTAGCCATGGCATGCTGTTGATGTTGTGCTGCTGTAGATGTGCATTGTTTGTTTGTTGTTTAACGCCGCACTAAGCAATATTCCACCTAAATGACGACGGTCTGGAAATAATCGAGTCTGGACCAGACAATTCAGTGATTGACATCAGGTGCATCATTTGGGATACAACGCATCAAACAAGTCAGGGAGCCTGACCACCCGATCCCGTTAGTCGCCTCTTACGACAAGCATAGTCGCCTTTTACAGCAAGCATAGGTTGCTGAAGACCTATTCCACCCCGGATCTTCCGGTTAGGAGAGCATTGACGATACGTACACGGGCGTTGTCAACTTGAAAGTCAAAATATTGATCCACGAGCCTTGCAAACGGGACAACAAAGTGTGTCGGTGTCACCACTGACGCCTCTTGGGGTCTCATCACTGTGCAGGCAACTATTGTTCTCGACCACTGGTGCAGCCAGGCATGTTTAATCCTACAGGGGTCGTCTCAACACATGGACACAGCTGCAGTGGAGAAAGTAGTTCATTGTGTATTTTCATAGGGCACATACAATGACATTTTACTATGTGCATATTTTCTTATCAAATACAATATAAACAAGAATGTCTGCACCTGCAATGCAAACAACTACATTCACATAATCTAATGTGCATCTACAGAGTCCTATTAAGTGGAAAGTGGGAAATAACAAAACAGACACTACCGACTACCGACGGTGGTGCAAAAGAACACAATAAACATGTACACAGTCATAAAGTATTGATATGTGACAGTTTGTCATGCAAACATCTTTCCTGTTTTGTGTTTTTGTACTGCTTAACATATTTCAGAAGGAGAGATGCACAGTTCATATACACGATCTTCTTTCTTTACAGGGGCGGTCGGGTAGCATATTGGTTAAAGCGTTCGCTCGTCACGCCAAAGACCCGGGTTCGATTCCCGACATGGATACAATGTGTGAAGCCCATTTCTGGTGTCCCCAGCCGTGATATTTCTGGAATATTGCTAAAAGCGGCGTAAAACCAAACTCAATCACTGATCACTCACCCACTTTCCTTACATGATTCCAACGACTAGTTACAATCGGTAAATTATGGTAACATGTTCTGAATTATAAGATTGGAGATAGAATCTGCAGAGTTGACAAGTGACTGCAGCCAAGTTTCAAGCAATCTATTCTGTCGTTCACGTCACTGGTCTACTTGTCGTAGTTGTTTGCCTCCAGCCAGCAGTTGAATGGTTGTTGTAGTGTGGGCCTGCTCTCTCTTCAGCGTGTGTATAAACGTATATAACGTGGTGTGTGGTTTTTAGCCGATGTATTTCTTTTCTAAGAGAGGGGGCGGTCGGGTGGCCTAGTGGTTAAAGCGTTAGTTCGTCACGCCGAAGACCCGGGTTCGATTCCCGACATGGGCACAATGTGTGAAGCCCATTTCTGGTGTCCCCCGCCGTGATATTGCTGGAATATTGCTAAAAGCGGCGTAATACCATACTCACTCACTCACTTTTCTAAGAGAATATATTTTACTCATGTGCCTGTGCCTAAGTTGTTTTGATGATAGGATTCGATTGACTTCAGTAGTTGAATTGATTGTGGGGATCAACTGACCTCGATTGTTGATACGGTGATGATGCTGAATTAATTTATGCGTTTTATATTTGGTTTGTGACGGAGTTCTCCTTAAAGGTTGATAGGTGAAGAGATTCAATTTACCCGACAATATATATTCTTATTAGTTGATTACTGACAGGACTTAGTTGAACTTAAGAGTGGATTGGATGATGAGACTGACTTGACCTTAAGTTTGTAATAGTGATTTGATGAGGAGATTCAGCTGACCTAAGCTAATTTCTGAATTGCAAATTATCTTAATTTTATAATCGCTACATATCAATTCAAGTTAACTGAACCTAACTGCACACTGTGTAATTGAGTACCAGTAGTCCCCAATCAGACTGTTGTAACTGACCCGGTCCTTACTCTTAGACCAAATAAGAACCAGATGTCGGTTCGTAAGAGAGTAATAACATACTATTTGAAATGGGTTGTATGTTTAGATCAGTGCTGTGTGTTGTTTTCATATCTTCATGTAGGTAATATCACTTGGCATTGCTCAAAGCGATGTCGATCTTAGAGGCTTTACACCTTGGTGAATCCAAGTAGCACGCGTATGGCGCTGATGAACCAACCATCGACCAAAGGAGTTGTGTTAGCTAGCAAGCAAGGATACGGTGGTACCAATGCCGCCTGTACGTACCCTTGTGACCCTTACAAGGCAGACAACTGTAAACAGCCACATGGCAGATTGTCATTGTATTAGCCGGCGTGTAACAGGTGTGCACTGTTGTCCACGCACATATTGTACTTAAGACCCAAAAGTTCCCAATAATACCTGATGTTATTACATCCGTAACCGATAAATTTTAATATCACTTGGCAAATATTTACTTTAAATAAATCATATATATACCACTTATACATACCAATAAACATCATTACTTATGTAACAGTTGTTAGTCCTGACAAGAGTCCTTGATACACTGTCGTTGATACATCAGTTATCATGTCTTTGTTACTGCTTCACAATACCTTTGTGTCAGTGTAATGCATGGTGTTATTGCTTGGTTATACATTTGTGTCAGTGTAATGCATGGTGTTATTGCTTGGTTATACCTTTGTGTCAGTGTAATGCATGGTGTTATTGCTTGGTTATACCTTTGTGTCAGTGTAATGCATGGTGTTATTGCTTGGTTATACCTTTGTGTCAGTGTAATGCATGGTGTTATTGCTTGGTTATACCTTTGTGGCAATGCTGTATGTACATATATGTATATATGTATGTGTGTATGCATGCATGAATGCATGCATTATGTGATTATGTTAGTGAATATGTGTATATCTAATTGTATTTTAATATTTGTAATATCTTAAGGTGTCATTTCGGCCCTCTGAGACCTTGTGTTTATATTTTAAGTATGTGCTCAGTGTTGTATTACTTTCTAACACATGACACTGTAATAAACTATATTATTATTATTATTTTTATTATTATTATTATTTTTATTATTATTATTATCATCATTATTATCATCATCATCAGCAGCACATGGCCCTTCCCCTCTACACGCAGCCAAGACAGCAAATGGGACTTCTCCCAGGAAGCTCTGCCTAGGGACCAAACCTAAGGCACCGAGAACAATCGGGAGTCGGACAACTTGGTACTTGGGATACAAGCGTGACATTTCGAAAGTGAGATCTGCATATTTGTCATGTTTTTTCTCAATCTTGTCAATCACATTGGTGTCAAAAGGGACAGAAAATTCAAAGATATAAATGATTTCATTGGATTGATCAAAAAGGTCAAAATCACAAGCATGGCGAAGACGGTAATAAAATTATAGAGCCATTCCCTCGTGTTGCTTAAGGTACTGTTTTTGTGCCAAAAGGGGCATCCACTGACAATGTGTTGGACAGTCTCATTAAATTCATTACATAATCATTATTATTATGTCGTCATAGTCGTGCCGGAATTCTATGATCGTGGAGGGGCGGTGGCGCCAACCAAGTCCGATGGTCATCCCGTATATCCATACTCATACCTGCAAACATGCATCCTCAACCACTTTCACAATATTCTCACAATATCTACAGGGCGGTGTTGTAGGCTATTAGTTAAAGCGTCACGCTCGTCACGCCGAAGACCCGTGTTCGATTCCCCACATGGGTACAATGTGTGAAGCCCATTTCTGGTGTCCCCCGCCGTGACATTGTTGGAATATTGCTAAAAGCGGCGTAAAACCATACTCACTCACTTGCTCACTCACTCTCTCACTCACGATGATCGTGGGTCTGAATCTCACAGACACTCTGATGATGACTCTTGGCTTTTCAGACCGCCTCCGTGGTCTTGTGGTAGAGCGTCCGCCCGGAGAGCGGAAGGTCCAGGGTTCGATCCCGGGCCGCGTCATACAAAAAGACGTTAAAAGATTGTACTTGTTGTTACCCTGTCTGGCGCTCGGCATTAAGGGGCTAAAACAAGGACTGGTCGGCTCGGAGTCAGTATACTGTGTCTGAGTGGGGTATTCATGTTAAACTGCGGCATGGTATCTCAGTGAGCTAGCACTATAAATCGGCATCAGTCCGGACTAGTACAAGCAGCCACACACACACATACACGTGCATGCACGTCGCTATATAAGTGCAATAATCTTGGACGCGACGTTAAACTCAATTTCACCTCACTCTTGGCTTTTCAACACTAAACCGATGCTCGTTGTTTCCACCAAAGTGGTATTCTTGAAAGATCTGTATCGCTTTAGGTATTCCTCCAACATTAATCTGACATGCCGTAATATAACTAAAAACCATTCCAAGCTGTTCTAAACCCAATTCTATCACTCACTTTGACAATTTTTCAAATATATATTCTTCAAAAACAGAAATGCATAGAAGAGTTTATGCATGTACCAAATACATAAGCACATATGTATCTACCCTATATTAAGCATGATTACGATGCCATCTGGTACCCAAATAATCATGTGTGTGTTGTGGTAGGGGATGGGGGTCTTTGTTGCCAAAGCGTTGTCTATTAGAAACTGTTCCACGACTACCTGTAGCTCAACGAAAAACGCAGTGGGACGGCTGGAACATGAGAAACGCAGTTGGCTTTAGCCAGGGTATTCCTCTAATCTCAGAACCCTATTTTCCGTCTGGGGCGGATGGGGTAGCTCGTCACGCGGAAGAACCGGGTTCGATTCCAAATATGGGTACAATGTGTGAAACCCATTTCTGAGATGTTAAATTGACCTTGTTGATTTTAACTCTAAAACAATGGTGATACAAAGATTTAACCTTTGATACTGTCATATTTCGTTATCGTTCATAAATGAACGCCTCGGTATTGCAGAAAGCTCAAGGTTTAGTTCTTTCAGTCAGTCAAATGCTACAGGGAGTAATTCTTCATGGTCAAATGAAAGAGGTCGTAACTTTACAGGTTGTGGATTTTCTCAGTCATCATTTTGAGGCCCTGACAATAACCAGGTGTCAGGTGTGGCAAGTAATTTTCCTCAGGGGTACAATGTATCCATGTCGGCAGGAATGATGATTTCAGGACCAGTTTGATCATATTGTAAGAAAAAGGGAATTTGATAAGTGCATGTTGGAAAGTGAAAAACTAAGATCAGAATGAGCAGGGGCCACATGCTCTGGCTTCGGTGATATCACAGCAAATGCCTGGCTGAAGATGTGCAAGTAAATAATTTTTAATACCGAAAAGGGTTATTCACCTCTTATGTCTAGAGGAATGGTATCCTTAGTGGAAGATAGCTCTGTCTCAAGACCTATAGATATCCTCAGAGATACTGGAGCCCTCCAGACTCTTATGCTAGAAGATGATCTACCATTTTCTGAGAAAACTTACACTGGAACCAGCGTACTCATGCGAGGAATAGGTTGTTACATTAAGGTACCTCTTCATGTAGTCCATTTAAAGTCAGATTTGGTGATAGGATGTATAGAACGGGAATCATGTCAACTTTACCAGTGCCAAGTGTATCGCTTATCACGGGCAATGATATTTGAGAAGATATTGTATCTGATCTTCCTAAAGCAAGTGAGATACGTACCATGCGATATGCAGGAAGACATAGAAAATGTATATACACATCCTGTCAGACCTCATTTCTATTGGCCAGGAGTTCCGACTGATTTTAGAAAAAATCTGTAGAACATTTCGAACATGTCACACTTGTCAGATGGTCGGTAAACCAAATCAGAAGATCGCAAGATATCCTTGACATAAGAGTATAGCCCCAACATCTAAGTTGCATCTGCCCTTAATACCATATTTCCTTAAAAACTTAGTGGAGAGGGGTGTGTGTGTGTGTGGGGGGGGGGGGTTATAGGGTATTTTATGATATCTTAAATAGAGTATCCAACAATATCATATTCCAAAATACATTCAAAGAACTAGATCTTGGCCTTAACATGACGGAAAAAGATTGGCAAACGATTAATCGTAGTCCCCACCGATATAATGTGTCCTCAAAACAAAAATGGTTCCAATACAGTATTATTCATAGAATTATACCAACAAACGATTTACTGTACAAAATGGGATATTAAGAATCAATTTTTGTAAACGAGAAAAACAAACCTAAGTGCACATGAGACTGCCGGAATTAAATTGCTTTAAATTGTTGTGTGATCCCTCCTTGTTGTGAATTGAAACTGTTTATTGGATCCACTCGTAACACCAGTGATTGTACAAGGCCACCTTTAGCAGCATTCCATCAAGATCACGGCGGGGGACTCCAAATGGGCCTCACATGTGATGGTCAAATCCGGGTCGTGAAGACAAAACGCCTTGACAATTTGGTTACTCCCAATGAACCCAGTGGAAACACCTTGATGACAGCTGTTCATTGTTACAACAGAGATTGTAATCTACGCAAGAATATACGAACATGTTCTAATTTAAACAGAACGCATCGGTGATCTTTGGAATAATGTTCACATCAAGTGGATTCCTTCACTTATATGTAGCTCGAATGGGGCATATATACAAAACATCCAAGCCAGAGAATAGCCAGTCTCGATTGCCTTGGTCAGATAGTCCATCATCAAACAAATTATCTTCCCTCGAAATCTCTCTGTCAGTATCTTCAAGTAGCATTTATAACATGAAGCATTAATGACGACAGTGTTGATATCGATTTCAAATTGTTTTATTATATCTTGGCAAAGTGTAGATACAAGAGCGTGTATCACGCAATCAACAAATAGAAAGGACAGGATGAAACAGCTAGGGTAACACAAAGATAAGCAAAACAACAAACAGAAAAAAACCATGATATTAATGAGATTAATTCTTAATCTTAGTCTTTAGGCCTCAACCATATGTTCCCGTGTGTTTTTATCATGTGCATAATTGACTTGCCTCTGGATGTGTTTGTGACGGGTGCTACCTGTGAGACAGGATACGCTCAACTTTTCGGGAACACCTGGTATCATCTTTATTTGATGCTGATTCATAAACACATGCATATGCACATGATATAGTCGGAATCGTACAATCGAGATTTCTAATGAATATGGAAAGGGTTTTGTGTCTTTTACTTAATTTGAAAATCACTAAATTAAAAACAATTGTAGCAAACGTATTTTACCTATCAATTGCGCTTTCATTCTCATTTGTTTAGCAATACGTCCAGACATGGGCTTCACACATTGTATAAATGAGCCAACAACCTATCTAGATATATCCCTTTCGATATCAATTTTACTAGAGGTCGCATGTTGCAAATATATTACAAAGAAACAATAACAATATATAATGGTGATGAGTAAATTAATTTTAACTAATTCACCAAGACCTGCAGTTTTTCCTGGTTTGCTATGATTTCGCGAGGGCAAGTTTTTGGTTCACAAAACACTCTCCACAAAACTGATTGACAAGAGGGATGACTTCAGCTTTCCAATAGTTAACTTTCCCTTCAATATTCAAGGAGCTCAAACCTTTGGTGTTTACATTTCACAACTTTTGAGATACAATCGAGCATGCTCCTTCTACCAAGATTTCAAATAGCGTTATACGACTCTTTCTCAGAAGTTGTTCGATCAAGGTTACAACATTCAAGGCCTCAGTAAAGCTTTCAAGAAGTGTTATGGTAGACATGTGGAGGACATTTCCAAAAGTGACACATCAGTGACACAAATTATGTCCAATGTAATTCCCTATTTTGACTTGTGCCATGTGTTCCCCTGTTTGTTTCAGGTGAACAATTTACTGGCCTTTGCGTGTGTTTGTGATAGTGCCACCGGTGGGGCAGGATACGCTCACCTTTTCTCGAGCCCCTTGTATCTTTACTATTTGATAGTGATTCATAAACACATGCTCGTGGTATAGTCGGAATCGTACAATCGACTCTGCTTCAGGCAGCGATTTGTGTTGGGTATGGAAAGGGCTGTGTCACTTTATTGCAGTGTCCTATATCCTGACAGAGCTTTAGTCTCTGATGTATAAATGTCAACTTGCTGTATTTCTTTAATGGACCTGGTGTTTACATTTAAGGCATGCACTTCTGCATTAAACATACAACATTGATCATCCGACATTAAACATATTATATTGAAAGGTACATTGACAAAATACGCGTGTGCATGTATGGGATTGCCAGGTCACTGCATATATTTGTGCTGTGTCTAAATGCATATGCTGCTGTGAAACCACAGCGCATTGTAGTCAAATACTTTGAGTTCTCGTATAAGGTAGTTGTTTGTATTGCTTTTTTCCTTAGCTATAGCAGACAGTATATGTTTATAAAGCAGCTTGGTAATATAATCAGAATGTTACAAAGGACTCATCAGAGCATCAACATGGGAGAACAAATAATATAAAGTTGTGGTTTGACTGGATATACGAGATATGAAGTAACGAAAGCATATGTGTGTTTGTGTGTATCATCAAATAATTAAAGTGGAAGAACTATTTTCATTTTATCGTTTCTTTTAGAAAGATCGAATATACATTTATAGCAGAATATAGCATACATGTAGCAAAGCGATAAATCGCAAAGAACAATAAAGAACGAAGTGTATTTAATTTTACGATGAAACATTCTTCTACCATGACATCATTTCTGGAGATACCAACATGTGCTCGCAAATTGATGACGTCTTATGTTGGACCACGCCATCACTATTGAAATACAGGTAAATATTTTTTTAAGTTTGTACATTTTATCGTCATCCTTAAATATGCTGTACATGATGTTGATATTTCATATAAGAAATAAGCGACCCGTGGGAGTTGTTTAACGTACAATAAAACACTGGGGGGAGAATAAACCATGAGGCGTAGCCCCCCATGGTTTATTCTCCGCCCCCAGTATTTTATTGTACGATAAACAACCCCCACGAGTCGCTTATTTCTTAATTAAAGTTTCAATTACATGAAACTATCTGCTTCATTTAATATGTTACTTGGAACGTTGATAAAAAAAGCGTAAGTAAGAAAGGAAATAATGTTTCTTAATAAATGTACATGTATTTACCAAGAAAGATGTGAATCCAAAATAGGGCACAAAACGAAGGATGTAAAGAACATGTTTGAGTTCAAACACACAATGAAACAGATCCGTTTCCTTCAGTGGAATGTGGTCAGTGGCAGAGAGTTAATCAGCATGCAGATGTCAACCAACTATTACATATCTATCACCATTAAGGCACCAGCCATGAATAAAATCTAGTATGATAGGAAATGAAGATTGAATGTTACACATTAAATAGCACTAAGCCTTTGAAGGCCTTCGGTTATCACCGTCACACGGCTTCTGTATTGTGAGGGCATTCCCATTTCACTGGTTCGAGGCTTCTGGCATCTGTGTCATCTGTTCCTTAATCTCCGGGAACTGCTCAAACAAAAGATTACATAGTTAAAGTGGACATATTCACCATTCTATATTACATAGCAAAAACTTAAAATATAAGACATGTTCACAGTATCCATGGATATAGCACATTGGTTCTAAATATGTAAACATATGAATAATATAGAATGTTCAGCCAAATTTACCTTTTCTTTTCGTGCATTAGACCAGAGCCTGAAACGTTTGGCAATATCTTCCTCGAACTCCTTCTTTTTGGAATAGATAGCAATTTCACGCTCTTGAAATCTTTTTGGAAGCATCCATGATTTCTCAAAAATAAATATAAATATTCCATCAACAAGGTTGTATGCCTATTTGATAGTTTACTATAAATAATTGTTTGAATAATTAAATCGCTGATCGCATATCATCAGAAATTATCATAATTGGAAACACAGACAGGCCCAAAACACAGGATTGAACATTTAAGAATTTATTTGGAACTTAAATGTATTAAATAACAAACACATCCTTTATTCTTGTAAACAATTTACCCTCTGTAGTTCTTTTTTACTTGAATCTAAAATGCACATACTTTAAGTGTTCCAGTCTGGTCAAAGCTACAAATAATGGCATTTTAGGATACTTTTTTTATTATATACATAATATATATATATATTCTAACGATCTGAATGTAGCTATCGTTCAGGTTTATATTTACAATACCGCGGCGTTCCATCTGAACACAACATCTAGTCACAATGAAATTTTACATTATGCATGAACAGCACGCGATGCATGTACACACAGAAGCCAAAGTGCATGCACCTATCTTGGAACTGCCAAATGGTAATGCAGTTGAGCTAAGCGCATCCTTAAAATGGATCCGATACAGTATCCCAATGAGCAGATAAACTGAAGAGAAGAATCAAGGTTTTGTCTCCAATTCAAAGATGATATAAAACGTTGTTGGCGAAGTAGCGGCGAGAGGTATGCCACGGCTACACGTCTTGATTATGTTCGGTATGGGTTGGTAGTGTTATGGTGATGCGCGGTATGCCAATTGACAGGCGAACTGATTTAATGACCGTGAAAAGACATGTGACTGTCCATTGATATGTTGATAAAATGTTGCGTTTTCTCGTTAAAGTCACTGGAATCATCGGCACAAATTTTGCAAGGCGACAATGACAGACCACATCGTCACCGATTATATTCTACGATACAGCATACGGACAATGGCTTACCCTGCTAAGTCCCTTGACATATTCCCAATAGATCATCTGTGGGATGTTCTTGGGCGGAGAATGCAGCGGAGACCAAGCACTCGTCAACGTTTCCCAGCTTCAAGCAGCTCTTCAGGCGGTGTGGCGGGTAATGCAGCGGAGACCCAGCACCCGTCAACGTTTCCCAGCTTCAAGCAGCTCTTCAGGCGGTGTGGCGGGTAATGTAGCGGAGACCAAGCACCCGTCAACGTTTCCCAGCTTCAAGCAGCTCTTCAGGCGGTGTGGCGGGTAATGCAGCGGAGACCAAGCACCCGTCAACGTTTCCCAGCTTCAAGCAGCTCTTCAGGCGGTGTGGCGGGTAATGTAGCGGAGACCAAGCACCCGTCAACGTTTCCCAGCTTCAAGCAGCTCTTCAGGCGGTGTGGCGGGTAATGTAGCGGAGACCAAGCACCCGTCAACGTTTCCCAGCTTCAAGCAGCTCTTCAGGCGGTGTGGCGGGTAATGCAGCGGAGACCAAGCACCCGTCAACGTTTCCCAGCTTCAAGCAGCTCTTCAGGCGGTGTGGCGGGTAATGTAGCGGAGACCCAGCACCCGTCAACGTTTCCCAGCTTCAAGCAGCTCTTCAGGCGGTGTGGCGGGTAATGCAGCGGAGACCAAGCACCCGTCAACGTTTCCCAGCTTCAAGTAGCTCTTCAGGCGGTGGGCGGGTAATGTAGCGGAGACCAAGCACCCGTCAACGTTTCCCAGCTTCAAGCAGCGCTTCAGGCGGTGGGCGGGTAATGCAGCGGAGACCCAGCACCCGTCAACGTTTCCCAGCTTCAAGCAGCTCTTCAGGCGGTGTGGCGGGTAATGCAGCGGAGACCAAGCACCCGTCAACGTTTCCCAGCTTCAAGTAGCTCTTCAGGCGGTGGGCGGGTAATGCCAAAGGGAACCATGCGCACTTTAATCAACAGTTTGCCATCAAGGTGTCGTGCATGTAAAGTCCAACATGGTTGACACACGAGGTATTGATCTACACGCCCACAATTTACTTTGCAGACATTTATGGTAAAACACACTCACTATCATTTCATTAGTTCCTGTATTTATGGTTGGTAGTATAGCAAAGAGTTAGTGCTTATTTGAAGTTATTTGGTGGTGGATTTTAAGTTCAACATCTTTAATTTAGTATTTCCAAGATAAATGAATATTTATTGCAGAATAACTGTTGATAGTAAACGTTTTGCAGTTTTGTCTTTGCAGTTAATTATTGTATTATTTGGTGTATTTGATATACTGTAGGTTGGATTCGGCAGTGGTGACCAGGTTAATACCTGCTCGTGAGAACACGTGGTTCCGCTCATAGTGGGTAATTATGTGTGTTGTATATATTGTCATCATTTAATTCATCGTGATTATGGTAATATACTGTTCAAAAGATTTTGTTAATATCTCTATTGTAATTAAGCAGTCACTTGGCATTCACCGTTTGTTAATGTTTTGTATGTTGTAATGCTATTTTGCTATTAAGTTATTGTGTATGTCCTGTAAAGAGTAATAAAGTCGTATAAAGTATTTTATATTGGATGTGATAATGTGGACAGAACCATTGTAACCACGAGACCGAAACGTTGTAACCACGAGATCAAGCTTTACAGTAAAGAACTCAACCCAACACATGGATCGTGTCTTCATTGATGGATTAATGGGTTACATTAGCATACCTGTTCTTCTGGCTGGGTGAAAGCCTTTTCAGGGTTTGATTTGTTATAAAACCAAACTTTTGTTATTGGATCATCTTTTTTCTGTCCATAATCGAAAGACTTCAGCTACAAAATAAACCAAATTGGAACCGTATATAATATGAGATGCATCTGTTTCTTGATGTGCCAAAATCTGCAAGAGTGGTCACTCTATATTACGTGTTCCTCTTGCCAATTCAACTTACCCATTGTCCCCAAACATATGAAGTGATTATGAAAACAAAGAAGCAACGAATGACTGAATACAAAATGCTGGATTCTTGATAATCCAAACCGTAAAAAAGAGTCAAAAGAACATACTTGTACTTAAAGCAAATGGCTGAAACATGTGTAAGCTATCTGCGAATGCCAGAAAGTATGTCAAATGTCAGTGACTTAACTAAGTGAAAGCTTCAGGGAAACAAGGACCAATACAGACATTAACAATATTCGAGAGACTTGACAGAGACAGCAAAAACATGATAAATAATATGCAACATTTTATCATTATTTTCTGCATCGTACATAAACACCATGTTTGGCCATCCTATCTTGGCAGATATCAACAAAAATCAAGTGGAGACAACATCAAGACTTTCACAGATACCAAAAAGTGCTTCCTTTTTATTTAAGAAATTAAAACTGGAAAACAGTTTGACAAAAACTGGCATACACTCAGGAAGCGAAAATACAAAAACAAAACAAACAAAAACAAAGACATGACCGTAACAGGCAGACTATTTCAACTATTTCGAACTTGGTAAAGTAAGTTGTACCTACAATGATGTCAAACTGTTCTCCATCAAAGGTTGTTTCTTTTTCAGCATGAAGAATTTCTTCTTTAATACCCGGAATGTCATCCTGAAAGTAAAATATTGTGTTGTACCAGTTCACTCAAATTACACCAAAGTACATGAACAAGTAAATGTGCTTCAATGAATTGCTACAAATGGGGAATGAACGTTATAAATCTTCACTGGATTTTCGTCACACAAAACTAATGCTCGCTCATTTGAGGTCCGCAATAAGTTAACAATGATTTGATATTTCGCTGTGAAGTGAACCACTCTGTAAAACCATGGCCTTTGCTCATCAATTAAATTTGTGAGATAACCGCGATACAAAACTAGCATCATACTTGTGTAAAGGGGTCCGCAGCAGACAGATTGTATTGGCCAACACACTTATACAAATCTCTTTTCCAGATTCTTCCGATGATTTCTCTTGCTTCAAGTGTGCCTGGAAATGATCCACAGCGTTCGCTCGTTAGATACGTTTTGAAACAACTTGTTGTAAGATAAATGGTATCTGACAGACACTCGTGTAGTAATCTCTATAACACGATATGCTCAATTATATCACAATATGCTCAATTATAACACTATATACTCAATCATGACACGATATACTCAATTATAACACAATATGCTCAATTATAACACTATATACTCAATAATAACACGATATGCTCAATTATAACACGATATGCTCAATTATAACACGATATGCTCAATTATAACACTATATACTCAATCATGACACGATATACTCAATTTTAACACAATATGCTCAATTATAACATTTTCTACTCAATAATAACACGATATGCTCAATTATAACACTATATACTCAATAATAACACGATGTGCTCAATTATAACACGGATGTGGGCCATAACGTTCGACGGAAGCCTCCACTTGAGCTTCAGACACGGCATCTTAAGGACGATCAGACCTTACTCTTACTCTACAGCTCATTCCTGAACAGTTAAATATTAAGGGCAGCCATCTCCATATGTACATTTCATGTTTGATCATTTTGTGACATGACCTTTATATAAGTGTACCATTCTATGTATATTTCACCCCTGGCAAATGTTTAGATGCCTTCTCTAAAACAGATGCAGTTATCAGTGTGTAACTGTTTTTTTGTCTTCCTATTCATGATACTTTCCATCCACGTGTTGAAATCCTACATTACACAAAGCAATGGCAAGAGGCCACGAAATGTTTATACGTCAATGTCAATATTTTAATCAATATATAATACTTAACAAGTTCCCACGAATACCAATTTATTTAACAAGTGTATAGTTCTCGTATTTGACTAGCAGAACTATTCACGAGTTTCATACAACTGGTATTATACGAGAGCGAGTCTAGTGTTTTACTTATTACTTGCGAATTTTCCGTTTATAACTTTTTTAAATGGTATGGTCGTGAGTATATATGCAGACATCTAGCAATAATCTAGCTTATTTTATTTGAGCATGAGAAAATAAATTAAACAAATTAGAGGTTGACACATTATTTAATATTATATTATACTTTAGAATTCAGTGTCCCATTCCACAAAGCTATCATATCACTAAGGTTATCGTAACTCCCATATTTTAACACAGACCTTCGGCTGTCGTGCTAAGATCGCTTTGTGGAACAGGGCCCTGCACCAAACAATTAACAAACACGTCACAATACACCATCATAAATTGTTGTAAGATACACCACCGAAACAAGGCCATGTGTCGTCGACCTAGCAACGGTTTCTGTGGTGATTGTGTTTGCATAAGCTCCTCTTGGTGATGAATAATCTCGTCGCGCAATGCCATTGAATAAGCCCAGGGATGTTAAGTGTTTTCAATATTTGTCAATGAAAACAGTTCCAAATTGTTTGATAGGCATTACTTAGAAGTTGACGAATGACAAGGTAGAAACAATTGTATGGATAACAACTTTTTTATTTTACAGTATTAAGGAAAATAGTTCCCACTGTAAAAAGCACGCGCTTTGGTATTAACCAGTATGTAATAAGTCTTATTGTTATTAAGCAGTAGTAATTCCTCTAACGGGCGAGTATTAATATAACATTATCAATCTGTGATTGGATACTACATGATTATTTTGTGTTGTGTGTACATGTGACAAAGGAAAGATTTGACGTTCATTTAATCTAGTAACGACACTGAAACATTATATTCACCAGAGTCAGTTTCTTGGGGACTCGTCCCCAGTGTTATGGGAAGCTCCACCAGTTGTAGGATGCTGTCATTTAGCTTGGAGTAGGCCTCCATGTCCTCGATACATTCAGATATTTTTCGGTAACTGAAACAAAACTAGAGAATTACAAAGCATTTGTATCGTTGTATATTTAATAATTTATAAGTTGAATTATATCCAAATTAGAGTTTGTAAGCACATGCGCATTCACTAATCATGCAGAGTCAAATGACGGGATCCGGTGGAGAGGCTCGCTGACTTGGTTGATGCATGTCATCGTATCCCAATTGCGTGTTCGATGATCATGATGTCAATCACTGAATTGCCTGGCCAGACTCGATTATTTACAGACCGTCGTCCTATAGGTGGACTATTGTTGAGTGTGGCGTTAAACAACAAACATTTCTTATTAACAGTGATCCTTCCATATGATTTCCCCCGCTATTCAGCCTCCTACGCCCAATGGAATGAATCTGTTCTGGTGGAAGATCGAGACTGGTTCGTCTCTGGTACTTGTTGTTGCCCTGTCTTACGCTCGGCATAAAGGGGATAAACAAGCACTGGTCGGCTCGTCAGTCAGTGTCTGAGTTGGGTATTCATGTTATACTGCGGCAAGGTATCTCGGTGGGCTAGCACTATAAAATCGCCATCTGACGGGACTAAAACAGGCAGCCACACACACACACATACACACACACACACACGTGCATGCACGTCGCCATATAAGTTCAATAATCTTGGACTCAGAGATTAAACTCATTTCACCTCACCTTATTGTCATGTTTAAAAAAAATCAATATGAAACTCCAAATTCAATAACAAAAATTCAATAAACTCCATTTACCGATTCTGTCCTAATATCCGCACAGTTGCGTTAGCTTTTACGAGCGCATCAACAATCCTGAAAATAGACATGCAACATGTTCAAAGTATGGGTGCCATTTATAATGTAAAGTTTGCCCCTTTAATGATCAACGAGCTACTTGTACAAACGATAGTTATTGGAGTGCATGCATTGTTTTTTCACATGTTTTGTCAATATGTGAAGATGTGTGACTATACATACATGAGTTCCACTCCACGGGTAACTTCGTGATGGTATGCTCTTCGGTGTAACGTCAGCCGGGTGTGAAACATGTCGTACAGGTTGTCGGCCTCCTGCAGTCAACACAAACGGAACTAAAGCCGGTCACATTGTTAGTTCTCCTGCACAGCTTAAGCGTCCCGATATTTTCTTCTGTAGAACCTCATCCCAAAACTCAGTCACGATGGTCACAGCTGCCATCAGGGACAAGTGAGTTAGTGGGTATGGTTTTACGCCGCTTTTAGCAATATTCCAGCAATCTCACGGCGGGGGACACCAGAAATGGGCTTCACACATTGTACCCATGTCGGGAATCGAACCCGGGGCTTCGGCGTGACGAGCGAACGCTTTAACCACTAGGCTACCCGACCGCCCCCCATCAGGGACGAACACGTTTACGGTATCCCCAAGTGGCATATAGAAGCTGTAGTATCAGTGTACTGAGTGTCAAACACTGTCTTGATAAATTTACTGCCATCCTATCTGAGACGTCACATTGCAAGAATAAAGAAGCTGGAGTCCGTAAGTGAACGTGTATGATGCCCCATTAACGGGCGTGTTGGTCACACTTCCTGCACCAACTTCGGTCAACATAAGAATAGCATTCACTAAATCATACCAAATATGGTCTTAACAATAACTACACCCTGATTCATCAGTGTTGTGTTAACATTCCTTTAAACGTGTACAGTATCAATATAGCAAACAACGGATAGTAAACATATCCCGTTCTAAAGCGTCATGACAGATGTTTTGTATCCATCACTTGTACATATCCCGTTCTAAAGCGTCATGACAGATGTTTTGTATCCATCATTTGTACATATCCAGTTCTAAAGCGTCATGACAGATGTTTTGTATCCATCACTTGTACATATTCCGTTCTAAAGCGTCATGACAGATGTTTTGTATCCATCACTTGTACATATCCCATTCTAGAGCGTCATGACAGATGTTTTGTATCCATCACTTGTACATATCCCGTTCTAAAGCGTCATGACAGATGTTTAGTATCCATTACTTGTACATATCCCGTTCTAAAGCGTCATGACAGATGTTTTGTATCCATCACTTGTACATATCCCGTTCTAAAGCTTCATGACAGATGTTTTGTATCCATCACTTGTACATATCCCGTTCTAAAGCGTCATGACAGATGTGTTGTATCCATCACTTGTACATATCCCGTTCTAAAGCGTCATGACAGATGTGTTGTATCCATCACTTGTACATATCCCGTTCTAAAGCGTCATGACAGATGTGTTGTATCCATCACTTGTACAGTCTCGAAATCTGCAAAGCTGCGGTGAGCCCACTCATGGGGACAGATGTGTTGTATCTATCACTTGTACAGTCTCGAAATCTGCAAAGCTGCGGTGAGCCCACTCATGGGGACAGATGTGTTGTAGCCATCACTTGTACAGTCTCGAAATCTGCAAAGCTGCGGTGAGCCCACTCATGGGGACAGATGTGTTGTATCTATCACTTGTACAGTCTCGAAATCTGCAAAGCTGCGGTGAGCCCACTCATGGGGACAGATGTGTTGTAGCCATCACTTGTACAGTCTCGAAATCTGCAAAGCTGCGGTGAGCCCACTCATGGGGACAGATGTGTTGTAGCCATCACTTGTACGGTCTCGAAATCTGCAAAGCTGCGGTGAGCCCACTCATGAGGACAGTTGCACCAAGGGGAGACTTGTTTATGAATATGTTAATAGTCACAAAGCCGAGAGGTTAACCATTCTAATATGATGTTAATAGTCACAAAGCCGAGAGGTTAACCATTCTAATATGATGTTAATAGTCACAAAGCCGAGAGGTTAACCATTCTAATATGATGTAACTTTTGTAGTCGGCGATAATATGACGATGTACACTGGTGTAAGGTGTAACCTGTTATGAGTCCCTCAACACTAAGGCTATAGCCAATGCAGATTGGTGGATTACCTTGTCTCTTGCACAGATCCGGGGCACTTTGCCATCTTCTTCTTCGACGAGGATTATACGCGCCAGCTTCATGTACCTTTCGTGGTCGAAGTTATTTTTCATGCCCATCATGTGACAGTCGCGAGCAAAGTAGTCCCACTTGTCTACGTCAATTCCCGTGTTGGCGTTGTTGACAATCTGGTGATAAAAACATGTATCATACACTAATGTTTATATCTTAGATTTCCAACACAGAGAGATTTGACAAGATGTATTGGGTGAATGTGGCAGATTCCTTTTTGCACATCAATGATGAGAGCTTTTAAATATTGGCTACGTTTAATGTGTATGCCGGGTATCCGCTTACCTAAAACGTGCTATGAAATGATGTATTTATACGATAGTCAAGGAAAGAAGAATTGGGTTACTGATATTAGAACAACGTTATTTTCACTCGGATTCGGTCATGTTTGGTTATCACAATCACCCGGTAACGTACAGGTGTTTACCTCGATGTTATTTCAACGTTTTAAAGATAATTTGCAACAAATATGGCATAGAAGTTTATGTAATAGCTCCAAAATGTCCTTGTTTTCTCATTTTAAATTAACGTTGAAGTGTAAAGAATATTTGTATTGTGTAACCGTGAGTAAATACCGGTCATGTATGTCAAGGTTTAGATGCAGCGCACACTGGCTGGAAACAGAAACATGTAGAAAACTTAATATCCCTCGCGAAAATAGATTTTGCAAACTATGTCAAGTTGGCCTAATAGAAAACGAGTTTCATTTCCTGCTAGTGTGCCCTGCATACACCCACCTACGCCATCTCTATATTCCTTCAAAATATTATTTACACCCAAATGTCCATAAGTTTAACATTCTTTTATCTAGAACACAAAGCTGATTATTAATATCGCTAAATATCTGTATCACAGTAAAGAAGTGAGAACACGTATTTTATCATTGTGACTGTTGCCATAAATATGCCATACATTTTGTACAAAGGGCCTGTGGCCTGTACTGTACTGAATAAAGATCTGAAGATGGTAACAATGTCGGAAAATGTGCTTATGTCCTGGTAACTTCATATTTTAGTATTTATTCATTTAATTATCAACAAACCATTACTGCTAATATTTCCCTAAATATTGCCGGTTGTATGAAATACTTACTTCATAAAGAAAAGGCCTTGTTTTCCTCTTTTCGAGCACACGTTCATCTTTCACATGATCCTGTAACATATAACATTGTAAAAGATGCTCACAAGTGGCAAACACATGGTACACTTCTATACATCAGTATGTTTAGGGTGAGGTGAGATTTGACGTCGGGATCGTTGATATTGCTCTAACATGGTGACAAACTGTGCGTGTTTGTGTGGGATGCTCATAGTCCAGACTAATGCCGATTGTATAGTGGCCCACTGAGATACCATGGCGCACTTTAACATTAAGCGCCAGGCAGGGTAACAACAAATACCATTTTTTAGCGTCTTGTGACATAGCGTGGGCTGGGGCCGACCCTCCACTCACCAGGCAGATGCTCTATCCGATGGACCACAGAGGCTGTCCATTTTACTCACCTCTATGGTTTGCTTTATGTTTGCTTTCTATTTTACTATATCACTATTCTTGCATTTGTCTGACAGACAGGTATCTAGTCCCATGGGTAGCTACTTTCTATCTTACTATATCACTATTCTTGCATTTGTCTGACAGACAGGTATCTAGTCCCATGGGAAGCTACAAAGTGTAACAAAATAAGAAACATAGTTTGTGCGAGCTCGCCATGGAATATAAAAATACTTAACTCTCCTTTCCCGCCTTGGATGAGATCCTTAATGAGCTCGAGACGAGTCCCATCTTTATCAAACTCATCAAAGGCTTTCTTCACTTCGATATTTTCTCCACGTAAATATTTCAACATCATTACTGATGCATCCTCATGCTGAAACAATTGAAGTAAACGAAATCAACTTCTTTAATTGTTTCCCCTATAACCATTGTCTGTTATGTGTGCCCATACAGACTGTAACCATAACTGTCGTACTTAATTATCAGTCGATTCTGTTGAAAATCCATCTGTTTCATATTGTTAACAGTTTTATTGTCTTTATTAACATGTTTTCATTGCCCAAATATGTTTCCACTCTTCTCACAATATGAGTAATTGTGTTTAGTTTAATGCCACTTTGTTCATTTAATTAATATCCTACGAAAAGTGGCTCACACAATACATATCACAATCAATGCGAATCTGATCAAATGACTGAAACATATATTGTACAATGAGAATGTGTAAAAAATTAAGCTTATATTAAGATGAATGCTTTGGTGTCGAGTATCACCACATCCCAAACTGTCATTTACTTGTCATGTTGTACTTAAGCGTGCTGATCTTTTGAATTTCATAATTTTACAAATATTATAAGGATTATTTAACAACGCCTGCTGTTAACGTTTACTGTTTGGTACAGGAATTGTTACATTTCATCTCGTGACAGAAATGACATCCCCCTATGGACATAAAGTGTATATACCTTCCACTTGCTGCCTGGCACCACACGAGGTATAAAGAAGTTGTCAAAGACGTGGGAGAATGGGCCGTGTCCTTAAAGAACAAAAGCGTACATCTAGTGCACATATTCGTGTCGTGTCAGAATATTTCTGTCGATAGAAATGTTTATTTAACTTTCTTTCCTCTTTGAAATAGCCTGTATCGAGATCAAAATGTATTGTGATTTTGAAAAAAAGTCTACTAATTACCGAGATCGTGGCACAGTCCTGCTATTTCAATGCACTTGATTTCATCGTCCTTCAAATCTGGATATTCCTGTTGCAGAATCCGAGCAAATGTTCCAGCCAGATAGTAGGTTCTGTTGTAACAAACAAAGTTTACATCGGTACGCGTATTAAGAATTACAGAAAAAAATACAACTTTTAACAAGCTATGTTCGGCAAGTTATTCATGTCCTCAGAATATGCTCAAGGAAGGGTTTTATTGGCACTATTTTTGACATCGCCATTGCGATATAACTTACCCGATGCTGTGTCCAAACCTGTTGTGTGCTGCGCCCGGGTATACAAAGTAACCTCCTCCAAGTTGCTTCAAATACCTCAACCTCAGAAACTGCGGGGTGTCTATTATCTTCACACACAAACCCGTCACCGTTATAGTTCCGTGAACAGGGTCTTGGAAGATCTAAGAATAAAATAAGGTTGAATCAGGTCCTTCCTTGGGTTTAACAATATATTGTATATGTCCTTAAAATGTTCGTTGAACGTTATAAACTTTGTCAATATCAGCAAATGGTTATAAAAACACACGAATGCAATCTCGAAAGATCATTGCATATGTCCATTACGCCTCCACCGGAATATATATCTATATATAATAGCTATACACATGCATATTCAATGACATATGCTCTTTAAATAAAAGAAACGCACTGGTAGTATGTCGTTCACTAAACCTGACTACACAATAAATCCGGTATATAAATTGGATATATGTTATTGGAAAATGTTGGTTGCCCGATGTTCGACAAACGGTGCGTCAAAACGCAGCCATTGTCGATTTGCAATGTCTTAAACGGCATTGTTTTTAAACTTGTTCAAATATGTCATGCAGGAAAACAGTAAAGCAAAATGCACGTGCAAGTTATATGGCATTCGTAATTCGTGGTAGTGGCTATAAAAAGGAAGCATAATTTGTCAAGTTCGAAAATGCCGAGACAAAGCGCTCCCAATCGGGACATAGCCATAGGACGTATCCAAATAGAGGAGAATCGCAGAATCAACGTCCACCACAGCACCATTTGCCGCCTTTGGAACCGATATACACAGTTCAATTCCGCTGCAAGCCGCCCGGGTACCGGCCAACCAAGAGTTACCACCCCTGCACAGGATCGCTACATTCGACTGTTCCGCCTACGTCATCGCAGCTACGGAGACTGTAGGACGCATCACTGGTTTGAGGAGGATATCGGACAAGACTGTCAGGAACCATCTTCGCGGGGCTCGAATCCGACCCAGTAGACCAGTTATCGTCCCTGTTGGTGCTATACCTAATAGCCTTGGAATTCGGGAAACTGGAGAAGAGTGTGGCTTAGCGATAAATCACGATTTCTTCTCCACCGGCGAGATGGAAGACAACGTGTTTATCGACGTCAAAATGATCGTTTTGCCCTACATTGTGTACGTGAATTCGACAATTTCGGTAGCCAGGACGGTTACATCCCATTAGTGAGACACCCATTGTAAGACAGTGGAGTAGGTGGGATTAATTAAACAAACACAGCCAGTCTACCCACTTAACAATGGTCACAGCCCATGATTAGCGGATGAATTAATAAGAGTAGGCCATTAATTCTGTTTGAATGATCTCAGGAAATAAATGAGTTAGGAGCTTGTAGGAGCTTACTCAAAAAGTTGAGATGCATGTTTTGTTAAAACTTACTTATTACACATATAAATTCCCCCTAGTCTGTGAACAATTCATGCACAATCATGGCAGGTTTGCCGCAGGTTGAGTTCATTAGCAGTCAAAGAGGTACTCTCCAGGTTCTCTTTCAGGGATATCTCCACTACAAGAACAAAGTAAGACAAACTGGTACTCATTGGCGATGTACCGTTAAGACCTGCATTGGCAAATGTACAACAGTTGGAAATTTTGTTAGAAATTTCACTGTACACAACCACCAACCAGAAGACACCAGCAGAATCCAGTTACTTGGCAGCTTAAGGAAGAGAGCAAGAGAAGAACCAACAACTCCCATGCCAGCCCTCTACAACGACGAGGTCTTGATACATGATCCGGAGGCTGCAGCTATATTTCCCTCCTTCAGCTCAGTCGGCGTGTTTCGGGGTGTTTCTTCCAGTGGATCCGACGAGCTGCTGCCTTGCCTCTGCTGCCTCTTCAACAGGTTCAGGATGCATGGATTGACTCCATGAACCAGTCTCCCGATGTACCGAATGCTGACGAATTCAACGACTACATAGTCACAAACTGGGTGGATTATGAAGCCAGATTCCCTCTTTTGCTGTGGAACCATCACCAGACATTCGGCCCAAGGCCCAACAACAACCTGGAGGGTTTCCGCAGTCGCCTCACTGCATCACTGAATCATCGTCATCCTAATCTCTACAGGTTCATCGAGATCATCAAGAAGATTGAGAAATCTGAGAAGACCAAGCTATCTCACTTAGACCTAGGTGCAGCTCCACCAGCAAGAAAGTGTGTGTACAAGGAGATTGACAATCGACTTTCCAGACTGAAGGATCAGCTATCCCAGGGTGTCAAGACACCACTCCAGTTCGTGGATGCTGTTGGCAAACTTCTGAAGATGGATTAAGGTTGTGTCAGTGTGACAATCTCGATGTGAACTGTGATATTAACTTTAACTGAACTCTAAGTGGCGAATATGTTAAAACAATGGATTTAAGGGATGGATGAATTAAAATGTTGAATG
Organism: Haliotis rufescens; assembly: GCF_023055435.1. Classification (NCBI taxonomy): domain Eukaryota; kingdom Metazoa; phylum Mollusca; class Gastropoda; order Lepetellida; family Haliotidae; genus Haliotis; species Haliotis rufescens. The sequence goes on from NW_025963783.1 coordinate 247,334, forward strand.
AAATAATGTAAAAGAGGGTATCAAGCATCTTGAGTCATTTCTTTTGTCTATAATAAGACAAGTCCATTTTCATGATAGGGGTTAATTACCTGATTATCATGTGCAACCAGGTATGACATTGTTGTTTTAAGGTGTCTCACAACTGGGCTGTCTTACTAATGGGAGGAGACCGCCAGGACAAGGCTCCACCGCACACAGTTCGTGTCACGGTAGACTACCTGCATAATGCCAACATCAACGGCTTTCCCTGGCCGTTGAGATATCCAGATCTCGCAGACATTCACACAACTGGCCAACGCGTTACAAGCAGAATGGCGCGGAATTCCGCAGGACAGAATTCGTAAACTTATCCAGTCAATGCCGAGGAGATGCAGATCCGTGATTGCTGCCCGGGGAGCGCAACCTTGTGGCCTTTTGTGACATGACAATGAACAGTTTTCAATGCCTTTGTACAACGGCAACATGTGACTATTGAGCTCCAAAATTTCATATTTGTATCTGTGCTATTAAATATATCGACTTTATTAGGTACAGTAAATTTCTAAAAATCTACCTTTGCGTTTCTTTTTTTTGAAGAGTGTAAATAAAGCGACAAAACCATTTCCATAGCCGATAGAAATCTCTACATAAAGCAGAGTCGATAGTGCAATTGGGGTACTCTGCCAGAGGTAACAATGCCTACCTTTGAACTGGAATCTTGTCTGCAGAATGAAAACATTCACATATGTATGATATATATCCGTGCATTTACTGACGAAGAGAATTTATGGATGTCAACTTCTTTATTATTAGGAACACAACATTACTCCAACAACAATAACTTGCGACAAAGAAAGCTACAAGAAGCCATTGGCATCAGGAGACACCACCCAGCCATGAACTGTGAGTAGGGAAACTATCTGCCTCGTGCTTGGGACTTATTGCTTTAGTCTCTCTTTGTCTGTGCTTATTATCTAGCTGGTATCCATTTGCCCATATCCCTTTCTATTGTTTTACCTCTAAGTGCCAATTACACCCCGCCCTCCCGTTTGCCCATTGCCAATTACTAATCAGTGATAATTTAAGTCCTGGCTTCCATCAGCGCTTATTACTATAAAGTGTTGTCTATTGCTAATCACCTATAAGCGCCAGTTATCTGTTGACTTCCCTTGTTAAGTTCCCACTTTTGTTATCTTATTACTCTCAGCGTCATAGCATTCATTCTGCACACACTACCTAACACATCGAACCGCATTACAAACCACCCTCAATCTAAACAAGGCTCTCACTTTAGAAGCAATACTAAACCCACAAAATAAACTAGAAAACTGCAAGGCCTTAGGCGTATTCTTAATCAAAACGGAACTAATAAAACGCATCTAAAAACATAATAACCTACCTAATCAAAATCACATAAACAAACAAACATCCACCATACCCAGCTCCCTTAGTTCTCCTCCCCAACCCCATTGGCATCTATTCCAAATCTCAAAATTCCAAAATTATATATAAGCAACCGCTAAAGCCCCCTCTTGGGTTGCACAGACCACCTTCACCCCTTTCGGAAACACATTAAATGGCCTGGCCGGGCCCGTGTGCGAAATACGCATCAGTCGGAAAGCGCACGTTAAATCTCCAAAGTAAGTAAGTAAGTAAGCATTCATTCACCTGATGAAGGAGTGAGCATATGATCCGAAACGCTGTGTTCCTAATGATAAAGGAGTTGACATCCATAAATTCTCTTCCTTATGTGTATCACTTCTAAATGCCTTTCAAAAACTCGTGCATTTACTATTACTTACTCATTTAATCCCCAATGCATGACGGTACGACTTCGAATGAAAATTTATAAGGTGTCTTCGTACGTACTTTGACAATATACAACAGATAAGTGTCACAGAAAATGAATGCATAATGTTTGTACAAAAGCGCTATGCATTATTGTAAAGAAGGCACTTTGGTTAAATGTTACATTGAACTATTTTTTTTCACTAAACACATTAGCAAAGACATGCATGAAATACTCACACTGGGCCACTTGAGGTACCTGAAAGTAATAATAGCAAAATATATCGATTCCTCTAAGTAGATGTAACCAAATGTCGTTCCTATCACACAGTCGTTTATTTTATCAACATTAAACTTGAAAACTCTTGATCTTAACTGAAATGGCAAATATCTATTTTGCAAAACGATGACAGTTTTAGCCTTGTAGCCTTCACCATGTCTATAAGTCGACTTAAATTACAGACTTACACGGACAGATCCATCTTACTGCAGAAGTATTTTCCCACAGAGAGAGTGAACATTATACAGCAGTATTCTAGCTACATCACAGCAATGTGTAAATAATCGTTTTCGCACAAGACAAACCATTGATCAATAGCAGAAGCAACGACCCATGCTGTAGGACCTGGGTGGCTCCCACGAGAGCATGTGGCAGAGGGAGATTATTCTGAACTTGTACCATTCATGGTCAAAACAAAAAAAAGAACTTATCTCTGGTTGACATTACCTGTCAAATTATTTACAAAATAAAGTGACAAAATCCTTTCCAAGATCACACGAAATAATACGATTCACAATCCATTGTACTATTTTGACTATATCCTATGCATGAACCAGGTGTTCGCGAAAAGGTGAGTGTCTCCTGCCACACCGGTGGTGCCCGTCACAAGGACATTGAACAAACAAGGGAATACATTTTTGACAGCTTATCTAAGGCCTTGAGTGCCTTGAATGTAGCAACTTTAAGAGTGAGTGAGTGAGTATGGTTTTATGCCGCTTTTAGCAATATTCCAGCAATATCACGGCGGGGGACACCAGAAATGGGCTTCACACATTGTACCAATGTGGGGAATCGAACCCGGGTCTTCAGCGTGACGAGCGAACGCTTTAACCACTAGGCTACCCCACCGCCCCTACAACTTTAAGAATGCACATACATTCGGTTATTCTGTTTTAAGGGAACAATGTTACAATTGTTCACGTTCAAACTTAGAACTTTTGGTTCAGTTTAAATATACGACTTACCAGATTGATCCCCATTCTTGAGCCGACTTTGCTTTGTGGAGAAAGCCCCTTGGTCACCTCCTTCTACAATTTCTACCTTCCGTTTATCTCCTGCCTCAGGTTGATTCGTAGACATATGCATGTTTGCAAATATCTGAAATGACATTGCAACAATGTACAGATGGTATGGTACATTTTATTGTGAACATTTATTCTGTATATTGTATTATGTTTAGTGTGTGATAAAAGGTGGTTTGAGGACATTGTGGTTGGTATAGTGTACATTTTATTATGAACAACGAAAGTGTTCTGTTACAATGTTAACATAAAGTCGGTTTGCACAGTACAAAGTTGTGAAATCAGTAAATGACCCACAGTTCTCCTGATTAATCATTACATTTTTATTTAAACACACGGTTTTAAGTTTACAGTCAAATCGTAATACAATGGGCCAAATAAGCGCCAGAAGGAATAAGCTAGAATGAATGCAAATTAACTTACGAATGTTCAGAGTTGATGCAGAAGAAAACAGCCACTTATGATTAGACCTTTTTGGTTCGAGTGTTCTGATTGACCAATGTCAATCGCCTAGGGGACGACGTCACGCTAAAAATGGCTTCCTAGTGACAGATGTATACCTAAAACAGTATTGCAGTACATGAATAAAAACGAGCTAGAAATAACACCACTGGTGCAGCCATCCAAAGAACAGCAGCCCAGGCTCTATTAAAATTAGAGCTATATCTTGAGTTCACCCTGGCTAAAGAATGGAAAGAGGTATGCGTCTGCGGTTTGCAACAGTCAGCAGTCATCTGGTGTTGTAGAGACGTTCTCACTTTGACACGAGGTATTGAACTGTGTTTTAGCGGTTGACGATTTCGAGTCTACCAATGTTGGGACTGATCAGCAGATAAGCTTTCTTGTCAGCAGGTGGACCCCTCTAACTGCATGATTTGAGGACCTTCTCTGCAAAGATCAGCGTCCATCAAAGGAGTCTCTTAAGTCATTGGATCGTGACACAGCTTCAATCCTCGGGCAGTGGGATGCTCTTCCCATCACTAACAATCACCTTTAAAGGAAACAGACTACATAAGGTGATCATCCCTACTTTCAGCTCATTGTTCCACAGCAGCAACAAGAATCCTTCATTTCTCATCATCATGATGTCTTCTTGAGACGACTTTTTATTGGCGAGGAATGATGGGAGATGTCGAGAACCACATTCATAGCTGCCAGAGGTGCATTCTTCGGAAAACCGCTAATCAGACTGAGCTCTCACTGAGCATGGAAATGGTGTGTGTCGACTATCTCAGTCTGGAACCTTCATCTGGAAGTTACTCAAATGTTCTGGCCGTTACTGACCACTTCACCAAGTATGCTCTTGCAATTCTTGGGATGCAGGACAACTCCCTATCACCCCATGGGGAACGGGTTATGTGATAAGTTTAACCGAACACTTCTTGGGATGCTCAGGAAAAGGCCCGTTGGAAGGACTATATTGCTCATGTGGTCCATGCCTATAACTGTACCTTGTCTTTTGGGTTCATGCCCATTATTCCTCATGTTTGGCAGACATCCTAGACTTTCTGTTGATGTTGCCTTTGGCACGTCTCTTGCCACCACTTCATCGCCATCTTATATGCAGTTTCTCAAAATCTGGACCCGACCCGCGCCAAACAGGGGAAGACTTATAAAGCCTGTGGTGCTACTGTCAAGGTAGGTGATGTCGTGTTAGTCCGCAACGTCAACATTCTTGGGAAACAAAAGCTTGCCGACCGAAGGGAGGAACATTTCTATGTGGCAGAGTCACAGCTGACTTACAATGTTCCCGTGTTTCAAATCTGCAAGGAAGGCACCAGGGAGCATTGTGTACTGCACCGCTATTTACTTCTTCCAATTGGTTTGGATGGCCGTCCAATTCCAAAACCTCGGAGCCCTCAGCCTTCTCTAGGAGCTTCCGCTGTACCTGGTGATACCTCTAACACCACTTTGGAGATTTCTACAACCGACATGGATGTGACAATTTCTTTATCTCCAGTGCCTGGGGGTTCTCCATTGGGTCAGCATTTTGAAACTCCTTCGTTTCCAAGGTCACCACCAGCTCAATTATCTGGTGTTCCATCTTCGACGACGCCATCATCTTCAACTTCCCGGGTGCCTTTCAACCCTTCTACTTCTGCACCTGTTGGCCCAGATTCATTTTCGGTCACCCCACCAGTGGTTACGAGGCCTGGCAGGTCATACCAGAAACCAAAGTGGATGGCTGATGGTCAGTGGGTGGTGAAACAGAAGATGGCTTGGGTATAGTTCTCTATTTAGTCCACTGTATATATGGTTTGAGCACATTTTATTGCTTTCTCAGGTTCAACCTTCGGCAACCATTCATTATCCTGCTCCTTTCCTTGGCTGGTCGTCTGTTATCAGCTGTGTATGGTGAGGGCACCATTTCCCAAACGGGGGGTGCATTGCTATATACATCATTATTCATACATCATCATCATAATCATCTTTTTGTTCATTGTTTGTCGTGGTCAGTAAATAACTCTTTAAAGTACTTGACACTTGTATTCTCAATCTCTGGGAATCTCTTCAACCTCGACGTTTTTTCACACCTGTAGGGTCTAATTACATCTTGCATTAAGCGCTTCCTTTGATGCTAAATGCAATCTATCTTCTAATTGGCCACGCTGGTTCTCTACAGATAGCTTCCTTCCATACCTGACTTCATCCTCATTTCATATGTCTGCTGTTGTGGATAAGGGTTGTTCTTTTCTTCAGGTATGGAATGGACACTGTTCATTTTGTTTTCATCTGCCTCCGTCAGAAATTAATATTCATATTAGGGTACTGAATTAAATTGAATAACATATAAAATATCATTGAAAGTAATATTAAATTACTAAATCAATATTATAGAACTAATTTGTAAAATAATTAACCGCATGGTCCATTTTATCCCATGTGCTTTTTCAAGTATTATATAATTTTAATGTTAAATGACTACTAGTTGTATTATGGTTACAAAATGGGTTTGTACTATATTTAATATTAATACCTGTTATTCTCAATGTATCTGACTTCATGTTCTGCTGTTGAGGAGGAAGGATATGATCTATTCTTCAGGTTATTTCCGTCATTTTATAAAAGCATAATTATCATCTGCCTGTGGCTGTGTTCTCCAACAGCCTGAGCCCGATCAAATACACCACCCCGGCTTCAAATATGGCGCCCAACGTGGGACTGAGCACGTTCATATTACATTTAAGCAAAATAAGCCTCAGTAGCCTACTATGCGGCCAGGGACGTGCCTTCTGGTGGGTATATGTAGCAGGGCGTGGAGTCATCTTCCAGATGACATCCTTACCTTGTCAGCTTGTTGGTGGGGTTTAACCTCTTTGGTCATGTGGACAAGGCGTCCGACCTCAGATCAGAAGGTCCGTGGTTCAAATCCCATCACGGAACTCACGAGAAATTTGATGGCCGCTACACATGCTTTGTACATATAACCATCATGCAATTTGGCAATTTGAATCTTAATTCTGGGCAGTCACTGAAGAAACGTTGACCAGGTTGGACCATGTGTCTGGACTGTGTGTCTTTGTTAGGTTTGTGTGATGTCCCTAGCTTTGGTGGCGTGAGTGTTATACTTTTATTGATTATACTGACTGTACGCATTATGTCAGCCTACCGTATGTAAGTTGCTCCATTATGTATGTTAACCTATTCATGGTTGTAACATGAATGGTATCAGACACTGTAAGTAGTGTGTAATTGGTTGTGTCGTGTCCGGGACTCGTAGCGTGGACCGGCACGGGACTCGTGGCAAGACGTATGGACACAGCTCGCCGTCAAGCGACGTGAGGGCGTAACTCGCGGTCAAGATGCAAGGGGTGCTTGCCATCAGAAAGAGCCGGCTGTGTGACAGTATAATATGTAGCATCTGGAGGCAAACTGTGGATCAAGACAGATGAACTTGTGAATATACAACTGTGTATATCTCTGTTTTGCATCAAGTCTGGTCTCAAGATGTCGATACGTAGATCTCCTGGGTCTAAGCATACCCCCACCTACAAGCTGCAGCATATGGGCACCGGTGTAGGCTTGTTCTGTCTTTAAAAAGTCAATAATTCTGTAGATGTTGGGGTGGGGACTGCCCATGATGGAGGTGAGCTTGAAGTGCCAGCCCTCTACGTGGTTCGTCGTTCTTGGGCCGACGGTGTCGTGGTGATTCCAGGTGCTTCGTCCATGATCGCCCTCCACCCAAACTTCAGTCACATAGTTAGTAAATCGGAGAACTCTGGCATCATGGAGAGGGGCGGCGTTGAGTGCGTTGAGCCAAACATCAACTATGTGGGCTAGAGGAACCAATGGCAAGGCAGCAGCTCTTCTGATCAGTAGTTTAACACTTTCGCTACGGCTATACTCAGTCTGCAGTCCAAACCTCTGAGCATTTCACCAAATACATTTGCGGAAATTAAAAAAACCATTATTATAAGAGCCTGGCATAAGTGCAAATTGCTGAACACGGTTCAATCTGGCACGTGGGTGAACTTGACTCACCCACCAGCACCCCTACCAATGCCTGTTGTGCTTAGACTTACCTTCGTGATATATTTTACCACTTATATATTCTACTTGTATTTATTTTTATGTGACCTCGTTTCTCATAACTCATATTGAGGGGTTCTGCACGTTTATCTATGTTCTATGTATATATGTATGTAGTATGTTGTACAGAAGTACGTTGTACGTTTATAAACAATTGTCTGTCTGTCTTCCTGGCCAATAGTGCACCCAAACTAATCCCTCTAGTGTTCTACGCCTGTCTGGGTTTGTTGATTTAAGAAATTGTTTGATAGGCATTACTTAGAAGTTGACGGATGACAAGATAGACACAATTGTATGGATAACAACTTCTTTAATACTGTAAAAAGGGACGTTTCGGTATAGATCCTTATACCGTTGTCGAGCAACTATATGATCTATACCGAAACGTCGCTTTTCACAGTATTAAAGAAGTTGTTATCCCTAAAATTGTGTCTATCTTGTTTTAAGGAATGTTGAGAAACCGGGAGCACCCCATCTATTACCTGTTGCTGTTTATGTTAATCTGCTGCTTGTCACAACATATCATGCATTCCTTCTCCAGTTTGATATCTACACTGAACCGTCGCTTAATGCAATTAATTTTATGTAGTGTAGACTGCATATTGAAAGCTGTAGAGATAACAGGTTGGGTATGTACTATTTATAGTTTGTATTTGTATAGACTGAGTAGGCTGACGGTGTAGACTGGGAGGGTTGGGGGGTGTATTTGTATAGTGCAAAAGGTTTGCTGGATATGCGGGTCTCATAACCCAGATCTGATAACAGGTAAAGTTTGTGTGTTCAAGGGTGTTCACGTATTTAGGGAAAAACGTGACGCCATGTTGTGATGCGTGCATTGAGGGGAGGTGAAGTGAATATTGCACTTATTTATCGATGTGGACGTGCATGCACGTGTGTGTGTGACTGCTGGTACTTGTCCGGACAAAAGCCGATATTTTCGTGCTAGCCCACTGAGATATCACTCCGCAGTTTAACATGAATACCTCACTCAGACTCCGAGGCGACTAGTCCGTGTGTGTGTCGGAGATTTGCTGCTTGTATTGGAATGTTAAAACAGTTTACATTCAAAACCTAGATTGTCTATTACTAATCAACATATTTATTAATGGTATCTGACCCAATGTCGCAAGGATTTGAGTTTAGCAGAGATTTCTTATGAATATAGAAAGGGTTTTGTCGTTTTTATTTGTTGACTTCGCTGATGTATCTCACTATGTGACCTTTATATTAATGATCTCACGGCACTGAAGGATGTAGGGTGTACATATGTTCCGATACCCGTGTCTATACGCAGATCAACTACCCCGCCCTGTTTTCACTTCAGCTGTTCACCACGTATATATTTATATATCTAACATTTAAGTAGGTCCACATTAAAGTAGTGTACACTCCTGAGAGAAACGGATGCTTAACAATCTGTTCCCGCTGAGATATATATACGGATAGCAATGCCAAACAAGTCATAGATCGTATATCATAAATGTCTTACCTGAAACAAGCGTTCTCATAGAGAAATGCAGACCGTATAACTTTGTGTACACCAATTGAAACATGTTTAAACTTGACAAACAACAAACACAAAGGCCACTGTGGGGAGCCACTGATCGAATCAAATAACTGTGCAGTGTAGATACATGTAAGTGTAACCATGTCAGTGCACCGATAAGACGCACGTCTCAGTGTACTGAGCGATATGAGCACTTCATGTCATGCCTATTCAACATAACTACCTCTAAACAAACACAGAAAACATATTCACACGCATAAGAAACGCAAGTCGAGTATGCAGTATACATGTTATTTATTTTGAACAGTAAAGGCAAGAAATACTAATAGAGCAAGATTGACAAATATTTGACTGGAGACAGTTTTATGGATTAAAAGGCAGATGACATAATTGTTTTTTCAAATGATAAGGGCTTACACAGTTTCGGGTCAATACCCAAAATGTGAGTCAATCCCTGGTGTGACCACCATTAGCATTGATCACTGCAACACATCTCCTGTACATTAAGTGGATCAGACGATTTGTGAAGACCCTAGGGATCCTCCTGCACACATCCAGAGCAGCTGTGCGTAGTTCATCGGCAGTTGTAGAGACTGGGCGCACATTGTGCAGACGCCTTTGAACCTCATCCCACAAGTGTTCGATGGGGTTCAGATCAAGGCCGAGGGCTGGCCACGGTAGAACACTGATGTTGTGTTGTTGAAGAAAGGCTATGGTAGCTCTGGCAACATGGTGACGAACGTTGTCTTGCTGGAAAATGTCGATATGCCGCTGAGCAGTGACGCAGTGTCCCCGACCTTGACCAACATTCAGAAAGCACATGGGTCCAAGTCTCGCATTAAGTCCAATCCCTGCCCATATCATGACGCTCGATCCACCCCATGGATCCCTTTCCACAACGTTTCTGTCAGCGAAACGATCAACTCGACGCCGCCAAATTCTGACTATTCCGCCTGCATGGGAGACCCAAAAGCGACTTTCATCAGAGAAGATGACACGCCTCCACTCACGATGACGCCAGTTGTGATGACCCTGTGCCCACTGAAATCATGCTTGTCGATGCCGTGGTTGGAGAACAGGACGACGTGCTGGTCGGCGACATCTGAGGTTGTTGGAACGGAGACCTTGGATCACAGTGTCCCGGCTAATGTGTCGATTATGTGTTCCTATGGTCTGCCGAGCACTTTCACTTGCAGTTACGAACGGATGACGCTGGTGTTGACGGGTAATCTGCCGATCTTGTCGAGGTGTGTTGACCTTAGGACGACTGCTCCGAGGAAGGTCATCTGTGGTCTGTGTAGCATTGTATCGATGCAGGAGACGGTAAATTGTGGTTTTGTGGACAGACTCTCCAGCTTCCAAACGTCCGATAGCCTGGTTTCTCTGAATTTGAGTTAGGCGTGGCATTGTTGACCAAGGAGTGGTAGGTCCAAGAATCGGCCACAGTTTTATACCCAGTAAGTTCGTGACAGTTCGTGCATTTTCGATTTCGCGAGAAATGGGTGCATGATACACACATATTCATTGAAATGGTGCGTTTTGGCGATTCGTTTTTTTATGTTGCGTTTTTACTCGGGGCTTCCAAAATGCTACCAAAAATATTGATAACAACATCAGGCTTCACTACATGCTAAAAGTCGTATCAATTTATGGTTCCGTGTTTGTTACCTATTTGCTTAAAGCCACTTGCGTTTCTTTTGCGTGTGAGTATACGTATGCATTCGCTGGCCTCATTCTCAATGAAGGCTATTTACAGGGAGAAGATATATAGTGTTGGAATTACCATGTGACGTAAACGATTTATTTCCAAACTTAGTTAAAACATAGTTTAAACTTATTAATGACCAGCACTATAGTTCAAACAAATTGTTATTTAAAATGTTGTGATAATGTAACTAAATACACAATAGGTATGCGTACAAAATAACAATGCATATAAGACCTGTAAGCAGTCAGTTCGGTGTTGAGGAGAGACTGAAGTGATGCAGACTCTTATCATTTCAGTGAGACCCACCAACAAGGATATGGTGTTCTACAGATGCAATCTGCAACACGTACACTAGCACTGAGGTCAATGCGATGGATATTGGCCGTATTGTTCTCTCAACTACTGTGATAACAGGTCAAGTATACGTGGTGTTTTGTTGAAATATCATACGGATCCATAATTATATTTTATTTATTGTACCATGGGGAATTCATTCCGATCTGAAATCATACCGTTCATGTTTAAAACATAAGAGAAAAGAAGTGTAGACAAACTGTATGGCTTGCCGGTGACCCGCGAGTCAACTTCTGCTGTTCCGCCATGTAGCAATCCCGTGTTCACCAACCAGTCCTACCATATTGATTTACGATTGAATGTATAGGAATTACTTTTTATGTCACAACCGTAGGCGTAATGAAACCTCAAAACCAGATCAATAATAACCGAAATGACCGTATTTCAGTTCCGTTTTCATATAATTATCATATACTGATATTTCAAGGTAATACAAGTATGTGTACTGCGGTCTGAATGATCATGAAAACAATAAAGGCAACATGATATCTCATGATGACCTGAAGTCTGTGTACAATATTGTACTTCAACAGCTACGTGTACCATGAGCCTTAATTCACAACAAACCACACTGGCACGTAGCTGGGCGAGACTCACCAAACCGACCTTTGTCTTAATGAAGAAAATGATTGTTTCCTTCAAAAGTATTGGTTTGTTATGCTCATTGACAGAATCTATATGTTGGGCGTTTCTTCTGCAATTTTCCTTTTTAATGACTTACCATCCTGTCGTTTACACTGCACCATTCCAATATTTATAAAAGTAGATGTTGTCTTTATGATGCGCAAATACCACACAGCTAAAGATAGGACATGTAAAGTAAAGCATGGTTGCTTGTAGGCTACATATACGTACCCCTATAGAGAGAACTAAACCAGTCAGCTGACACCCAACTGCAGAGTGGTATCTGACACAGGGTAGCAGTACTGTCATTATGTCGTACAATAAGATCACCTAAGTGGTCGGCTGAGAGGGTTGAAAAGACGGTCCGTGAGTATTGGAGGGTTAGACAGAGACTTTTAGGGGGGTGTAGACTGGGAGGGTTGGACGGTGTAGACAGAAGGTTGGACGTAGTGGACTGAGAGGGTTGGACGGTGTAGACTGAGAGGGTTGGAGGGTGTAGACTTAGATGGTTGGACGGTGTAGGCTGAGAGGGTTGGAGGGTGTAGACTTAGATGGTTGGACGGTGTACGCTGAGAGGGTTGGACGGTGTAGACTGAGAGGGTTGGAGGGTGTAGACTGAGATGGTTGGACGGTGTAGGCTGAGAGGGTTGGAGGGTGAAGACTGAGAGGGTCGGAGGGTGTAGACTGAGATGGTTGGACGGTGTAGGCTGGGAGGGTTGGACGGTGAAGTATGAGAGGGTTGGACGGTGCAGACTGAGAGGGTTGGACGGTGTAGACTGAGAGAGTTGGACGGTGAAGACTGAGAGGGTTGGACGGTGTAGACTGAGAGGGTTGGAGGGTGTAGACTGAGATGGTTGGATGGTGTAGGCTGATAGGGTTGGAGGGTGTAGGCTGAGAGGTTTGAACGGTATAGCCTGAGAGGGTTGGACGGTGTAGGCTGAGAGGGTTGGACGGTGTAGACTGAGAGGGTTCGAGGGTGAAGGCTGATAGGGTTGGATGGTGTAGACTGAGATGGTTGGAGGGTATAGACTGAGAGGGTTGGAGGGTGTAGGCTGAGAGGTATGAACGGCGTGGCCTGATAGGGTTGGAGGGTCCAGACTGAGAGGCTTGGAGAATGTAGACTGAGAGGGTTGGAGGGTTTAGACTGAGAGGCTTGGAGAGTGTAGACTGAGAGGGTTGGAGGGTGTAGGTTGAGAGGGTTGGACGGTGAAGACTGAGAGGGTTGGACGGTGTAGACTGAGAGGGTTGGAGGGTATAGTATGAGAGGGCTGGACGGTGTAGACAGAGAGGGTTGGAGGGTGTAGACTGAGATGGTTGGATGGTGTAGGCTGATAGGGTTGGAGGGTGTAGGCTGAGAGGTTTGAACGGTATAGCCTGAGAGGGTTGGACGGTGTAGGCTGAGAGGGTTGGACGGTGTAGACTGAGAGGGTTCGAGGGTGAAGGCTGATAGGGTTGGATGGTGTAGACTGAGATGGTTGGAGGGTATAGACTGAGAGGGTTGGAGGGTGTAGGCTGAGAGGTATGAACGGCGTGGCCTGATAGGGTTGGAGGGTCCAGACTGAGAGGCTTGGAGAATGTAGACTGAGAGGGTTGGAGGGTTTAGACTGAGAGGCTTGGAGAGTGTAGACTGAGAGGGTTGGAGGGTGTAGGTTGAGAGGGTTGGACGGTGAAGACTGAGAGGGTTGGACGGTGTAGACTGAGAGGGTTGGAGGGTATAGTATGAGAGGGCTGGACGGTGTAGACAGAGAGGGTTGGAGAGTGTAGACTGAGAGGGTTGGACGGTGTAGACTGAGAGGGTTGGAGGGTGTAGAATGAGAGGGTTGGACGGTGTAGACAGAGAGGGTTGGAGGGTGTAGACTGAGAGGTTTGGAGGGTGTAGACTGAGAGTGTAAGATGGTGTAGACTGAGAGGGTTGGACGGTGAAGACTGAGAAGGTTGGAGGGTGTAGACTGAGGGAGCTGGAGGTCGTAGACTGAAAGGGTTAGATGGTGTAGACTGAGAGGGTTGGACGGTGAAGAGTGAGAGGGTTGGAGGGTGTGGACTGAGGGACCTGGAGGTCGTAGACTAAAAGGGTTAGATGGTGTAGGATGAGAAGGTTGGAAGGTGTGAACTGAGAGGGTTGGACAGTGTAGGCTAAGAGGGTCGGATGATGAAACTGAGAGGGCTGACGGATGTAGACGGGCGACTGACTGGAAGTGTTAGACCGAGAGGGTTGGAGGGTGTAGGCTGAGAGGTTTGAACGGCGTACCCTGATAGGGTTGGAGGGTCCAGACTGAGAGGCTTGGAGAATGTAGACCGAGAGGGTTGGAGGGTGTAGACTGAGAGGCTTGGACGGTGAAGACTGAGAGGGTTGGAGGGTGTAGACTGAGAGGGTTGGAGGGTATAGAATGAGAGGGTTGGACGGTGAAGACTGAGAGGATTGGAGGGTGTGGACTGAGGGACCTGGAGGTCGTAGACTAAAAGGGTTAGATGGTGTAGGATGAGAAGGTTGGAAGGTGTGAACTGAGAGGGTTGGACGGTGTAGGCTAAGAGGGTCGGATGATGAAACTGAGAGGGCTGACGGATGTAGACGGGCGACTGACTGGAAGTGTTGTCGGTTTATAGATAGAGGATGCTATCGATTGTACCTCAAAAGATGTGATGTGTGAGTACGCAAGGGTGGGTCGGGAAAGTATACTTTTTGAAAATGAAGTAATCCCTCTTGTCAACCAATTTTGTGCAGGGTTTTTGTTGCTAAAATTCTTTATGCACAAATCTAAATATGACACAACGGACTCGTCTCTGTTTGTGTTTTCAATAGATGTCATCAGTGGAGCAGGATACGCCACCAGTAACACCAACCACTCAAACAATTTGCATGAATACGAAAGTGCTTGTTGCCTTAAGCATACGACGCACAGCAGCACTCCTGCCATGCGATGGTGGTCTGTAAACAAACCAGACAAACAAAGTCATCCATGGACCAGAAAATTCACCGACGCGATCATGCATTTACTGATTTTATTGAAATTGAAAATAACGATATGAGATTCTGCTGCTAATAAGTAAAAAAACGTTTATGAAATATATTTGTTTTGCGAACCGTGGGGGTGTGGGCAGTTTTGATGTCTCGACCCACACATTTCTTTTGTAGCTGACTCAGCTTATGATGAAAGTCGGGGACTTCAGTTGGGTGGTTGGTTGGTTTGTTGTTTAACGCCGCACTCAGCAATATTCCAGCTATTTGACGGCGGTCTGTAAATAATCGAGTCTGGACCAGACAATCCAGTGATTAATATCATGAGCATCGATCCACGCAGTTGGGACCGATGACTGGTATCAACCAAGTCAGCGAGCCTGACCACCCGATCCCTTTAGTCGGCTTTTGCGACAAGCATAGTCGCCTTTTACGGCAGGCATGGGTTGCTGAAGACCTATTCTTCCCCGGAACAGGGACTTCAGTCCACCAGCCTGCAGTAACTATTATAATATTGGACTGCCAATTGCAAAAATATATTTATCTGACGATTACAATTTTATACAACTTGAGATGGTGTTACCGGAAGGGAAGGACGTGCTCACCTCTTTCGCCAACACCTGGTGTCATCAAAGACTTTAAGTGAACCTTCCATGTGATTTTCACAGCTGATTCCCAGTGGAATGTGTTCCGAGACTGGTTGCCCCCTGGCGTTGATGTTTTATATTGATCAAAACAAGAAGATTTCAACTATCATCGCAATGATGTGACATAGGTCTCCTATGTTTACTTGGTTTTCGAACAAGATTTTGCCATGCTGCAACTGTGAGACCAACCTCTCCTGTACGGGCCAGTCCAAAGAACTGTACATTTCTCGATTTTGAGTTAAAATAGGTATATGATCAGGTGAAAAAAATCTTTATTTCTGTATAAATTACCACCAAAGAGAATAAATAGATCTTAATTGTGAACCCTCCCTTTTAAAAAAAGCTGTATCCGCCCATGCCATCACTACTACCATGACCACTACTACAACTACAACTACTTCCACCAACGTCAACACCACTACCACTACCGTCGCCACCATTATTACTACTACCACAACCACCACCACTACTACCACCATCACTACTACCACTGCTACAACTAATACAACTACTTCGACCAACATCAACACCAATACTTCTACCCCCGCCACCATTATTACTACTACTACCACAACCACCGCCGCTTCTACTACTACTACTACTACTACCACCACCACTACTACTACCACCACCAGTATCACCACCACCGCTACTACTACTACCACCACTACTACTACCACAACCACCACCACTACTACTTAGTACTACCATCACTACTAGCATGACCACTTCTACTGCTACAACTACTTCCACCAACATCAAGACCAGAACCACCACTACTACTACTACCATCACTACTAACATCACTTCTACCATCACTACTACCACTGCTACAACTAATACAACTACATCCACCAACATCAACACCACTACTTCTACCATCGCCACCATTATTACCACTACTAGTAGCACAACCACCGCCGCTTCGACTACTACTACAACTATAATCACCACGACCACATCCACTAACACCACTTACACCACCATTACCACCACCTTCCTCCCCACGACCGTCACCACTCTTATCACCACCATATCCACCACTACTACCACTACTACTACAATTACCGTCAACAACAACACCACCACCATAACTACTGCTACACTACCAGCACCAGCAATATCTTGTCACGCCGAAGAGGTCTGTGGTCTCCCCTACGTTTATGAAAAAAGATAAAGACATTAAAGACAGTGCAAGACAATTAACTATCCTCTTCCATACAGCAGAAATGCAGGCTAGTGAACATGCTCTATGGATATACGAATACCAACTCCGAAGATGTGGCTCTGGACATAGCGATTAAGATCAGTAATCAGTACTCACCCGTTATTCTTTAATGGACATTTACATACAAATAATTATGAAACAGGTCTTCCATGGAGAGCCTCTGACACATACACTCAAGATGTGGATGATAGTATTCCACAGTGAAGTAGTTCATTCAGGAGGACGATGGCTAATGCACTGGTGTGTGTACTGGTAGTCTTCTCAGAGCTACAGATTTGGTACTTAGTGTGCTTATTCCTTGTTGTAAACATCCAGTATATCCTTCAGGTCATATTTCGTCATTCTATGCATAATGCGATATGACGATAACATGATAAGATGATAGCGTTGCTTTGTTAATTCTGGCTTTTGATTTTTTATAAGCCATCTGGCAATAGGTTCGCAATTAAATGGTTCTTTATATTCCTAATTATTATTTATATTGTTTAAAATAATTTCTCATCCAATTCTGGCTTTCACAGGACATATCGTTTGTGTGAGTTTAAACGATATCACCCTCGAGATATCACCCATTGGTCAATTGCCATAAAAGATTCTTTTCATGACTACCTTTTGCTTTTAAAACATGTTGTGTCTTTACTGTATTCCATCAATGCCTAGACATGGTAGTCGGAGTACCGAACCCTTTGCTAAGTGCGATGTGTTCGTGTTTAAGGCCGAAACGTTCCATAGCTGTGATGCCATAGCACAGTAACGCTACAACGTGACGTCACGTTTCGACATTTCGAAAGTAGAAAACCTTCATATATTTGACAGACTGGTGGAGATTCTGTACTCTCAAGAATTTCAAATTGGCGGAAGTTTTTGCAAACCATCGGAATATAAAACACTTATTTGTGGTTTGTGGCTTGTTTTAAAGTCGAACATAACGCGGTTCAGTGTTTACTAATCTGGAAGGACAATATCAAATCAAACTCTAAAGGTTGTTATTACCACCATTTCAAAACTTTATACCTGCCAAATATAAAATTCCGTTGAAGTAGCCACAGTCTATCCATAAAGACGGACCGATGGTGATCTTTACCGATAGAGTAATTTATAATACTCATCCTAGCTCATTCGTCGTAAATTGTAATGTTAACCCATTAAACCTTTGCTGCATACATGGTATAGACTTTGTTCTATTTGGAAACAGTTAATCCTCATTTTTGAAAGGTTTTTGTTGCTTTTATTCTATTCATCCTGTTAGGTAATGTAACATCATTAGCTATACTATATTTAGACCGTAAACAGCATTCTAACAAAATAAGGTTCAGCTCGTTTTAGCATTTGTTTGCCCGAGCCACAAATTGAATCAACTGATAATTCCAAAACCTTCAAGAAAAGCGCAAACCAGGAAAGCATTTAATTTATATTTCATAATAATGCAAAGATTTTCCCCGTTCGAACCCATGAGTGCCATATACATAGTTGCGTTAAGACGTTGTATGTTCAATTATACGCTTAATTATATACAGTGAATACAATTTTTTAAAGAAATTATGCAGGTTTTACCCATTTTGACTTACTATCCTGCCTTATTTAACAGGCTAATTTGAACTCGTTAAAGTCTAATATTTTTAAAAAAAATTGAAAACCATGTATTTTCGTTCCAGGTTTCGAGGTGCCGAATCTTGCACTGAACAAACCCACAGAGCTCAGTATATGACGGAAAGACATCTGATCTGGCTGTTGATAACAACAACGTTCACAACAAAGCCGGAAGTTGTGCACACGGCGCGTATGTTGCGCAGCCGCCGCTAGACTGGTGGCAGGTAGACCTCCAGCAGACCCTCCCGGTTATAAATGTCTCCTTCACCGACATGGTGGATTGTTGCCGTAAGTAAAATAAACACTGCTATACATTGACGTTCATCGCATATAAAATGGGGATACAACACGAACTGAAACTCAGTTAATGCACACACGCCTGCGCCCGCACACACGCACACACACTTAACAGTAATTCATTTATTGAGTTCTGCGCCTAACATGCCTTAAGGATTATAGCGTTTCACCGAAGTCAGTCACCGCCTATTCCACCGAGGACAAGAATAGATGTATTGTGTACACTGCCGCCTAAGACCCCTTGACGCTCCATCTGCACAATATCTGCGCCCACTGGTAAAGCCACGCCCAACACTGTGGTGTTCGAAGAGTCCGATTGGGCAAAATACCTTGTCGAAGACCGTATTGAAGTAGTGTTCAGCTGCAGGATTAATAGGTAACATGAATATTTGTAACATACATATAGGTAAGAAACCACACACACACACACACACACACACACACACACACACACAAACACACACAAACACACACACACACACTAAAATTGGAATATTCTAGATTCAGAGTATAAACAACCTAGTAATCAAACAATTGATATGTCAACAACTAAACCAATATAGAGCTAATACACACTCATCATTTCCGTCACAGAGAAGTGTTCTTCAAGCGGTGAAGATAGGGTGCTATGAAAAGGTAGTGTTCAATACCCAATAGTAAATATAAACGGTACATGTACATTTTGGGGATCCAACCTTTTTGACATTTAATAAACATCTTGTCTATAAATGGTTGCTGAGAAAATAATAACTTCCTGTAAATTTTAGTTTTTTCCCCACACCATTCCCTTCGTGCGACATGTGCTACAAGACTGTTCCACAGTGGGGTGGATGAACAGAGGATTTCAAGTACAACTGTTCACCATAGCATTGCTGTCCGCCATTACAAGAGAATCTGCCCTAAGCAGGTGGCAGCCATCAGTAAGATTGTCCAGGGACACCCGTCAACTCTTTCATCTTCACCCGATAGAAGGGAAGCGTCGGTTAAACGATTACGTTCCACGCACGGATCACTCGACATTTCCTTGAATATAAAAATCGCCTGAAGTTGTAATTCACAAGATAATGCCTTGTTCGGTGTCTCTGTATGAGAAACAACAATACTTATAAAAGTGTCTGTTCTTCCTTGTTTTCTCATATATTGTGCATATGCTGATTATGATTTCTATGGCTTTGTGGAAGATGTGTATGTAAAGCTGGAACAATGATCACCCTGAAAAGTTGTTGAAAGAAACGTGAAACGTCCTCTGGAAAATAGTTCAGGCCGTGATCTTACTAACATATAACTAACTAACCTATATGCTTGTAACATATAGGTTAGTTAGACCATGGGTAAAAACAAAAGAGTTATGGTTAAGTCTTCACCTTGCCACGACAGGTATATTGTGTACCATATGAACCTTGAACCAACTTGAGGTATATTGAAATGGCAAATACCTATTTTCCAAGTCGGGGGCACGGGTGGCCCAGTCGTCTAAGGCGCCGCAGAAATGCGTCCCTTGGGCACGCCAGAAACCTATGATTGCGGGTTCGAATCCCAGTTCTCCCCAATTATGTTTCTAGGTTTGTCAGCACCATACCCGTGCTCGTGGGTTTCACCGAAGTGGTAAACGTCTGAGACCTGCATCACTTCAGGCTTTCCTCCCACATTAAGCTGACACATGATAAAACTGGAATGCTGTTAAAAGCGGTGTTAAACCCAACTCACTCACTCCTCACTATTTTCCAAGTCAACGACAGTGCTGTCCTTGTAACATTCACCATGTATTTAAGTAGAGGGGAATGTCCGAGTAACGAGGATATTCCCCTTCTTAAAACTCAACCCCACTTTTACACTTTGACAAAATATTCTGTTGTGGAAAATATTTGAGTGAGTCAAGATTCAAGATTCAAGATTCTTTATTCAGTATTTTGGGCCATGTGGCCTAGAGTACAATTACAATTACAATAATTGCTGCGTCACGTGATGTCAGGAAAATAAATACAAGTAGTCTTATTTCACATTAAATACATGATTTAAGTATAAGGCCAAAGCCTTTACAATGTTGATATTTTTGGAGTTGAGTAGATTACATAAACTGTGATTATCATGATGGACATTGGATAACCAAGGCAAATAGTGGTTTCTGACAGAAGAATATTTTGAACATATAAACAAAACATGAAATTCCTCCTCTAATTGCCTCCCTGTACAGTGGGTACATAGTCTTCATTTGTATGTTTTGACTTTCGTAGCATGTTAATCTTAAAACCGTGTAGCGATATTCTGAATTTACAATATGCTCTCCTGAGTGATTTATTCGTGAGATTACTGATGTAAAATTCTGGCTGTAAAAGTGATTTCAAATTTGCATAATGTGACAGATATTTTGATGAAGAAATAGAGTCATGCCACTCTTGAGAATACATGTCACTCAGCCTTTGTTTTATTTTTAGCAAAAATAGATTTTCATCGCCAATATGTTGAGAGATCCATACAAATGAAAAGCCTGAAGAAAACAAAATATATCTTACATCAGACACCCAGGTGTTTTTATCATTATCATCTAACTGTTTAAGTAGATTGTAACATTGTTTTGGATATCGACATTGATTCACACGTAGCAATCTCAACCAGTATTTAAGTACCCTTATTTTGCTAAACACGAACATATTTAATCGTCCAGTTTCACCAAGAATAGCTTTATTAGAGGCATATTTTCCGATACAAAGATAATTTTTCAAATAGGACGTATGTACTTTTTCTATACATTCATAATATTTTGCCCCCCAGATTTCAGCCCCATAAAGTAATATAGGAGCAATCTTACAATCAAACATTGTACAAGCTGTTTCGAATGTTATATAGCTATTTCTTTTGAAAACATGATAAATGGCTCTAGTGGCTTTAGAAGCCTGTGATGCTAGGCTTTTACAGGCCATTGACCAGATTAGCCTTGAGTAGAAAAATACTCCAAGATACTTGTAGTAAGTGACAAGTTTTACATTTATAGAACCATAGAACCTTTTTTTTCATTTTTTCGTATAATGCCACCGTTTCGGGAAACAATTGTTTTTGTTTTATCAAGATTCACACTTAGGCCCAAGGTAATGCAAAATTTTCTTAATTTTCTAATTGTCTTTGTAGACCAATAATTGTATATGAGAACATAGTCACATCGTCGGCAAAAAGTAGTAGCATAATATCTTCAATACTTTCTGAAACAAACACACCATGACAGCACGTTTTATAAATGTCAGTTACAAGCTCATTAATAAAGAAGATAAACAGAAGCGGGCTTAAGATACAGCCTTGTCTTACACCGGAGCTTGTTGTAAACAAATCTGTTCTGCCTTTGTCTGTTTTTACACAAGCCTTAACAGCAGAATACATACTAGCTAAGACATTATACAACTTGCCATGGCAACCTTTTTGTAAGAGCATATATAATATTTTTTTCCTTTCCACAAAGTCAAAGGCTTTCTTGAAATCAATGAAAGCACAATAAAATCGCCCCCCTCGCTTTGATCAATATTTAGTACAAAGAGCCTGGAGTGTGAAAATGTTGTCTGTTACTGAATAGTTGGATCTGAATCCAGCTTGTGCTTCATGTATTAAATCGTTTATATCCATCCATGATCGTAGTCTTTTTTTCAAGTATTGACGTGAATAATTTTCCAGTTGCATTTAGCAGGGATATTCCTCTATAATTGTTGGGGTCAGAGGTAACACCAGATTTATGTATAGGTATTATAAGTCCAATGTTCCATGCTTCAGGGAATATACCGGTATCTAATATTTTATTTTATTTTATTTAATAAGAATTGTTTCTGAAAGTTTAAAAAATTCTGGAGGGATTCCATCATCACCAGGAGATTTCCCGAGTTTCAATCTTTTTAACGCTTCAGCTACTTCTTCATCAGTAATGATAACTGATAACAACTCATCTGTAATGGGTAAGCTATCACAATTATCACAAGAGTGACTGTCAATGAATTCATTTACAAGTACATTAAAATCTTCATGCACTTCTGTTTTGTTAGAGTTTAACTCTTAACTTTAAATTCTTCAAATATATCAGTAGACTGTAGTAATTGTTTATATTTCAGAGCATGTTGATCGGTTAATTTATATCTAGGAATGGGTGATACTGTTGTTATATGGTCAGTATTAGTAATCACATTATCAAACATGTGAGATATAGTACAGATCAGAGGCATGTGGTCTGATTCTGTTCTTGAACCCACTTTGAGATCTACTCGTTTGGGGAATATGTCTGTTGACACAAGGAAATAGTCTACAACACTTGTGCCTAGATGCGAGACAAACGTGAAATTGCTTGAAATGTCAGACTTCATTCTACCATTAACAACATGAATACCAAATAACTTGCATAATTCTAGTAGACAGATTCCATAAGCATTAACATCCCCATCACAAACATCCCTTGAAAGGTTAAATGAGTCGCTAGTATAATCTTCAGGAAGAGGGAGGTAATTTGTACTGTCATCTCGAATAAAATCCTCTCCATGTCCTACTCTCGCATTGAAGTCCCCACATAATATGTATTTACACTCATCACCATAATCATAATTTATATGTAATAATTGTTTCTCGATTATATCAATGCCATTATCATCTGAGTCAGTATACAATTGTGACTTATTTGGATGAACATACACAAAACCAAGTATAATTGGGCAATTTCTCTCAGTATCAAGCATATTAAAGAAAACACAATTTGTCCAGTATGTGTATATTCTACTAAATTGGGAAGTGATGTTATGACTTATGTATACAGCTATACCTCCTGAGTAACGCCCATACCTCGATAATCTTGATGGGGGACTCACAAAACAATCATGAGAATCAAATAATGAGTATAGCTTATTTTCATCAACACACCAAGTTTCAGTGAAGCAGAGCACATTAAATTGTGAACAAAATGAAATAAAATCAGGATACATCAACTTTGATAAAAGTCCATTGATATTCCAAGAACATATTGTGTACACTGAATTTGTGAATTTACCATCGTTAACATTGTAAGAGTCATTTTGTGCTTTTCTGTAATTAGGACCACTATGGTCGATGACATCTTTCAATCCCAATCTTATCAAATATGTGAAGCTGTAATACATCGTTGATAAAGTTTCGTACCTTAAGCTTATCTTCAGTAGAAGCCCATGTCTCCCCCTTGTCCTCCGTCATTCCATGGACGATGAGGTTATTTCGTCGTGACTGTGCCTCGATGTTATCCATTCTCAGGTCCATATGATGTAGTTTGGATCTAAGATCTCTGTTCTCAGTCTCGAGTGCGTTCATCTTCTGGTTGAAGTCGGATGTAAACAAATCCACTTTCCTGTCAAGGGAGGTAATTTGGTCCTGTATTGAGAACAGCGTTTTGGCGAGGTCTTCCAGCGTCGTTGATCTCTCACATTCTATGCTGCCGCTGATATTCCTGGATGAAAGACGAGTTTGTACCTTGTCACTTTGTTGGGGTTTAGGTGGTCCCGGGTTCAAATTCACATCTCCAGCTGCTATCAATAACGTAAGTGTCAGAACTGCAAGGCGTACACATACCCGTAACCCGTTTGGTGTTCTTATACCGGGGTGCACAGAGCACCTTCGCTTGCCTCTCGGGCAGAAAGTTCCAATTCTCTGCCTCCACACCTCAGTAGTGACTCCCATCTTGTTCCAGAGCCTTCTCTGTGTCCTTATCCACTTGTTCAACCTCAAAACTCAACTTAATTTGTATTATATCAGTTATGATCTCTGATTTTCGTCCCAGCGCAAATTGATGGCTGCCGCCACCGGTAGATCACGCCGGTAGTGAGTCGCCTTTGTGTGATGCACGAGGAATGCTGTTAAGATTGTACGTGCTGGCATTTACAATGCATGGGACACGGATCTTCATAATTTCGTAATTACATGAAATTAAACCAAATATTGGGTTGTCAAACCAGATTTGAAGAGGTCATTTTACGATGATGTCGTATTGGCCACAGTAGATACACACATAAATATTTGTTGAAAGGTGAGGATCCTCCGTTTTGTATCCCTTGTGATGAAAGAATCACAGTCAGGCATGTCCTGCTTGATTGTATTGATGTTTCCATCACAAGGGATCAATATTTCAAATCATCTATTCAGAATCTTTTTACTTGTATTCATTCTCGTTAAATTATTGGATTTTTAAAGGATATTGAATTGTTTGCAAACTTTTGATTAATGATATGTTTTGTATAAAATATAATGTTATAAATTTGGTAGATTAAATTAGCAACTGCGATTGTTAGTGGCATTATCTTCGAATGGGGTTAAGGTACTGTAAAATTATTGTCCTCCTGAGAGGATACGTAAGTTCCACATCTTTTAAAGTAAATGTAGAACTACCACGTTTTTAATAGTAAAATATGTGTCATTTTAATATGTTAGGCCAACTTAATCAATAATCGCCAACACTTGAAGGGATGATGTAAATCCTGCTGGGGTCCATGCAGGAAGCAAAAGTACTTTAAGTCCCCATGGTCCCTAGTATGGTGATCTACCTTCAATTGCTGGCAATATATAGCCCGTTTTTATAATGTATTGTTATGTTCAGGGCTGTCCTTTTTATGATTCAATACTGTTTTAAATCCTGTTCTGTGGTACCTCTAGATAGTTTACTGTCCTTCGTTGACAGGGTTTAATATAAGTCGCAATGTATATATTATGTTACGAAATGGCTGAAATATTGCTGATGTGACTTACTATTTTACCTCACTCACTCACTCACTCACTCATAATTTCGTTGGGTCTAAAACTAGTATTTATCAATTGCTGGCATATTGTCAATACATGCTGGACCCGTGAAGAATCCGGGGTAGAATTAGTCTTCAAAAGAACATGCCTGCCGTAGAAGGTGACTATGCTCGTCGTAAAAGGCGACTAACGGGATCGGGTGGTCAGGCTCGCTGACTTGGTTGATGCATAGCATCGATCCCATTTGCGTGGATCGATGCTCATGATATCAATCACTTGGTTGTCTGGTCCAAACTCCATTAATTGCAGACCGCCGTCATATAGCTGGAATATTGCTAAGTGCGGCGTTAAACAGCAAACAAACCAAACCAGGCCAATACATGCTGACGGGAATAATAGGAAATATAGAGCACCGAACAAGGATATATATATATTACCTGATTTGCATTTCTCGTGTAAGGTTTATCTAATTGCTGTAAATATCAACATTGTTGTAGGTAACCTGCTCTAACACAATATTATGTACATATTATTTTGAGCTTTTAAGCAGTATGCAAACTTATGAAAATATTTAATAGTTAATTTCACACTTCCTGGGCCGCTGTAGCTGAGGTTGACAATTACACTTTCTCAAATCAAACGATGCGGGTTCGAACCCTCCTGGCGACACATGTTTTCAGAAAGAAATTTAAATTATTTAATTGTCAACAAACGTAAAGAATAGTTCCATCTATTCAAACGCACAGGTAGTATGTAATTCATTGAACCTGACTGCACAAAAAATCCAGTATATAAATTGGATTTATGGTTTTGGAAAAATGTTGGTGGCCTGATATTTGAAAAACGATGCGTCAAAACGCAGCCATTGTCGATTTGCAAAGTCTTAAACGGCATTGTTTTCACACTTGTTCAAAAATGTCACAGAGGAAAACAGTAAAGCAACATGCACGTGCATGTTATAGCATTCGAAATTCATGGTAGTGGCTATAAAAAGGCAAGCATAAGCCAATAATTTGTCATTCAATTGTCATTATTTTTCAAGTTCGAAAATGCCGAGATTCACCGCTGCCGATCGGAACATCGCCATAGGACGTATCCAAAGAGGGGAGTCGCAGTCTTCTGTCGCACGCCACGTCAACGTCGACCACAGAACAATTTGCCGCCTTTGTGACCGATACACACAGTTCAATTCCACTGCAGACCGTCCGAGAACCGGCCGAACAAGAGTTACCACCTCTGCACATGTTAGCTACATTCGACTGTTCCACCTACGTCATCGCAATACCACAACTACGGAGACTGCAGGGCTTGTCCTTGGTTTGAGGAGGATATCGGACCAGACTGTCAGGATCCAGCTTCGCGAGGCTGGAATCTGACCCAGAAGATCAGTTATCGTACCTGTTTTGCAACAGATCCATCGACAGCGACGCTTGCTTTGGTGCCATACCTTACAGCCTTGGAATTTAAGCAACTTGAGACGAGTGTGGTTTAGCGATTTCTTCTTCACCGGCGAGATGGAAGACAATGTGTTCATCGTCGTCGAAATGAGCGTTTTGCCGCATATTGTGTACTTGAATTCGACAATTTCGATGGTGGTTGTGTCATGGTGTCGGGGTCCATATCCTTCACCACGAGATCTAACTTGGTTGTGGTTCAGAGAAATTTGACAGGAAATCGCTACATGAATCAAATTCTTCAAACTCACCTACTTCGAATCATTGACCGCCAGAGGGAACTGTTTCAACAGGACAACACTCCGCCGTACACAGCTCGTGTCACGGTTGAATACCTCCATAATGCCAACATCAACGACTTGCCCTGGCCGTCGAGATTTTCAGATCTCAGCCCAATGGAACACCTCTGTGATGAACTCGATCGACGTGTACGTCAACGTCAGAACACGCCGCAGATACTCCTACAACTGGCCAACGCGTTACAAGCAGAAAGGCGCAGAATTCCGCAGGACAGAATTCGTACACTTCTCCAGTCCTTGCCGAGGAGACGTAGAGTCGTAATTGCTGCCCGGGGCGGTCACATGAGATACTGAGTTCAGCGCAACCTTGTGGCCTTATGTGAAATGACAATGAACAATTTTCAATGGCTTTGTACAACGACAACATGACTATCGAGCTCCAAACTTTACCAGATTGAACAATATTCTGCCGACATTAGTTTGTCGAGGAAGCCTCGAGGCAACCTCCTTCAATATCTACATACCGTTTATCTCCTGTCCCAGGTTGAGGCATGGTTATCTGAAATTACATTGTGCATTGCGTATGCTACATTTCACTATGAATATCGTGGGACGTACATACTAGTATATTTAGTGTGTAGTAGGCATGCGTTTGTATAGATTGTGGGTGGTGTGTAGATTGTTGATGGTGTCGTGTAGACGGTAGGTGGGGTAGTGTAGATTGTGGGTGGTATAGTGTAGGTGAAGTGCAGAGAATGGGTGGTGTAGTGTAGATTGTGGATGGTGTAGTGCAGATTGTGGATGGTGTAGTGTATGTGTAGTGTATATTGTGGGTGGTGTAGGGTAGATTGTGGGTGGTGTAGTGTAGGTGTAGTGTATATTGTGGGTGGTGTAGTGTAGATTGTAGGTGGTGTAGTGTAGATTATAGGCGGTGTAGTGTAGGTGTAGTGTAGATGGTTGAGGGTGTAGTGTAGATTGTTTGTGGTGTAATGTAGATTGTGGATGGTGAAGTGTAGATTGTGGGTTGTGTAGTGTAGATTGTAGGTGGTGTCGTGTAGATTGTGGGTGGTGTAGTGTAGATTGTGGGTAGTGTAGTGTATATTTTGGTTGCGTAGTGTAGATTGTGGGTGGTGTAGTGTAGATTGTGGGTTGTGTAGTGTAGAATGTGGGTGGTGTTGTGTAGATTGTGGGTGGTGTAGTGTAGATTGTGGGTGGTGTAGTGTAGATTGTGGGTAGTGTAGTGTATATTTTGGTTGCGTAGTGTAGATTGTGGGTGGTGTAGTGTAGATTGTGGGTGGTGTAATGTAGATTGTGGTCGGTGTAGTGTATATTGTGGGTGGTGTAGTGTAGATTGTAGGTTGTGTAGTGTAGATTGTGGGTGGTGTAGTGTAGATTGTGGGTGGTGTAGTGTTGATTGTGGGTTGTTTAGTGTATATTGTGGGTGGTGTAGTGTGGATTGTGGGTGGTGTCGTGCAGATTGTGGGTGGTGTTGTGTAGATTGTAGATGGTGTAATGTAGATTGTGGGTGGTGTAATGTAGATTGTGGGTGGTGTCGTGTAGATTGTGGGTGGTGTAGTGTTGATTGTGGGTTGTTTAGTGTATATTGTGGGTGGTGTAGTGTGGATTGTGGGTGGTGTAGTGTAGATTGTGGGTTGTGTAGCGATGAAATTATGGGTGGTGTAGTGATGATTGTAGGTGGTGTCATGTAGATTGTGGGTTGTGTAGTGTAGATTGTGGGTGGTGTAGTGTAGATTGTGGGTTGTGTAGTGTAGATTGTGGGTGGTGTAGTGTAGAATGTGGGTGGTGTATTGTGGATTGTGGGTGATGTAGTGTAGATTGTGGGTGGTGTAGTGTAGATTATGGGTAGTGTAGTGTATATTTTGGTTGCGTAGTGTAGATTGTTGGTGGTGTAGTGTAGATTGTGGGTTGTGTAGTGATGATTGTGCGTGGTGTAGTGATGATTGTGGGTGGTGTAGTGTAGATTGTGGGTGGTGTAGTGTAGGTTGTGGGTGGTGTAGTGATGATTGAGGCTGGTGTAGTGTAGATTGTGGGTGGTGTAGTGATGATTGTGGGTTGTGTAGTGTAGATTGTGGGTGGTGTTGTGTAGATTGTGGGTGGTGTAGTGATGATTGTGGGTGGTGTAGTGTAGATTGTGGGTGGTGTCATGTAAATTGTGGGTGGTGTAGTGATGATTGTGGGTGGTGTAGTGTAGATTGTGGGTTGTGTAGTGTAGATTGTGGGTGGTGTAGTGTAGAATGTGGGTGGTGTATTGTGGATTGTGGGTGATGTAGTGTAGATTGTGGGTGGTGTAGTGTAGATTATGGGTAGTGTAGTGTATATTTTGGTTGCGTAGTGTAGATTGTTGGTGGTGTAGTGTAGATTGTGGGTTGTGTAGTGATGATTGTGCGTGGTGTAGTGATGATTGTGGGTGGTGTAGTGTAGATTGTGGGTGGTGTAGTGTAGGTTGTGGGTGGTGTAGTGATGATTGAGGCTGGTGTAGTGTAGATTGTGGGTGGTGTAGTGATGATTGTGGGTTGTGTAGTGTAGATTGTGGGTGGTGTTGTGTAGATTGTGGGTGGTGTAGTGATGATTGTGGGTGGTGTAGTGTAGATTGTGGGTGGTGTCATGTAAATTGTGGGTGGTGTAGTGATGATTGTGGGTGGTGTAGTGTAGATTGTGGGTGGTGTCGTGCAGATTGTGGGTGGTGTTGTGTAGATTGTAGGTGGTGTAATGTAGATTGTGGGTGGTGTAATGTAGATTGTGGGTGGTGTCGTGTAGATTGTGGGTGGTGTAGTGTTGATTGTGGGTTGTTTAGTGTATATTGTGGGTGGTGTAGTGTGGATTGTGGGTGGTGTAGTGTAGATTGTGGGTTGTGTAGCGATGAAATTATGGGTGGTGTAGTGATGATTGTAGGTGGTGTCATGTAGATTGTGGGTTGTGTAGTGTAGATTGTGGGTGGTGTAGTGTAGATTGTGGGTTGTGTAGTGTAGATTGTGGGTGGTGTAGTGTAGAATGTGGGTGGTGTATTGTGGATTGTGGGTGATGTAGTGTAGATTGTGGGTGGTGTAGTGTAGATTATGGGTAGTGTAGTGTATATTTTGGTTGCGTAGTGTAGATTGTTGGTGGTGTAGTGTAGATTGTGGGTTGTGTAGTGATGATTGTGCGTGGTGTAGTGATGATTGTTGGTGGTGTAGTGTAGATTGTGGGTGGTGTAGTGTAGATTGTGGGTGGTGTAGTGATGATTGAGGCTGGTGTAGTGTAGATTGTGGGTGGTGTAGTGATGATTGTGGGTTGTGTAGTGTAGATTGTGGGTGGTGTTGTGTAGATTGTGGGTGGTGTAGTGATGATTGTGGGTGGTGTAGTGTAGATTGTGGGTGGTGTCATGTAAATTGTGGGTGGTGTAGTGATGATTGTGGGTGGTGTAGTGTAGATTGTGGGTGGTGTAGTGATGATTGTGGCTGGTATAATGTAGATTGTGGGTGGTGTAGTGATGATTGTAGGTTGTGTAGTGTAGATTGTGGGTGGTGTTGTGTAGATTGTGGTCGGTGTAGTGATGATTGTGGGTGGTGTAGTGTAGATTGTGGGTGGTGTAGTGTAGATTGTTGGTGGTGTAGTGTAGATTTTGGGTGGTGTAGTGATGATTGTGGGTGGTGTAATGTAGATTGGAGGTGGTGTAGTGATGATTGTGGGTGGTGTAGTGTAGAAAGTGGGTGGTGTAGTGTAGATTGTGGGTGGTGTAGTGTAGATAGTGGGTGGTGTAGTGTAGATTGTGGGTTGTGAAGTGTAGATTGTGGGTGGTGTAGTGAAAATTGTGGGTGGTGTAGTGATGATTGTGGGTGGTGTAGTGATGATTGTGGGTGGTGTAGTGTAGATTGTGGGTGGTGACGTGTAGATTGTTGGTGGTGTAGTGAAAATTGTGGGTGGTGTAGTGATGATTGTGGGTGGTGTAGTTTAGATTATGGGTGGTGAGGTGTAGATTGTAGGTGGTGTAGTGATGATTGTGGGTGGTGTAGTGTAGATAGATAGTGGGTGGTGTAGTGATGATTGTGGGTGGTGTAATGTAGATTGTGGGTGGTGACGTGTAGATTGTGGGTGGTGTAGTGAAAAGTGTGGGTGGTGTAGTGATGATTGTGGGTGGTGTAGTTTAGATTATGGTTGGTGAGGTGTAGATTTTAGGTGGTGTAGTGTGGATTGTAGGTGGTGTAGTGTAGATTGTGGGTGCTGTAGTGTAGGTGTAGTGCAGTTTCTGGGTGGTATAGATTCGATTGTAGTTGGTGTAGTGTAGATTGTAGCTGTTGTAGTGTAGATTGTGGGTGGTGTAGTGTAGATTGTAGCTGGTGTAGTGTAGATTGTGGGTAGTGTAGTTTAGATTGTGGGTAGTGTAGTGTAGATTGTGGGTGGTGTAGTGTAGATTGTTGGTGGTGTAGTGTAAAATGTGGGTGGTGTAGTGTAGATTGGGGGTTGTGTAGTGTAGAATGTGGGAGGTTAAAGTGTATATTGTGGGTGGTATAGTGTAGATTGCGGGTGATGTAGTTTATAACATGTGAAGCTATTTATTTGACATTTGTTTTCTTATTGCATTATGTGTACGTATGGGACATTAATTGTATTAAGATGACTAGAATGTGTAGAACTGTGTAATCTATCTATGGCGACAAGATAGACACAATTTTATGGATAACAACTTCTTTCATACTGTGAAAAGCGACGTTTCGGTATAGATCCTTATACCGAAACGTCGCTTTTCAAAGTATTAAAGAAGTTGTTATCCATAAAATTGTGTCTATCTTGTCATCCGTCAACTTCTAAGTAATGCCTATCAAACAATTTATCTATGGCGAGACGTGTGTTTGACAATAAGCGTAGCATGCAGAAATAGTCCTCAAACAAAATCAAGTGTAAACAAAACCGGCAACGTGCCGAGGGACCCTCCTTTTCTCCAATCATATATAGGGTGCATAAGGTTTTGTTTAGTGACCAATAGAGAGTTCCTGTGTATTTACTCCATTGCATTACCTTGTAGGACTGTGAAACGTATCCGTTGTATTTCAGTATAATTTGTTGATTGTTCATTGATCTTGGGTGGCTATTCACTGATTTCTCAATATAGATCTGAACTTCTGGGTTAGTCTTAGCATTACAGTTTGGGAACCAACACGTAACACTATCATAATGGAGTAATTAGGAGCATTAAATACACAACGCCAACGTCAGGGAATAACATTCAATTATCCGCTGAAACAAATCAATATTCTACAGGTTCACAACACGTCCTCTCACAACACGTCCTCTTGTGTTTGACTTCTCCAGCTGACTGGAAGGGTTCTGTAAAGCTGGGGTTGCAGACCAGAGTAGATGACTTGTAAGTTCACATAGTTCATTGGAGATTCAAACTTTGTCACTGTGTGGTTG
This sequence comes from Haliotis rufescens, assembly GCF_023055435.1. Taxonomy (NCBI): domain Eukaryota; kingdom Metazoa; phylum Mollusca; class Gastropoda; order Lepetellida; family Haliotidae; genus Haliotis; species Haliotis rufescens. Next base: position 279,672 of record NW_025963783.1, read on the forward strand.
CTCTCGTTCACGCTCACACTACCACAAGGCACCTTTCGGAGATGCCTCCAGTTGCAACTGACAACTGACTTTGCACCACACATGACCTTCTGTGAAGGTCTGTGTTCCTGACAGAATGAACCATTTTCTAGTTTATCTAGTATGTTCCTGTTCATTTGTGGCCAACAAATGCTTGTTCATGGCACTTAGTAAGTCTTCTGATGCTGTAGAAAAAACGACTTCCATTCTTGTGTTTACAGAGATATAAACCGCTGTGCAGACTTTGCAGACATCCATTATGCTGATTTACGCAGTTTGTACCTATATACCTCCATAAACGCAAACAAATACTGTATTGAAGTCTATTCTTAAATGAAATACGATATGTAAATATGCCTCCAATTATCAATGAAGACCGTGTTGACGTATGGATTTCAAATTCCTTTATTATTTCAATGAGAAGTTTAAGTACAAGTGCGTTTATCAAGCTATCAGTAACTGGAGAGGACAGGGTTATACAGGTACAGTTATACACATATAAATAGAACGACAAACAGACAAACATATGGTGCAAAAAAATGAAAGCTTTAAACAACAAGGGTGTGACAGGGAAGTATGATTTCCAGGAGTTACTCCATTGGCAATACTGGCTGGTATCTGTGCCGAAGAAACGGTAAAACGTCAAAGCGATTTACTTTCAGCGTCAAACATCTTATGAAACTTTACCCGTTCCCGCTTCGCCTATGATATCGCAGGGTGAAGGGTGGCAGTAATTAATGGTTTAGACACATTTAAGGGGATCCTGCCCAGTGATGCTAATTGATCAGTCATCCGTGTGATGATTTTTCAACTTCGTATATCACTGTCCTACATGACAAACTTAAGGAAAAACATTATTCCTTGATCTTTTGGGGTTTTTTTTGTACAAAACGTGGATACCACAGATAAACTTAGGCACCTATCTTCAGAGGTTCAGGACAAATTGTCAAAAAAGAAATATAAGATAATAATAATATAAGAAAATGGTAGAATGTGTTTGATCAACGTTACCGTTTTCAAGGCCTAAAAGAAAGCTTTCAAAAAGTGGTAAGGTAGACATGCGGAGACATTTCAAAATTTGAAGCATCAGTGACAAAAATGATGTCCGATGCAATTCACTATTTTGACTGTGTACCTTTTCAGGTTAGCAATCGACTGCGTGTGTTGGTGAGGATGCCACCGGTAGGACAGGTTACGCTCACCTTTTCGCGAACACCTGGTATCATCACTATTTGAATGTCGTACAATCGTCTCTGCTTAATAGCAGAGATTTCTTATGAATATGGAAAGGGTTTTGTCGCTTTTATTTAATGACCTTCTGGGGCTTATCAGCCTTAGGCTTGATATATATAGTCATCTCTTGTATGGAAACCTAACAGAGTGGCCTCACCATTCCGAACGCAAGCGATAACCTTAGACCCAAAGCAAAATATGAATTACAACTACTTATTTGGACCAAAAACATGGAGTCATGTGGGCTTGGCAGTGTGATTGTGAACCACGGACTGATCGGGGACAACTACTTGTGCTTGGGTGAGCCTCAGTCCGTCGTTTTGATACATTTAAGAACAAAAATAGTGCCAGAAGGTTTTCGCATTAATGTTGTTCTTGTATCGCATTACAAAAATTGGTCGGAAATATTCAGACATGGGCTTCACACATTGTACCAATGTGGGGAGTCGAATCCGGATCGCCGTTTTAACCCGTTCAAATACCCAATCACACCCGTCATTTTCCACTTCCCACGTTCTTGAACAAAATAGTAAACAAAATGCAACATGTTACAGCAATATTACAAATATACAATTGGGGAACATATTACATTTCAATAAGATGAGATATAATTACGAATACCCTAAAGTTATTGATACAAAAAGTTAATTGACTGTATTTCTCTGCTGTGCCTAATGTTATTATTGAAGGCGTGTCATTCTACATTAAACATATTTCATTTAACCTACTACCTTTCAACTGTACATTAATTGGCCAATGTATACAATTACAAAGTCTATACATATATATGTGCTCTGTCTATATTATGCTGATTTGAAGGTAACACTCACAGTACATGGTATTCGAAAACTGAAGTAATAACTATGCCTTGTTCTATTTGTGCTTTTCCTTAATCGTAGCAGATTGTTTACTCGAAGACTTATAACAACCAGTTTCGCTGGTAAAATACTTTCACAAGTTACTACAAAACCATCGTTTCTTTTCATCAAAACGGGAGGAGATATAATATGAAGTTGTTGTATTGCTGGATTTACACGAGTTACAATTGTGGTGTTTATCATCGATCAATTAAGATGGCGGACAAATTTTCATGGTATTATGCCTTTCTGTCACAACGGTTATAATGTCATTACCTCGGATACATATTTATTGCAGAATAAATGTTCAATACTTTATAGTATTGCTATATTTCTCTATATGGAAACTAGTATATTGATGCACGTGCTCACAGCTGCTAAGCGCATATTTGATTTAATTCAAGATCACACACAACTATTCGATCCCATCAGTGTTTTAGCAGTGGATTTCTTGTACCGGCTAGGCTATCATGCCACAGATTTAGTAGACGTGCATACAACTATCTGTTCGATTTATTATAGTTACATGGAACCTTAGTAACAAGTCAAAGTAAAATATGAGCTTCGAAAAAAAGTTGAATTTATGAAGCAAGATGTGAGTCCAATATTATACAAACCATAAAAGAACACATATTATGATCATGAAGTCTATTCAAGTGTGCTTTCAAAGGCACAATGAATCTGGTCATTTTCCTCATGTGAGGTGGGGTCAGTGTCTCAAGCAAGTGATCCGTCTAGTACCATTCAATGACTACGTTAACATAATATAGACCAATAATATAGAGTGAATATGTAGAGTGAATTGTTACACGCTAAATAGCACTTGGACCCGAGAAGGCATTCGGCTATCTCGTCATGCGTGAGCAGCAAGGGTAACGACATTCCCACTTCATTGGTTGGAGGCTTCAGGTTCATCGTAATATTCTTCTGGGATCTAAAACAATAGATTTGGGAGATAATTGGAAACATAATTATGAAACGTGAAATATGGTACGAATATGATAGTGTAACAGAAACCATGGATAGAACATATTGATTCTTAATATGTAAACGATGAATAATTTAAAATGTTCAGCCCAAATTACCTCCGAATCTGTCCATGTCTGTTTGAAAATTCTAGCAATATCTTTCTCAAACTCTTTCTCTTTGGAATAGATAGCAACAGCACGTTCTTGAAACTTTGCAGGAAGCATCTGTGATTTCTAAAAAAAAAAAAGGAAACAAATATTTCATTAACAATATCAACGGATTACTTGATAATTTGTTAAAAACAACTTTCTTGACTGACTGGATTGATTGGATATTGTCCGAAATGTGTTACGTGTTGATTCCCAATGAAGGTCTCGCTCAGCCAACTTTCCAGGAAATAATGCCTTGAAAAGTCTCGAATAATATCGTCCTTCCACAGCTGTACGCGTTAAGATTCAGCTTAGAATTGGTCTTGTCGTAAAAGGCCACTAAATGTGATTGAGTGGTCACGCTCGCATACTTTGTTGATGCATGTGAGATGTATCACAATTGCATAGATCGATGCACATGGTGACAATTGTGTGGTCCAGACGCGATTTATTTACGGGCCGCCATCATATTGCTGTGTGTGGCGTTAAACCACAAACAAACACAAAACAAATTGCAACAACTGTGAACAAGTCAGTAGAACAAGCTTCTCACACGATGGAAGAACACTCTTCGAAACGAGCTGTCGTGGACCTCATAAACATAAGAACCTATCCACAAAATTATAGCTTAAGATTTTACGAGCGCCTCCTTTAATGCCTCAATACTCAGAAATCAGAAATAATCTCACATTAAACACTGCCATATAACAAATGATCATAAAGAGAAAACCAGTAAGGTCGAACATTTTGAAATTTATTTGAACTGATGTGTGTTACATAAAAAGCGTATATAATTATTTTCGAAAAAAAAATGTTTCTTCTTTTTTTTTTAATTTGAATCTAAAAATGCACACACTGAAAGTATTCCATTCCGGCCTTACCTGTGCCACACTAAAGGAAATGGCAATGTGAGATCAAATTATTCAAAGACAAGAATAGCAAAGAGTAGCATACCTGTTTTGTCGATAGGAAAGCCTTTCCAGGGTTTGATTTTTTATAGAACCTAACGTTGGCTATTGGGTCCTCTTTTTTCTGTCCATAATCGAAAGACATCAGCTACAAAATAAACCACCATGTAACCATACATGATACGTGACGGATCTGTTTCTTGACGTTCCAAAATCGGGAATAGGAGAGCGTCAGATGGCGTTTAGTTTGTATTTGGTGAGTTCAAATTACCCATTGTTCCTAAATGAATGTAGTTATTACCGGTGATAATGAACACAAACGAACAAAGAATAGGCATATGCCTGAAATCAAAACGACTGAATTCAAAGATTTTTCTTCCAGTGGATTCCAACTAATACATATGAATATACATGTTTAAGAAATTGTGGCCAACCACATATTTTGAAACAAACATGACAGATATTCTTAGGTTATCGCACCAACACTATGTCATCAAAACGATGTAGGACAACCCCCAGGCACCCAGATGACCGAAAGCACAAAAAGCCCCTGGATGATTATGATGGTGATGATGATGACGAATAGCCTAATGGTACTGCGTGAAGACTTCGCGTGATGTATCCCAAGAATATGTGAAATGTCCATGACTTACATCAGTTTTAGCTGCAGGGGAAGTAGGACCAGTATAGATAATACCACGATTCGAGAGACTCGATTCACCCCATTAACTCGTTGGTAAATAAGCAGCATTTCTAAATTGACACTAATTGTCATCATTCTATCTCGGCAAGTACCAAGTTGTACCTACAGCTAGTTCAAACTGATTTTCATTGAAGGACATTCCAGCCTTCTCCAGAATTTCTCTTTTTTGACGTTGAATGTCCTCCTGAAAGTAAAATGTTGAACTGTAATGGATACTCTTCACAGACCCAAATTTCTAAAAAAATAATAAAGTATCAATAACCGTGGAACTACGAAATGTACCAAATACTTTGCTTTCCATGGGGGCGTACTATATAAACGTTCATTTAATTTACGTTACAGAAAACAAATGTGAAAATTTTAGTATTTGCGTCACTCATGTGTGAACTAATGATAGCAGTCTAAATATGAAACTATGATCATACTTGTGTAAAAGTGTCGCCATCCTGTAAAATGCGTTTGCCAACACATTTATACAATTGTCTTGCCTGGATTCTTCTGATGATGTCTTTTGCTTCGTCTAGCTCATCCATGGCGCCTGTAATTGATCCATAGAAAGTAGTTTTGGTGCATAAAGAAGAGACAAAAAGGGAAAATAAGATCCATGTGTTATGTTACACAAACAGTTTTGTCCTACAGTAAACGCATGCATGTACGGGTGTAAATCGAAGAGTAGCAACAGAAAGTCGTTCAGAATATATATTGTTCACACTATCGGTGTGGTGGCCAAAGTGATCCCAAGGGTGTCAGCTACATGCTCAATTACAAAACGTTTTTGACATACAACCGTGCCGTGAACAGCCTCCACTTTAATTTCAGACGTGGTATATTTCGGAAGACAAAGCGTCTGTACTGCTTCTTGCGTATATTTAACATCCCATTTCTGAATAAATGAACACAGCTGAAGGGCAGCCATACCCATGTCTTATCTGTTTCTCATTTGGTGACAGGCCCTTTTTGTGTCATCAAAAGTATGTTTGAAAATGTAAAAGCTACTGTAACATATAACTACGGTAAGAGATTAACAGAATCTTTGTGAGTGCTTGTGGTGTGAAACAAGGGTGTACTTTAAGCCCGTAGTTATTTTCTCTCTGAATAATGAATTTGTAGCATATTAAGATGGTAAATTGGATGATGGTACATTTATATCTGAACACATGTTTAATATAATTGCAATTCTATTTGCTGATGACTTGGTCCTTGCTGCTGATAGTGTTATTAAACTTATAACGACTTCAAAAAGATGCTTGTATTGTTTCTTTAATCGTCATAAACCCGTAGTACAAAAAGGGTAAAAAACCTGTACATGTCAGCACTTGAGTAATGGTGATAAGACCTTTGAGTAGGCGTAGAAACCACTGATTTGAAACACGTGCTTTTTCCGGAAGTTTGAGAAAAAAGGTAAGAAAAGATAACTCTTATTGACTTAGATAGAAAGAGAAGCGTCCGTAAAATATTGCCTCGTAGGGGGCAAGACACTCCCCTTGTGATTTCGCATGGAAATTACACACAATTAAAATGTCGCTGTAAATGTCACATATCTCCCAGACACAAGTGGAATTAAAACAAGCGAACAAGGTTCACAACTGGACGGTTGTAAGTCACACACTTATCGTTCTTGTACACACGAATCGCAGCTTTGCGGACAAGGTTATCTTGTCCAGGAAACACTGTTTCCACAACACCAAGAGGCCACTCATTCCTTGCAGAATTGTCTTTCACAAGAACATCATCTCCTTCTTGCAGGTTAGGCTGGGAAATCTTCCATTTCGACCTGGTTTGAAGACTCTGCAAGTAGTCAATCTCCATCTTCGTCAAAACTCTTCTGCAAGTGTCTGGACATACATCCACTGAGACTTGCATATATTTTTGACATCTAGAGACAGATCAAAATTTGGGGTGTGTGCCGTTTTTTGAGTCAATAACATTGCAGGTGATAAGATCATCGGTTGTTCAGGGTCAGTCGAGATGGATGTGATAGGTCGAGCATTGATGATTGCCGTCACTTCAGCCATAATGGTCGAGAGTACTTCATGGGTCAACCGTTTTGTGTTCAGGAGCATAGCATCAAGTATTCTCCGAGAAGTCCCAATCATTCGCTCCCATACACCTCCCATGTGAGATGAGTGAGGGGTGTTGAACAACCAAACCACACCATTGTTGTACAGGAAGTCTTGCACAGGCCCATCTTCTACATTAACAGCAGTGACATTAAGGGATTCAATAGCACCAATGAAATTTGTTCCCCTATCAGAACGGAATTGCTTGACTTCCCCTCTTAAGGCAATAAACCTTCTGAGACAGTTTATGAATGAGGAGCTTGTCATTTCTTCAACGAGTTCAATGTGTACTGCACGTATCATTAGGAAGGTAAACAATATTGCCCATCGTTTGCTGTTTGCACTACCACCTCTTGTACGACGAGTCACAATTTCCCATGGTCCGAAAGCGTCAACACCAACATAAGTGAATGGTGGGCATGGCACCAAGCGGTCTTGAGGCAAATCTGACATCATTTGAGTTTCTGGTTTTCGTCTGAGCCGATTGCACGTGACACACTTGCTGATAATGGATGACACCAGTCTTTTTGCCCCAATAATCCAGCAACCTGCCGATTTCAGAGCACCTTCCGTCAGATGTCTTCCTTGATGTCTTACCCTGTCATGGTAGTGGTGTACAAGAAGTTTTGCAACATGGTTTCCCTTGGGAATGATAATGGGATTAATCTCACAAGCCGTCAGTTTGCTGTTCTTCAGTCTTCCTCCTACCCTAAGAACGCCTTGTTCATCTAAAGCAGGTGAGAGGTACAAGATTGAGCTTTTCCTCGGAAGTGGCTTCTGGTTTTGCAGACACATGATCTTCTCAGAGTAAGCTTCCCTTTGGACTGCTTTGACAATGAAGACCTCTGCATCCTTAAATCCTTCTACATTTCTGAAGTCTTTACACTGGTGCCAACCAACACATGAACTGTTAGTTTTGGTGAAGGATCTTGCAATGTGTTTCAGATGTGAGATTGTCTTTACAAGTCTTTTCCAACTAGAAAATCTCGTAAAGCGATCAGTGCCCAGTTGTTGCGGCACAGCTGTAGAGACTGAGGTTTTAGTCGACTTGAGTTCAGCTCTAACCTCTTTATCATTGTCTGGGTCGACAAGCGAGAAAAGTTGTGAGTCACACATATCAGATGTATCCCCTTGGCTCAGGACATCAGGTCCTCTTAACCAAAGGCTGTCACTGTAGCACAATGATGTCACAGACCTCGTTGCTTGATCAGCTGGATTTATGTTCGATGGCACATAGTTCCACTGTTTTGGTTGTGAAGACTGGCGAATTCTGTCAATCCTGTTTGCGACATACACATGGAATCTTCGTTTCTCATTGCATATATAACCCAATACGACGCGAATGTCTGTGAAAAAATGCAGGCATTCTGTCTGAATGTCAAGCTGCTGGAGTAGGACGTCTGCCATCTCTGCAGATAGAACAGCAGCACACAACTCTAACCGAGGTATGGTATGTCCATGACGTGGGGCTACTCTGGACTTGCCCAGCAAGAAACTCAGTGTACTGGTGCCATTGACATCGTACATCTTGAGGTAAGCAACAGCACCTATTGCTTCCTTCGAAGCATCAGAGAATATATTAATCTCTTTGGTAAGGGAATCAGACATTGAGATTTTTTAATAAGGTCTTGGGATGACAACATTTTCAAGATTCTTGAGGGAGTCACACCAGTTCTGCCACTGAGATAAGTAAGAAGAGGGAAGGGGGTCATCCCAACCAGAGGTTGTTGACATTAGTTCCCTAAGCAACAGTTTTCCTTTGATGACAACTGGTGCTGCAAAGCCCACAGGGTTGTAGAGGCTGTTTATGGTAGACAATACCCCGCGCCTGGTGAAGGGCTTCCTCTCGGCACAGACTTGGAAGGTGAAAGTGTCTTTGTTAATATCCCAGGATAGGCCAAGGCTTCTTTGGCTTCTTTGAGGTGGAGGAGTGTTTGTGTTGAAGTCCAAGTCCCTGATGTCCTTGGCGAGGTCCGCCGCATCAAACGCAGCTAGCACAGTTCGACTGTTGGAAGCTATCTTGTGTAGTCTTATGTTACCCCCATGTTTGAGCGCACTCTGGGTTCTCTGAATCAGATTGATGGCTTTTTCCTCAGTTGGGACGGACAGCAGTCCGTCATCAACATAAAAGTCATTCTCCACGAACCGTTTCACATCAACGTCAGCATTTTCCACTGATCGTCTGAGACCATAGGTAGCGACTGCAGGAGAGGGTGAATTCCCAAACACATGAGCAGTCATTCTGTACTCAATCAAGTCTTGGCTGGGATCATTATTTCTGTACCAGAAGAATCTGAGGTAGTCACGATGAGATGGTTTCACCTAGAAGCAGTAAAACATTTGCTCCACATCTGCCGTCACTGCAAAGGATTCTGTTCGGAACCTGAGAAGGATTCCCAACAGATTGTTTGTGAGGTCAGGACCAGTCATTAGGACACTGTTCAGAGAGACGCCATTGTACTTCGCAGATGAATCAAATACACCCCTGATTTGTCCTGGTTTCTTGGCATTGTAAACACCAAACAAGGGCAAGTACCAACACTCTTGATCCTTTTCCAATGGAGGGGCTATTTCTGCATGTCCCTTGTCTATGACTTTCGCCATGAATGTTGTCATATGTTCTCGCTTTGTTGGATCTTTGCGCATGCTTGAGTCCAATAGTTTTGCTCGATGAATGGCATGGAATTTGTTGCATGGCAGCCTGGCACGATCTTGTCGAAATGGTAGTGGAGCAGTCCAACAGCCATCACTTTCCTTTGAGAATTCGGCATCCATAATCCTCAGGAATTGCTTGTCTTCAATAGACAAAGTCTGCGTTTCGTTAAGTCTTGTTTTCTGAAAGACACTCTCCCCAAAGTCATTTCTCTCTTTGACTTCAAAATTATTAGGACAGGGCTCCATGATTGTTGTTCGACCATCCCTGAGCATGTGAGTCTTGTTAACTATTACCACATCCGGTTTGTGTACCTGCCCGAGACAGACTTCCCCAATTATTGCCCAGCCAAGGTGCAACTTCTGAGCATGCGGTGCATCAGGCGGTCCAATGCGCTGATCAAGTACATGACGAGGACCCGTCTTAGGCTTGAATGACATATCCTGATGCTCGTCGGCCAGACATTGTCACACAACCAGCACAAGATGAGAGTGTGTATTCAACTTCATCTCCATCTTCATGAAAATTATCAAAGAACTCACTTTTCGCAAGTGACCGGTTGCTCTGATCATCAATAACAGCATATGAGAATAAGTACTGTTCTGGACATCCTTTTGGAAATACCTTGACTAGCAGAGTCTTGGCACATGACTTGCCGCCAACCAAATTATCACATATCTGTGTGCAAGCTGACATCGTTATTGGCTTCTCTTCATGATGTGACGCCGACAGAGCCGTAACGTTTCTCTCCCCTTCATGCTTCCTCAGCGAAGTCCTGCTGTCTGCAACTTTAGCGGAGGTTTCTCACTCATTGTTACTGTGCATGGCGGTAGCATGATGAACACTCCCACAAAAGAAACACTGAATGCTACACTTGCATTCACGTGCAGTGTGCTGAGTAGATTCACAACACTTGAAGCATATTCTATGCTTACCAAGAAAGTCCTTTCTCTCACTCAGAGACAGACGTCGGAACCCCTTACAATAATTAAGCGTATGTCCCTCTGATTTATCATGGTAGGGACAGAGTCTAACTCGTTCCATAACATTGTCTTTCTCCCCGATGTCAGTTTTCTTTGACAACAGTTTGAAGTTTGGGTTGATATTCAAGGGATGAAATTTCTTTGTGGAATTTGGCGATGACTGTGAGTCATAAAGAAAGCTTGGATCATTTCGTATTCTAGCCTGTGTGCTTATGAATTCTGAGAACACAGAAAAGGGAGGATAAGCAACATGATACCGTTCCTTGTAGTTGACTGCTTCATTTGTCCATTTCTCTTGAAGAGCGTAGGGAAGCCTGTTCACAATCAGAATCATGCCCGCTGAAGAGTCATAGTATGCCAGAAGGGCTGAGTACCTCTGATTGTCCTTCACAGACTCAATTTCGGACACAATGTCTGCAAGGTCATAGAGTTTATCATGATCTTTGTTGGAAAGTTTAGGAAAAGTAGACAATTTTTTCTTGAGTCCAGACTCCACAAGCTCGGGACTGGCATATCTGTCCCCCAGTCGTTCCCAGATCTTCTGAAGGCCGTGAAGTGAATTATGAGCATTAGCAGCACAAATACTAGCGGCTTGTCTGCTGGACTCCGGGCCAAGCCACCTGACCAGCAAGTCGATTTCCTCCTGCGGAGACACATTTAGTTCGTACATAATTTGTGTAAAGCTATTCTGCCACACAGCAAAATACTCCGGAGGAGGAGGTCTTTCCTCATCAAATATTTGGAGAGTTCTGAACACAAACCCAGTTGGTTTGTCACATGTCCCAATGCAGGGGGAGCTGTCATGTCTGGGACATAAGGTTCAGCTGCAGGGTTGAGCATACTATTTGTTGGAACAGTACCACGTTGAATTGTCGAGGCCTCTGGTGCATGTACTTGCCTTGGTTGAGTATGGGAGTCGTCACCATGGTTATGGAAGGCCTTGAGGTCATGAACTGTGTTGCGATTACTCTGCCCGGCTTTGTGAGGTGTACTTGTACTTACGGGTATGTCTTGGTTCTTGGACACAGTTTCAACCTGGTCAAGTATCCTAGTTTCAAACTCATAAAAGGTTTGTTTGTTTTCCACGAATTTCTGAATCCCAAATCATTATGTATCGAGTGTGAACAGGCACTCTCTGTTTGCCTTGCTAGTTAGGAAAGTTTGTTGACATAATTTTGCACGTTTTCTTGATATAGTTCGTAACCTAGCTCCGTTAAACGTCTAGATCCTATACGTGATTGCCATAGTGTAATACTCACGCACAATTCTTGGAAGAATAATATATCAATGGATCGTACGCCTCGTGGTCATCGGAGCGCTGTGCCTCATATACGAGAGTGGCGATGAAGGTTTTTTACTATAACGACTTCGAAAAGATGCTTGTATTGATTCTTTAATCGTCATAAACCCGTAGTACAAAAAGGGTAAAAAACCTGTACATGTCAGCACTTGAGTAATGGTGATAAGACCTTTGAGTAGGCGTAGAAACCACTGATTTGAAACACGTGCTTTTTCCGGAAGTTTGAAAAAAAAGGTAAGAAAAGATAACTCTTATTGACTTAGATAGAAAGAGAAGCGTCCGTAAAATATTGCCTCGTAGGGGGCAAGGCAAAACTCCAGAGGCGTCTTGATGCTTTATATTTTTACTCCCAAAAAATGGGAATGGAAATTAATACAAGAGTAACATTATTGTCTTTAAAAAGGGTGGCCATTTATCAAAATATGAAAAATGGTATTTTGATGGTAAACAAATGGATACTGTATGTATGTAAAGATATTTAGGCTTAATTATAACGCCCAAACTCATTTGAATCAGAACACTTTCTGAACAGGCTTCCAAAGCACTATGGCCAGTAAAATCCCTGATCAGGAGATTTGATTTTACTCCTAAAGATTCGTTTTACCTATTTGATAAGACAATTGTACCCGTCCTGTTATATGGTTGCGAAATCTGGGGCTACCACAGAAGGTAAAGCACAGAAATTGCCCACCGAAAGTTTTGTAAATATGTGTTACACATCGGATATAGATCATCTAACGCTGATGTCTGTGGTGAACAGTACACTACCTATTTTGTAAGATGTGTGAAATATTGGTTAAGATTGCTTAATATGAATTTAAATAGATATCAATATGATTGCTATCTTTTTTTATTACTTACTGTTGATAGGAAACACCCAAACTGGGCCACATATGTATATATTATTTTCCTACGGCTTTGGTATCGCTTAGATTTCACAGGATGTTGGTGATCCAAAGCTATTTATTATCCAGTTTAAAGACAGAGTGTAAAAACTGTTCTTTGCAAGAATGGCATGCATCCTTAGACTCAAATGTATTAACTTTTTATAAGATCAAGAAATCATTTTTAAAGTCGATTGTGAAAAATATTTATCTCTTCAAGTGCCCCGGGAGTACACAGATTAGAATTGGCTGTAATTCTTTGGGTTTGGGTGTGCAGCATGTACGTAGTGGTGTATCAACATTGACCAATCATAATGTTCTGTGTGAACACTACAACGCAATTAAAGATGAAATTCATGTTGTGTATGTGTGTAAACATTATGAAGATGAGCGTAAACTGTTAGTACCTAATTTGTCAAATGAGCAGTATTATTCTCTTAAAAGCCTATGTACTTCGTCAGATATGAATGTATTATTGACATTTATCAAGTTCTTAAAACATCTTTTAAGAACGGGTCCGCTCAATAAGTAATTTTGTTAATTTGAGTCTGTATATGTTCATGTGGTAACTCAAATTATGATGTAAAAAGTTTTGTACTTTAGGTCAAGTGGCCTTTAATGCAAATAAACCTGTCTGTCTGTCTGCCTGTCTGTCTGTACAGAAAGTTTTCTCAGTTGAATTCACCCCTGTAAATTCCCTAGCCGACTATCCAAAACAGATACCGTTATGAGTGTGTGCCTTTGCTTTATGTCATCTTAGAGATACTATTCTCAATACACATGTTGAAGCAAAATTACACAAAACAATATAACAACATAACAATACGAACGTATCACTTTACCCTCGTACACGACATTGTTTATACGTCAATATCAATATTAAATTTAAGATTACATCTACATCTATCTAAAAATTATCTATGGTTGGATACTACATTATAATAATGTGTTACATGTGTGTGTGAGAACGGAATGTTTTGACATTCATTCAAACTAGTAACAACACTTAAACATATGATATTCACCAGTTTCTTGGGGACTCGTTCCCAGTGTTATAGGAAGCTCCACCAGTTGTAGGATGCTGTCATTTAGCTTGGAGTAGGCCTCCATGTCCTGGATACATTCAGATATGTTTCGGTAACTGAAACAAAAGATATAAAATACTACATGCGTTTTGTTTTCGGATTCTAGAAAATTACAATGCATTTGTATCGTTGTATATTCAATAATTTATAAGTTGATTTATATCCAAATTAGAGTTGGTAAGCTCATGAGTATTCACCAATCATGCACAGTCAAATAACGGGATCGGGCAGAGAGGCTCGCTGACTTGGTTGATGCATCGTATTGTGGTTTGTTTATAAGCCACCGTTGCATGGCAGGCACTCTGATATGCGGCACCAGGGAACCACACACTGACGGGGGCTACCGGTAGGACAGGATGCGCTTTTACGGTTGATGAACACCTGTTTTTCAGTGATCCGTTCATATGACTGTCACCGCTATTTAGTCATTTGCACCAAAGAGAATCTGTTTCAGTGGATAATGGAGATTGATTATTTTTTGCGGAGACGTCTTGCTACTTTGTGTGTTGATGAAAAGGATTTTCTTTCAATCAAAGTGATTAAAACTCGTGCATCTAACTGTCAGTGTCGTAAAAGAAATACATCTAAAAGCATTACCGACCCCAAATTTTCTCAAAACAGTTTTCTTATGAATATATTTAAACAAATACAATACAGAACTTTATTTACCCATCCAATCCTGGTATCTGCACAATTTTGTCAACTTTCACAAGCACATCAACAATCCTGAAAATAAACATGTAGCAAATTCAAATTATGGCTACCATATAAAAAAGTACAATGTAGTCTTGTTTATGAAATACGAGGTACAGGCACAAAGGATAGTGACGCGTGTGCTTTCACTATTGTTCCCAGGTGTCTAGTCATTTCATATATTGTGTCAATACGTGAAGATGTGTTAATGTACTTACATGAGTTCCACGCCAATGGTCACTTTGTGCTGGTAAGCTCTTCGGTGTAACGCCTGCCGGGTGTGAAACATGGTTATTTTCTTCCTGCAGTCAAATCAAACAGAACATGAATCTGGTCACACGTTTAGATCACCGGACACCTTAGACGTCCAGCATCTATGAACATCCGTTGGGAAACCTTGTCTAAAAATTCAGTTATGGTTGTCACAGATACGATTAGAGATAAATACGTTTATGATATCTTCATGTGGCATTTTAGAAGCTATAGCGTCACATCACTGAGTATCAAGCACTTTATTGATAAATGTACTGACGTATGTACTGATGAGGAAAGAATGGTAAATTGTTTGAACCCATCCTTATTCCGTTGTCAAGAAAGATCACTGTCTTGTTGTCTTGTCAGTCTTGCTTGATAACGGTATAAAGATCTATACCAAAACGTGGCCTGTACAGTATTAAAGAAGTTGTTATCTTATTAATTGTATCTACTTTATCATAAACGTTGAAGAAAAATGTGACGGACTTTGTCATCGGTTAACTACTGAGTAATGCCTATCAATCAATTCAACGTTTATGATGCCTTATAACGCCCTGGCGTGCTGGTATCTCTTCCTCTATCACATTCTGTCAACATGACCTTCTCTTAAATCATGCCATGTACAATGTATGATCCTCACAATAAATACGCCCAAATGTGTCTCCACTGTTGTGTTGGTTGTGTTTAGAATCAGCTTGCAACACATAAATGAAACATGATTTTGTAAAACGGAAATTTAATATTTGTTTTCTATATTAAATGATATACATTATAGAGAGTGAATACAAAAAAAAACCAAAACATTTCTTAAGCGGGAGATGCAGAATACATTTTGCTTTATGCATAGATACAGCGAAGGGATTCCGTTACTAGATCAAACATTTCCTGGTATTGTCCTAAGCCTGGAACGAACGACATAACATTGCGGATTAATGGATTACCTTGTCTCGTGCACAAATTCGTGGCCCTTCACCCTCCACGTCGATGATACGAGCCAACTCCATGTACCTGTCGTGATCAAAGTTGTTTTTTATGCCCAGCATGTGACAGTCGCGAGCAAAGTAGTCCCACTTGTCTACGTCAATTCCCGTTTGGGCGTTGGCAACAATCTGGTGATAAAATGCGTTTGTAGAACACTGATGTCCAAATACTAAAATTTGCAACATTGAGAGCCCTGTTGCAATTGTAGCATTTGGGAAAATGTCCTTATCTCCTGGTAACTACATTCTTCAATGCTTATTTAATTATCCTCAAACCATCTCAACTGCCACAGCAACGAAAGGCTGAAAGTCGTAAACATCAAACGTGATATGAAATACTTACTTCATAAAGGAAACGTTTTTTTCTCTTTTGTTGCACAAGTTCATCTTTTACATGCTCCTGTAACACAACATTGTAAATCATGATTACAAAGGATAAACTTATATCCTTCTTGTTACATAAATGTGTAAGCAATATTTATTTTAAGGTGAGATGAGATGAAATGAGTTAATTTAACGTTGGGTTCAAGGTTATTGCACCTATATAGCGACGTGTGTTTGTGTGTCTGTGCATGCGCGTCTTTTTGTGTGTTGTTCCACTGAAATACCCTGTCACATTTTAAGACAGTTTTCTGACTCTGAGCCGAGCAACCTTTGGTTTATCCTTTGGTATGTCGAGCGTCATGCAGGGTAACAACTAGTAGCTTCTCTAACGTCTTTTGGTATGACGCGGCTGGAGATCTAACCAACAATCTTCCTCTATCTGGACAAACTGTCTGACACCATGCGTTTCGATGAGTATGGTTTGATTAAGTTCAGCTTTCCATTTTATAGGAACAATATTGCTTTCATTTGTCAGAGAGAGAGATAGCTAGATCCATGGATACTAACACAGGATAGCAAAGCAATATTCATGTTTCATGCTTCCACCCCATAACTGGAGGAACATTACTCAACTGTCTCTTTTCCTCCTAAGATGAGATCCTTTATCAATTCGAGTCGAGTCCCATCTGTATCAAACTCCTCAAAGGCCTTCATCACCTGGTCATTTGCTTGTCGTAAGTGTTCCAGCATCTTCACTGATGCATCCTCATGCTGAAATCATTTAACATTTTTGAGTCCCGGACATTTGTTGCATTTTTGCTGTATATATGCTAATAATGAACTGCTGTTGTTACAAGATAAAATTAAAGTAAGACGAGTTCTATGGATGAACAACTTCTTTATTACAATTGGTGCGACATTTCGGTGTAGATCCTAACACCTTTATCAAGCAAGTGATGGATAGGGCTAAACAACATAGGTATATATACACTTATTGACATCTAAGTTGTTACAGTGACTAGTTGATGGGCACAGAGAGGTGATTAAGCTAATTGGAAGCCAGTGGATGACTGATGAACACAGAGTATACTAGCAGAGTAAACAAGCTAACTGATGGAGATGATGGAAGCCATGGGGGCAAGAAGGCGGGCTAGGTACTGGGCAGTGTTGTAATGGACCGTGTATAAAAGAACACAAGACCTCAGTACAAAAAAATGACTCAAAATCAGCCATCTCCGACCACACCCAAACCCACCCCGATCTCAACATCCAGTGGAACAACATCAAGATCCTGGCCAACAACCAATCAGACTTCAAAATCAGGAAACTCCTAGAAGCCATCCACATCAAAAGGATCCAGCCAGCAATGAACAGAGACCAAGGCTATTACATCCCGCCTGCTTACCATCACCTAATTGCTCAATCCCTTTGTCCATCCAATTAATACAGTGGCTTCCATCATCTCCATCAGTTAGCTTGTTTACTCTGCTAGTATACTCTGTGTTCATCAGTCATCCACTGGCTTCCAATTAGCTTAATCACCTCTCTGTGCCCATCAACTCGTCACTGTAACAAATTAGATGTCAATAAGTGTATATATACCTATGTTGTTTAGCCCTATCCATCACTTGCTTGATAAAGGTGTTAGGATCTACACCGAAACGTCGCACCAATTGTAATAAAGAAGTTGTTCATCCATAGAACTCGTCTTACTTTATCACTCCAACTTCTAACTGCCACTCAAAGAAGATAAAATTAGTGACTCCCTTTGTGTTCGTTATAAACGTAGTGTACTGTACATACATTTTGTTATGTGTGTGTCTCAACACACTGTTACAATAACTGCCATATCTGACACTACAACTGATGAATGACTACTTTAGTATGGAGAACCACCAGTGGCTCGGATCATGTCAGGACGTATATAACAATATACAGTTCACAAGCAGTTTTTCTAATAATGCATATTCAGAACATAAGATGTAAATATACCTTCCACTTAATGTCTGTCCTTACACGAGGTATGAACATCTTGTCAAAGACGTGTGAGAACGGGCCGTGTCCTTAAAGAACAAAAACACACATCTATTGTACTTGTCCTGTCAAAATATTTTATTCGCTAGAAATGTAATTAACTGTTTATATTGAAATAGCCAATCCAGGATGTATGGTACCATCCCGACAGTATCGGAAATGATCGATATTTACACGCATTGTGATTTTGAAATAATCCAAGTTTACCAATTACCAAGATCGTGACACAGTCCTGCTATTTCAATGCACTCGATGTCACCTTCCTCAAACTGTTCTGGATGTTTCTGTTTCAGAATCCGAGCAAATTTTCCAGCAAGATAGTAAGTTCTGTTTCAACAAACAAACATAATATCTATACAGTCATTGAGCGTTTGTGAAAAGAAAGAAAGTTAGGTATTTAATGAATTGTGCAGCAAGTAATTCATGTCATGGGAATGTGATGAATGTAGGGGTGCTAGTTTGACATTGTCATTAAGATATTACTTACCCAATGCTGTGCTCAAACCTGTTGTGTGCTGCGCCCGGGTATACAAAGTAAACTCCACCGAGTTGCTTCAAATACCTCAACCTCTGAAACTGCGGGCAGTCTATTATCTTCACACACAAACCCGTCACCGTTATAGTCCCATGAATAGCATCGTTGAAAATCTAACAATAAAAAGAAAATGAATCAGGTGCTTCTTTGGCTTGAACATCATACTGTATACAAACAATTTCATATGTATATAAAAAAAGCGACAGAACCCTTTCCATAACCAGTAGAAATATCTGCATAAAGTATAGTCGATTATATGATTCGATTATATCCTGAGCATGTGTTTATGATACACTATCAAATAGTAATATTATGCCTCCACAGAAATTTATACAATGGTTATACATATGCATATGATTCATATATATTAAACGTCATGTCGATGACATACTGACGTAATTATGCTTACCTTTGATTCATTGGAATCAGAATCACTCCTGCAAAAATTCAAAAATATGAATGAGGAGATAAACCTGTTGTGTTTTGAAATTTGATG
Organism: Haliotis rufescens; assembly: GCF_023055435.1. Lineage (NCBI taxonomy): Eukaryota > Metazoa > Mollusca > Gastropoda > Lepetellida > Haliotidae > Haliotis > Haliotis rufescens. The sequence continues at coordinate 298,791 of NW_025963783.1, forward strand.
GTGTCCAAAAGCTGAGTAGATAACTCTTATTTTAATTTGGAACAGAGCGCTTTAGCGCAAGGTTTCAAATATATAAATTAGAGGTGTCTACACTGCTCTACTCTACTCTACTTTACCTCAAATTTCAAAACACAGTAGTTTTATCACCATCTCTACATGATGGCAACAGTGCTTTGAAAACTGCGCAAATGGTAGAAAGGTCCACTATCTTAGAATATTCTGAAAAGGTTTCTCAGGTAGTTTGATAAGTAACAAATATTACTAAAGTTCAACATAACTATAATCATAGAATTGGATAGTTAAAAAAAGTGTTAAAAACACATAGTATTCAAAAAGAAGTTGACAAATAACCCTCCAAACTTAGTCCAAAGGTATCATATCTTTAATCGCAACCTGCTGTGAACTGTTTGGACTCACCAACTCGTTTCTCGGGAAACCGGCGTGACAAGTAATTTCTCCACCCCAAAATTGAATGTTGCAGGAATTACTCTCAATCATGGTTACTCACAGCTCACAACTGCCTCAGACAAGTTACACGGAGCGAGATGACAACACCGATCTATGATATAGTTCAACATAAACCGGTAGATTTAATAGGAATGGGACTGTTCAATCAATCAGTTTATTCGGTAATAAGGCGCAGGCCCACGTACAGAGATATACAATTTACTTTCACATCAGGTGCTGCATGAAATAATATTTACAGGTAAAAACAACGAAGACAGATATCATCTTTAACATAATTGGCTAAGTTCTCAAGACAGTTTACATCAGAAGAGTTTAACATTCTGACCAGTGTGTCTTTACTATTATTACCAGTAATGAGGTCTAAATATGGGAAATATTTTGAGCGAATATCTTCATAAATATGGCAAACAAAAATAAAATGAATTTCATTTTCAAATGCCCTTAACTTGCACAATTGACAAAACTGGAGTGTCTTATCGATGCCATCCCTCGTTCCTGTGTTATGCATAATTCACAGTTCTCAAATACGTAAAAGGGTAAGCATACGTCGCTTTTCTTTTGATAATACATTTAATAGATACGGTTCTAGTACAGTTCTAATTTCGAGCATCCAAACACTTCAGAATACTATGTTTATGCATGGCAGTCCTGAACCCTCAGTATAAACTCGCTTATAAAATATTCAGGATCACCAGCACCTCGAAATTCTCAGACATGTCCGAAACCATGAGAATATAACATATTCTTAATAGCAGAAATCCATGTATTCCTACCAATGGCATCAAACCTAACTAACATATCGTAGCACCGTTTTCTGAAATCTTTCTGGAAATGAGACTGTTGGTACTATGTGATTGCATGACATGACTGAACAGGCTGCAGACGATACAGCTATTCTGACACGAGGGATCTCATTTGACCTACAAAATTAAATATTTCTCCGATTCGACGGAAGCGTGTGACAGTTGTGGCCCAGAAAGAGTGGTTCGGGTTTGATTTGCTTAATTGTGCATGTTCTGAGATGACAATGGCTATTAATCACAAAAAGATTTCCAAACAACATCTTATAAATACTTTTTTATAATGTTCTTTTTTTCTTTCATTGTTGGTTGTTTCAATGAGGAAGTTGCCTGTTCTGGGTCTGTTCGCCAATGAACATTTCCCTTACCATTTCAAAATCATTATCACTTGTAGGCAAATAACTTCTTTAAGTCCTGTAATCTCATCATTGAGCAGTGATGGTTACGGCCAATAGAACATCATATCTTCACCAAAAACATCCGATATCAAACTACCGTATTTCTTCTGTCAGACACCAGGGCGTCTATTAATTTCGCGAGAGCTGTTGACCAGGTGTCTATTAGAGACGTGGCTCCTATCAAGGACCACGAGTCTAAAAGAGGAACTATCGATACGTTTTACAGTTTCTAGGGCTGATGGATCAGCAGCCATCTTTTATGTAGGCTATCAATGTATTCATCCTTTTTTGTGTGAAAAGGCTTAACATATGTAAAAGGGGTTTCCATAGCAAAACGAAAACCTCTTTTTAACCACTCAGAATCAAGCTTTGTTCAGTGTGGTGGTAGAATCATAAATATACTTTAGTATTGTTACTAAATCATTTAATTCTTGATGTCGGTACGACTTTTGACTGAAATCTCTTCACGTGTCTTCTTATGTACATTGACAGAAATATTTCACCAAAGCGCAATGTTTTCTTATTAGCATAAGACGTTCATATAATTCTTTAAGTGGTACTTTACATCACGATACACATGGGCATATACACATGCATTCAATACTCACAATGGGAACCTTGAGGTACCTGTAAGTAATGATAACAACATAAACCTTGGATAGGCATTTATAAGTTGGAGGAACAGGAATGCTCTCAGTAGATATAACCAATGGTCTTTCCATTGACACAACAGTTTATGATATTGTACCATATCAGACTTGAACGCTGTTGATATTTATTGAAATGGCAAATATCTACTTACGGATAGTTTCATCCTTGTAGCATTCACCATGTATTTAAGTCAACTTAAGGAGACTCCATTGTACGATTCAGACTATCCTAAGCATGTGTTTATGAATCGCCATCAAATAGTGATGATACCAGGTGTTCGTATAAGGTGGGCGTGTCCTGACCCACCAGTAGCACCGTCACAAAGACATGCAACGAACGAGAGAAACCAATTTTGACAGCTTTACTAAGGCAATGTTAAATGTTGCAATATTAAGAAGGCACATAGATTCAGTCCTTTCAGGGGTCAATATTAACGTTGTTCACATACCTACTTTGAAATTTGGATCAGGTTAAATTTACGACTTACCAGATTGATTCTTGAGCCGACTTCGCTTTTTCGAGGAATCCTCTGAGTCACCTCCTTCTACAATTCCTCCCTTCCGTTTATTAGATACTTCCTCAGGTTGATTCGTATCAGGTTCATTCGTAGACATGTTTGCAAATATCTGAAATAACATTGTGAACAGTGAACAGAGTGCATTGTGTTTGGTACCTCTTATTGCGGACCTTCTAGGATATATTGTATTATGTATAGTGAGTAATAAAAGAAAAATCGGTATGCACAGACGTAAATTGTGAAATCAGTAAAGGACCCACAATGTGATTAATCCATTGATTTATTTAAACACACCGTTTTAGGTCAATAGGGCAATACATAGGGTCAAATAAGTGCCAGGAGCAACAAATAACACGCCCTAGACTAAATGTAAACTCATTCACGAATGTTCAGAACTGATAAACAAAAAAGAGAGCTATTTATGATCAGACATTTTTGGTTCGAGTGTTGTGATTGGTTAATTTCAATCGCCTGGGGGATAACGTCACGCTACAAATGGTTCGCTAGAAACAGCCGTATTTCAAACAGTGGACAACACGGGAAAAATAGCTAGAAACAAAAACTACTTGGACAGCCATCCGATGGTCAATAGCCTGGTCTCTGTTCAAATTAGAACTATCTCCGGCGTTAGCTCCGGCGTTAGCTCCGGCTAAAGAATGGAAAGTCATGTGCATAATATTTCAAGCATTATGGGGTAAAGACCAATGTTATGAACAATACGTCCAAACAATCCACGAATGACGAGTAAAATATCAACAATGAACAAACATCACAAAACGTGTTGAAGTCAGTTTTCAATTTTAATACCTATTTCAAAAATTGTATCACTTCCTTGGCAGACTGTTTTTCTTTCCCCTCATATAAAAGGGAGTACAAAAGGCAAATCATCAGTTAATATTTTAAATGCTAAACGGTCGGCTTGGTACAAAGCTTTCTTAATTCTTTAGCAGAATTGGCCAATTCCACATTCACACGTTTTCCATGCATTCAACATAGGACGACCAAAAACAGAGTTGTTTGCTCATTTGAACAAGGCCCTTTCTGTTTTATTTTAGCTTGTATACTGTTTTCACTATTTAATTTAATGTGCGGCTTCAGACATGGAGATCGCTTGGACTTTATAGGTAGGTAACTGGCATGTGGGTGTTTAGGATATTCAACACCCACCTCTAATATGTAACTACTAATTGAATCATGTGGAATACTCACTATATCCGACTGATCTAGGACAAATAGATCTCTCTCATGGACATGCTGTTTCCACATAAATTTGTAACATCTAGATACAAAGGATAAGATGTAGGATTGTAGGATGAATGGGGTTGTATTCCAGTATTTGGGGATTATTGGCTTCTTGAAATCATAAATATCCCAACTCTTAGCCCTCGTTCTAACAAGAGATGCATATCTACGTCAGCCAGTTCCATAGGTACACTACTGCCTAGAAGTTCATTCCCCTTACACGCATGGGCAACGCGTTACGCAACCAGTGTGCATCAGGTTGGTCACGCGTGTGATACCCGTGTGCAACGCGTTGCACACGGGTGTGCACCCCGTCCGCCACTCGTGTGCAACGCGTGACACACTCATTAGAGGGGGAACAAACTTTTGACCAAAGGAGGACCCTGAGTTAAGCTGAACCTTGGGGTGGTAACAAGGAGAGAAAATTTTGTTATCCTGACGAAAAATGATAATGCACATGTATTTGCTAATGTCTCCTTTCTTTATGTGATTTTGTGGGAATAACATGAATACTGTTGTGATTAAATAGATCTGTCTTGTTTTATACGATCATTGCTTCTAAATCCGATGGTGTTAAGAGAATACATGGTCCTTGAACATGTTATTTCAATTGAAATGCTTTTATTGTGATTTGACATTAACCGTCTGTAGTACGACTTTCAGTGATAATATGTATGAGGTTTGGCGACGCATTGTTTTTATTGGACCCTAATTACTTTATGATAACTTGGACTCTTTATCAGAGCTCCATAGCCGTGAGGCTGGAAAAGAGCAGCATGTAATTAATGAGGGTGGGTTATATCATTGAGGATACACTTGAGGGAGCGAATACTAATTACCGTACTACAGGAAGAGACCTGTAGACGTAAGCGCGGGGTTGTGTTTTAGCTGGCCGTTCGATAATGGCCGCCAGGAGAAGTGAGCTTTGACTGCGTCATCTAAAATAGATAATAAGATACAGCAGTGTTATTTTCACGGGTCTGTTGAATAAACTCCCAGCGCTACGGTCAATGTATCTTCTACTTGATCCTTGATACATCATTTTGGCATTCAGAATATATAGTACTTCAACGTACAAAGGAGCACTGATCTAAAGCAATTCCGCGGGAGTAGTTGTTACCTGTGCATTACTGTATTTTCCCAGTGAGTACCCGGATGATATACATGTAGCAGAAATCTAGACTTGTTCGCGACCTGTGCTCGCCATTCGTAAGCGCATTTTTATTGATAGTAGAAGGACGTATGGTCACATTGATCAACAAAAATGAAATACAGTTTTGGAAATGTAGGTATATTTGTGGGGAGCGTCGGTAATGGTGATGCAGTTTTGATAAGTCACTTGCTTGGTAATTGTGCGATCTTCGTGTACACTATTTTGACTTGCAACACAAAGTAAATATTTCATCTGAACATTGCTTATTTTACCGTGTGTATATGTTTACATTCAAAATGTAAACAGATTTCACTAAGGATATTTATTAAACGCCTAAATATTCAGTTTATTTTACAAATTAACTGAAAAATATGTCCATCATTATTAATATGATAACGAATTCCGAATATTTGTTTATGTTTAATATCATCACAAAGTACAGATCTGTATTGTTTGGCTTCTTTTCTTAGCATAATTAATATATTGTGATGTGTTTAAGCTCTTTTGATCGTCTTTATCATTTTTAGTCAGCCGGTTAAATAAATGAATGGATTATTCAGTCAATTTGTAAAATGACTGAAATATTTAGATATTTAATAAATTGCCTGAGTGAATCATATTTTACACATTGACTGTAACATATACACGCTTGCAAAAGAAAATACTTGTGAAAACAACGTCTATTGCGCATCGAAAAACTTCCCAACCAAACGGAAAGGAACAAGAATGATTCTGTTCAAAGCTGCAGCGAATGAATGAAAACAAAATGCAAATATCATTATTACAACCTACCAAAGTTATAATGTATCCGGGAATATCAACATAAAGGAACAATATCCATTGCGTCTGCAGCTGTACAAAAATACTTATTCGATGTCAAATGTCTATGTGAGAATCAAATACTTTAATAATAATTATTTGGAAACAATATTTGGAATAAATATGAAATATATTAAAATATTTAAATATATCGTTTTTAAACGTTATTTAAATGTATCGAATATTATAACCCGTGTTTATTTCTTAACTGATCACTTAGTTTGTTTCAATTGTTTCACATAGGTGCCAAGTTAGCTGAGAAAGCCCGCTTGACAACTAACTTTATAATGTCCACGGTTCTTAAAAACATACATTGAGTTAGATAACAATGAACAACCAGTCAGTGTATTATCGGTTACCCTTTGAACAAAGTATGTACTTCACGCCATGATATGAGTGTATTCCCTAGGTTTAGGAAACCTACCTTCACATGTAAACACTTACTTTTGACATATCCACTGTGCAAGATAACAGTAATTAATCAATCAACGTATTTCCTGTTGATCCTTTGATGTCTGGGAATGATCAGTTGATTCTACAAAAAAAGTAAAGCAACTGATCATACATCTCTTGCTGGGCTGCCACGTGCATATCACATAACTAACATTCCACCTCACTTCAAACCTGATTGAATAATTACCCCAGGTACAAGAAAGACCAAATTTGAACCTTTATCGGGTAATCTGAGTGGTGCTACAACTAAGTTAACATGTTATAAATTCATTATCTGAGCAGCAAGTGGATTACGACAAAAACACAAGTGTAGGGTTATACCAGAAAATGTGGATGACAACAAGGGAGTAGTAATTGTATCATCCACGCAATCCGAAATGCAAATGCTTTCACTCAGGGATACGTTTTTATTATTAAACTGTAACCATCAGGGGTATTTCAAAATAAGGACATCCGATGAGCTTTCGCCGTTATTTGTCTGTTTGTTTAGGCTGAAGAAATTAATTACCATGCGCCCTTTGTCGAAATCTTCATAGATCACGGGTAACCAATCAGTTTTCAAAAATGCGTAAGTTTATTTAGCTGTCCTTGCAGACTGGTAGCCTAGTCTCTTGTCACGCTCGGTTGCGTTAACGAGCAAATTGACTCACGGCAGCTAGTAAACCCAAGCGGAAATCCAAAGGTCGTATTACCTGAAGAATCAACCTTCATTTGAGAAATATCTACTGCTCTCAAAATCAATATTTCTCCCAATACTAAAACTCAGAACTTTCTAACCAAGGATTACCAGTTGAAACTGGTCGATGGCTGAACATTCCCATGGAAGACAGCCAGTGTCCACTCTTTGATTCTATCGCTGTGGGAGATGAATTGCATTATTTATTCCGATGTGAAGCTTTTCACCAACGGCGATATGAACTCTTAAATAAGCAATATCTTAAGTTTCCAAACATTTAAGAAAATTATGACCACTAACAGTGTTAGAAATCTAAAAGGCCTATCTAAATTCCTTAACAATGTGTACAATACAGTTAGTAAATTGTATTCGTATCCACGTATCCTATTTTTATTATTTTTGTTAAATTGTACATAATAAAAATTGTAGATAATTGTATGTCATGTTATTCTAAGAATAAATGAGTTTGAGTTTGAGTCCGACACCCGAGAAGAAGCCAGAGATTAGTGCCCCTTTTTGAATAGTTTACAATCATGTGTTTTAGGGTTAGCTGTGTTGGCTTAAATGTATTTTTATTTCAAAAGAAATCTGGATCGATAAACAAGCAAAACTTGCTTATGTAATACCTCTCCAGGTAACAACTTAACAACAGCTGGATATATATAAGAGAGTGATGAACATAAACATACAAAATGCATAAATGAAATACACGAAGCCAATACACTGAAGCAAGTGGTGTCTGTGAAATAAGGTAATGCAGTTTTCCTTTACTACATGCATAAAATTAAGCTACTCAAACCTTTTGCTTTTGACAATGATGTCGTGAACTGATTTAAGAAGAGTCATGTTTGTAGAACTGCTTAACTACTGCCACGTAATATCATTTTTAGACCATACCCATGTGTGTAGAAATACACAGTGTTTCTGATATTATCGTAATTTTGGACAGTTATAGAAAAAGTGAATTGCATCTTCAAGGTGATATCTACAAGAGCAGTCTAGTATGTCTGATACATGTCGTCTAAACTTATCAGCGTTTAAGTCACTGCAGCCGAGCCTAAGGCGACAGTGGACAATTTGGCATGATCTATGAACATATTTGAAGTCAAAATTATTAATAATTGCATCAGAACGATTAATTAAGGATTTGATTTCTTTTAATGAGCGAGCATTAGTTACTTCATCGGATAGAGGGTTCCGCAGGTTGATCATATCCAGAAGAAATGATAAGCATAGGTCTGTTTTCTACATTTGATTGTTTGTATGTTGAATCTATTTCTAAGGTTATATTTGCTGTTATCAAAGAATTGAATATACACTTTTCAAATATTTTGGCTAAGCAACTTGTTAGTGCTACAGGTCTATAATTTGAGCATTCATGGTCATCGATGACACTGACACCGCATCAGCCAGGCAGTGGACTTGACACAGTTATTTGCGCACCGATTATATAACTCCTACAGACAGGGTGGGGTGGTTGTTCAAAGCGAAACGGACGACCCCGTCTGTTATCTAATAAATGCTGTGCGTCGCCTTTGATCTTGCCTCCAACCATGCACCTTATAGTAGTAAACGACGATCAGGATGGCCTGGAAATAAACACAATTCTGTCTGCCCAGTGTATCCACAATTAACTAGAATGCTTCATATCCACAAATATATATAGAAAATAGATATTTGCCCACAGCAAATATTCATTTGCTTAATTGCATCAATGTGGTTTATCAGAACATGTACAATGCTTTCTTACGCTTGGTGAGGCAGACTGAAATTGAACATTAGGATAACGTCAGCAGGGATAAAAGAGGTCATACCAAAGAACTTTATTTACCATTGGAAAAGTCAGACATTCCGATCAACCACTACAAGGCCCGGCCGGATCTCAAGGTTGACCAGATCAACACCCCAAAGGAACATCTCTACGCAAAACGAGGAGTCCCTTTCGTCATGGTGCACAAGAAGGGGGGAAAGGACATCGAGTACGACATCACAAACTACACAGACTTGTAACACTTCTTCTAGAGTAGTGGTGTACCGACCTCAAACCACTTCGTCGCCAATACCGCCGCCCTCCTTGCCAAGAGTCTCTACCAGAATCCCGACCCCCAGGATGAGAAGACTACTACAAGGACTAGACTTTTATTTTATTTTTTTTTTGGGTGGGGGTGGGGTGGGGTGGTGGGGGTGGGGGGTGGCGGTGGTGGTGGGAGGTGTGTGTGTGTGTGTGTGTGGGGGGGGGGGGGGGGGGGGGGTTGCACTTCTTTATTTAATCATTACCCTTTTTTACCCTAATAGTACAAGTGCTTCCCCGTGTGCGAGATAGGCTTAAGTAGGAAAGCGCACGTTAAATCTCCGAGGTACCTATCTACCAAAACTTTATTTGCTGTTCTGGTCATACATAAATATATGTAAGCTACGTACATGGGGAGGCTAGATTATTTACAGCTTACAGCAATATAGTGCAAATATTATGTTCAATAAAAGAAAATGTTGATTGATCTATAACACACTTTTTGTACTATTAAACAAACTGTGGACTTTGAAGACATTTTCGCTTATTGTAATAATATCTAGCTAACAAATCATGTCTATCTCTGAAATCCACAAGCATAGTTGCTGTCAAACCTAAAAAACATATTCAGGGAGGTCAGTTTTGACTTGCCAAGCACCTTAAGGTGAGTTTATTTTTAGACTGTCAAAAGCGATTGTCCCTTCAATACTAGTATATGCCTGGAAGCTGTCTCTCGGACTGTTATGAGTTATGATGTATTTTATGATATTACTGGGGAATGTTCAAATTAGTTACTGTCATTTAATCCAACGTTCTAACTGTCAACTGTCTCAACAGGACCATAGGTTTGGTTATATATCTCCTCCCTGTCTCTATGTCTTAAGTTGTTAATCGGTAACTGCGGTCCAATTGTATCAACTTATTCATCTATTGTTGCAAACTTGACTGATTTAAACATATCTTATTGATCATGAACTACTCAGTCAGTCAAGCACCTGTATCAGAAATGTAAAACCAGCCATGTTTCATGTAGTCCCAATATCACTGAAAAATGCCGATGTAACGTGACATATAAATTTACTCACAGACAATATATTTTTCGTGAGAGTGAAGCACAATTTTATTAAAGTTTTATTGACAATTTCATAAACTATAATAATATTAATATTAAAATTCATCATCACTTGCCAAGTTTATGAAAATGTCCCCATTTGGGAGATGTCACATATAAACAAGGATTCGAACAAAGTTTGATCGCCTTTGACACTGAGGTTTATCCCCACTTTGCCAGCAAACTGCAGAAGATTAACAGTGAGTGCGTGAGCATCGTTTCTATGTTTATATAAGAAAAGATGTCATGCCAAAAACGCTCACAGTAGTTAGTGAGTAAACTCACGACCTGTCATGACCTGGTTGAGTGACTTCCTCCAATCAACTTGAAAGGATTACCCACAGAGAAAGAAAGGATTAAAGCCACCCATAAATCTTATCCTAACGTAGTACTCCAACTTCTAAATGCCTCTCAAAGAAGGACTAAAATCCTAAAGATATCCTATCTACGTGGTATAGGTACTCACAACCTCTAATAATAAACTGTTACGTTTGGTATCCCCAGCAATACTCACTATGGTCATTGGGCAAATGTAAAAATCACAAACCCTAACGAGATTCTGTCTACATGGTCACATCCGGTGATTGTGAAGATCTCAAATTCTATCAACAGTCAGACAGCATGGCTGTTCATATTCATTTACAACATCCTCTTTTAATTAGTATAACAGTGTCCCACACAAAACCTTCTTTTATTTATTCTTTCAAATTACAAAACAGAAAGTGGGGTGTGGGGAAATGGGACATATTCCTACATGAAATAATGAGACATTAGTAGTGGTGACGGTTATATCATAAATGTACTGTCTAGAGCATAAATTTGGCGAATGAAAAACGTTATATTTGCAATCAAGTGGAATGACTCGCGTGGGCAAATGAATATGTTCGCAATCCACAAACAATCATTTTATTAATGGCGAACATTTACCAACCCGCGACAATCGTGTCAACACGGGGGTTCCCCTAGCAATAAACTCGCATCTAAATTCACTACTGTTCTACTGTCGGCTAGCCACAATGGCTAGACTGGACCCTAGTGGAATGGTTCATGCCACAAAAGTCTAGCAACATAACACTAATTAAGACGGGCCGACCTTGTATTTACGGTCTGGTGAACACAGCTCAATGGCCGCTCATTAACTCAAATTTCACATCTCACTGTTTTGTTTTATCTCACTATTCATTTAATAAATTTGTCAACTTCAACTGGAACCCGGTCCCGTTTTGCACGCGCTGCACACCCGTTGCACACCCATGTCCAACGGGTGCTCACCCCGTGTGCAACCGTTCTCAACGCGTGTTGGGGGGAATGAACTTTTAGGCAGTAGTGTAGGTAACTGGCATGTAGGTGTTTAGGGTATTCAACACCCACCTCTAATATGTAACTACTAATTGAATCATGTGGAATACTCACTATATCCGACTGATCTAGGACAAATAGATCTCTCTCATGGACATGCTATTTCCACATAAATTTATAACATCTAGATACAAAGGATAAGATGTAGGATTGTAGGATGAATGGGGTTGTATTCCAGTATTTGGGGATTATTGGCTTCTTGAAATCATAAATATCCCAACTCTTAGCCCTCGTTCTAACAAGAGATGCATATCTACGTCAGCCAGTTCCAACTCAACATTCTACATTTTCAACATGACATTCCATCAGAAACCGGGAATAATATAAAAATTTGCAGGATCTACCTGACAATAATCCAGGGCAGTTGGAGTTCTCTGAAGCTCTTATAAACATCAGCCAATAACAAGACAACTGTTTTCAGGTAGAAGTAATATAATGTAATGTAATGTATAATGTAATAGACCTCTTTTGTGAATAACAATTCAGTTGTTTTTCATCAGCATATTTAGCTGTTTAAACTTTATAGTATTGCGTACTTTCACAATATCCACTGCAGTATCCAGCAAACACTGTTGTGAATCAATTTACCTCAAGTTTAATGTAGAAATATATTTCTCCAAGTTATTGGACAAGCATCTAACCTTTTTTTCTGACTTTATTGTCTCACTTTTTTGTCTTTGTCAGTGCGTTCATTGCCTTTTCATATTCTCAGCTGATACTGCAAGTTACTTTACCGATGAGCAACACATCTGTACAAAAATAGTTGAATGATTGTGGTCACATACTCAGTCTGCACCTAATTTTCTCTGTCAGCTGCAGTGGTTCGAATAGTTTTAACTTTTTATCAATATTTTTATTTTTACCGAGGTGCATTACACGTTTGGTGTCAACACCAGTTACATGTATCCCATCTGGCTTGTTATCAGTTGCTATAGACTTAGCTTAGTGTAAACAAGGGCGTTTCTTCTCCTGGAAAACTTCAGACGAATGTCTCTTCATTCGTGTTGTGTCGATATAAATCACCCGATAATGAAAATGAGTGACCACATTCTTAAAACTCATGTCGTTTTAATGCCCACTCTGCGGATATCATTAAGTATACTCCTGTTCTATGTACATGATCAGTTGCACGCATTGCATTTGCAACTCACTGATGGAGACGTAGTGTTTAAGGCTATCCTAACTGCAATAAATGATTGTTTTATACACTTTAGATTCACATCAGTATCATGTGAGCAATTCTTTGCAACAGCCCATGCCTCCACGTTATGCTCAGACTTTACAGTGTGAAGAAAGTGTTGCTTGTGATCCATTCTGAATAAAACAATAAAATAAATGTAACATAACTAATATGTTTATGATATATCACACAGCGGGTAACGTCATCCACAGTTTGTACTGTTACAGTGTATCACAAATAAATATGATTGCTTTTATTAATCATCAATCTTGTGTGCTATTGACAGAGACCAGTATTCCCCAGTATATGTGTTGTGAACACAGATGCATAAAATTCATGTGGACAACACTGGATAGCATTTTACTTTGAGAATAATGTTTGTGAATTTTTCGATACTTTTGGTGGTGAAGATGGATGCATCAAATTCACGTGTCTATATTATTGTCTACATTATTTGCTGCAGGAATGTGGGACATATATAAAACTTCAAAATATTGCATCTACCTTTACACGTGATAAACTTCAAAATGACATGTACGTACCAAACTATTTCTGTCGTTATTTCAGATATTGCCTGGTTTCAAATGTCCATTGTATTTAATAATCTGTTAAGATAGAGTCCTGTATTTTTGCTGTGTATGGAATGAATAAAAGCTATTTAATCTGCTAATTTATACTCATGTTTCCATGCCAATCTGAGACGTTGCAAGCTCGTTATGAGTTAAAACATTACAATTTTCTAAGACATATGTTAGCTTTCAATTACAGACCTAAGATTGTTGACGATATTGTAGGCATGACAAGGGAACAGATGTTAGGGATGGTAGCCCTTGTCCGACGGTTGTTGGAGAACCTGTTAGTTTCGCCTAGAAATGAGATTCGGAGGTTTCTTCGAAAAAATCCCAACAACCCGTATGTATCTGTACTGCAGCTGTTTGTATGTACGAGTACGACCGATCCCAGAGGCAAACGGTCATACTCCTCTCATGCATTTCATATTATAAGCAGATCACACCAATGCTGTCAGAGATGAGGCGGTCAAACGCGCAAGGCTTCTAGTTCATGCTATGGCTTAAATAAGTATGTATAATTGCCATAGCCAGCACCAACATGAATATCCGAGACTTCTCAGTGAGACCATGTGTTACTGAAGTCACTCCTCCTCCTCCTCCTCCTCTTCCTCCGCCTCCTCCTTACGTCCCTACCCCTCCTCAACAGATATATACTACTGCTATGTCATTTAAGTATTCGATTCCTTCTAATGCTATCTTGGTTGGGCAAAGTGGTTGTGAAAAGAATGTGTGTATCAGATACCGCAAAAAGGTTATCAAAACAGTACCTACCATCGTCATATGGTGTTACACTGAGTGGCAACCTGTTAGTAAAATTATACCTTATGTGACATTTGTGAAATGAACATTTTTTCGATGCCCAGAACAACATGATTGTTCTAGATGGTCTGAAGCTAAAGATGACCAACACATCTTTCAACTGTTTTCACGTACCTCCCATCACAAACATGTAATCATATCTATGCTATTGCACACCCTACTTCCGAGAGGTATGGTGTGACGTGGCATAGCTCTGAAGTCCCGACACTATTCAATTCTCCAGTCGATAGACAACATAACTAGACGCATTTCCCTCAAAACACAGATCACCTCATGTCAGTGTATAGCGAAGCAGTGCAACGCCCTCATTGAAATCTAACTGTAGACCTGAGACCGTACACTAATGAAAAGGAACGACTACAGCCTAATATTATAGCAATTACAAAAAGCAGACAAACACATCAACTCAGCCTCATTTGACCCGTGACATCAGCTCTGAAACAGCGCTGTTTGAACCAAATAGTAATCAGAGGCATGTCAACTCTCAGCCACATCACACAACAACGTCAGTATGTGAGGCAAAAAATCATACAAGCCAGAATTTAAACAGTGATAACTTTGACCACATAAAAACAGCGACTCTTCTGATGTTAAGTTTCCAGTTCATGGCTCCTGCTTGTGCCGACAGAACCTACAACATCACATCAAGACAAGAACAAATGGAAGTTGTTAAGAAAATGTGTGAGGTATGACGAGGACAGCGACGATGACAATGAAGTTGTGTCTGATTGGAAATGAATGGCAATAAGTCGGCCTGCAATGCCTGTGGACTCGTGTCATTAATATATAGATATGGAGAGGAAATGAAACAGAAACAGTATCAGAGCAAGGAAAGTCAGACGAGTTATAAGAAACTGAAAAGATCATGGGGATAATAATAAAGAAAGCGATACAACACTTTCAATATCCAATAGAACTCTCTCTAGAAAGTCAACTGTACGATTCTACTGTATCATGAACATGTCTTTATGAATCACTATCAAATTGTAATGACACCAGGTGTTTGCGAAAAGGTGCGCGTATCTTGCCCCACCATTGGCATCCATCACAAACAAATGCAAAGGTTGGTCAATTGTTCATCAGAAAACGGGAACATATGGTACAAGTCCAAATATGGAATCGCATCGGACATCAGTTTTGTCACTGATGCGTCAAATTTGGAAATGTCTACCATAAAATCTTTTGAAGTACTGAGGCCTTGAATCAAACAACTTCTGAGCAAGAGTTGTATGACGCTCTTTGAAATCTTCGTAAAATGTGCATGCTTGATTGTATCTTTACAGTTGCGAAATGTAGAGATCAAAGACTGGAGCTGATTGACTGATGCTCGAAATGAAGGGGAAGTTGAATATTGGAAAGTTGAAGTCATCCCTCTGGTCATACAGTCTTGTTGGGAGTGTGTTGTCACTCTGAACCTTTGGCATAGATCTAAACATGAAACAGATGGGTTGGTCTCACTGGTATCCTTTATTTCTAGTTCATGTGGGTACATCAGTTCAAGGGAATTGGCTATGTGATTGTTGTTGAACGATATCAGATTATCGATATACCTGAGGCTTAAGTTAAAGCTCTTGGCCAGTTCTTTTTGTTTGCCATTGATAATCCAAACGGAAATTCCGATTCATATGCTTGAAAAAGCAGATCCGTAAGAAGCGGAGCACAATTGGTGCCAATTTATTGAATTGTGTTCTCGAATTTACAAGCTATTTGTCAGAGGCATCATTTTTTCATTCTATACTTCATTCCCACCATAAATCAAACAGTGATCAAAGACAAGATAAAACGTCACAAAAGATATTCTATCTCATGTGGACATGGCAAGAAAGTGTCTCTGAATCTGATAATGGCGATGATGAAACGAGTGACCAAGACTAGTTATATGAGTAAAGCTGTTGGTTAAAGGTTGGTTACTGTTCCGTCTTCATAAGTTGTGGACCCATGAAGATCCGGGGTAGAATAGGTCTTCAGCACCCCAGGCGTGCAATAAAAGGTGACTATGCTTGTCATAAAAGGCGACTAACAGGATCGGGTGGTCAGGCTCGCTGACTTGGTTCATGCATTCAGTCGGTTCCAATTGCGTGGATCGATGCTCATGATGTCAATCACTGGATTGTCTGGTCCAGACTCGATTATTTACAAAACAAAACAAAAATTCATTAGTTGTGATTGGGTTGGTGACACATTAGCATCACAAAATACCATTAACATTAATATGTCAGTGAACAAGAACCGATCTACCAGGGTTGGTGAGTGATGTTGTTGCAGGCAAACGCAAATGTCAGAGAGCCTGAAACATCGTGGAACAGCAGCCCTGATGGATGTCTTGGAGGAACGTGATGAGCCGAGACCCTCTGAAAGACGTAAAGACGTAAAGCTGTACACCCCTTAAGACCGTCTGTACAGCGCTTTAGAGTGACTCTACGCTCATTTAAGACTGTCTGTACACCCCTGTAAGGCTGACTGCATAGCCATTAAGACTGACTGTACAACCATGAAAGACTGACTATACACCCCCTGTAAGACTGTGTGTACACCTCTGTAAGACTGACTGTACACCCCTATAAGGCTGACTGTACACCCTTTAAGACTGTGTGTACACCCTCTGTAAGACTGTGTGTACACCTCTGTAAGACTGACTGTACACCCCTTAAGAGTGACTGTATACCCATGTAATATTGACTATACAACCATGTAAGACTGACTGTACACCCTGTAAGACTGACTCTTTGTCTCTTGATTGATCCAATAGGTCGTCAAACCGAAAGAAGAGGCTGAGTTGAGATGTCGTCTACGTTGTCTGTCTGTCTGTCATGTCTGTGCACATGCTCGTTGTAAAAGTAAAGATAGAAGAGAAAGACCATGCTTGAAAGATCAGTATCCTTGTATAAGTCACCCAGAACTCATGGTAGAGTCTTATCACATCGTCAGTGACATGTAAGACGTCATGGAGTCCACATGGTGTTCAGACTGTGGGAAACAGTTCACCAGACATGATAATATGGAGAGACATAGGAGACGGTTCCATTAACCACTGCAACCCCGACAGGAAAACACTTCTCCTCTGGGAAGCTACTCACCTCCATCAACACCGTCACCCCGAACACAGGATGACGTCAAATAATGATGATGATGATGAAGAGGTCATGACCTCCCCTTTGACCCTACGCCACCCTTTTACAATGTTCATTGCGGGACCCACGGGATCAGGAAAAAGTTCCTTTGTGAAATCATGTATGTAGCAGATGCATCGCCCCGAGGTGTTGGATACACCACCCAATCGTATCGTGTGGGTGTACAGCAAATGGCAACCACTCCATCATGAGCTGGAAGAGATGGCAGACCGTTTAGGAGTCGCTCTTGACTTTGTGCACAGCATGAAAAAAGCGGAACGTGCGTTGCCCGAAAAAGGGGTGGCCCCGCATTGGCTGGTCATCAATGATTTGCTGGGCGACAATACGAAAAAAGAAGAAACGGAAGTGCTGCGATGGTTTACCAAGAAAAGTCATCACCGAAACACATCCCTGCTGTATCTCACTCAGAACCTGTTTGCTCAATCACCGCAACATCGCACCATCAGCCTGAATGCTCACTACATGGTCCTCTTTAAAAATCCGAGAGATGCATCGCAGATCGACAGTCTGGCTCGCCAGGTGTTTCCAGGCAAAGTTCCTTTTCTGCGTGAAGCCACCATCCATGACCTTACAATTACCTGTTCTTGGACTTGAAGCCCACCACGTTGCAAGACCATCGCGTACGCGCCCGCCTGTTTTCGAGATCCGAATTACCCCTTGTGTATGAGATGTAGAGACTTTCATAAAAGCGGGTGAACCCCTAGACCTGCTTTCAGTGGAGTCACAGTCATCGTGGGACAAAGATGGTCTATGAATGCCATGCCACCATCCCAAGATGTCCCCGATACCGAGTGGGTGTCTGAAAAGGAGAGAGAAGAAGCGAGAAAACACACACTCTTTATGGACGACACAATCTTAATGGATGGCACATGGCGACTCAGTGACATTCTGGAGGCACCTTCTCCTACTTACACCTTGTGTCATCCTTCTCATCCAAACTATGATTAATTTCAAGAACGTCTGAAGTCTTTTCAAACGTGGCCTTAACAGATTACCCACACCCCTTATGACCATGGCTGGTTATTTTTATCAAGGACGAGGTGACCGTGTTATCTGTTATTGCTGCGGTGTGACACTCTGCCAATGGGAAGCCACAGACAAACCCTGGAAAGAACATCTGGAGCATGCCAAAGTCCCCTGCGAATACTTGGGTGTGTTTTGTCCTGATGAAGAAGTGAATGGAAAATACAGACGTCTGGTGTCCGAAGAAGCACGTAAGAGAAGAGTCGAGTGTCTTGTTCACTCCTAGTGACAAAGTTTCGTGTTCACTACGTTTTTAGGAATGTACAGACGTTCACATCTTAGTGGTCACCCTAGTGTTCACAAAAATCACAGGGACGCCCTTAATCCTGTGGCTTTTGTTTTGTTGTGTTGGTTCATGTGAGCGGGGCATTAAAACAGTTGAAAAGAAGTGTTGTGTTGTCTTTTTAAAATGGGGAAATCAGCATGCACACTCCAAGGAAAAAACAAAAAAACAAGATCGACATCTGACCACACCACGTCCATGTCTGTGCATGTCAATTCACCTTTAGAATTCAGGCCACCATTCCACAAGATGATCGTAGCGCTAAGGTGATCGCCACTCACCTACTTTAACTTAGACACACGACTGTCATTGCGCTACAATACGATCACCTTGTGGAACGAGACCTTGCACCTCAAGGTTTACAATTACATCATAATACCCGATGATGTCATTTGTTGAATTTTGTTGCAAGATCCTTCGCTAATGTGACTTCAACCTAGCAACAAAGTTGCTGGGTCATCGACTATGTATGAGCTCGTCTCAGTGATCTATCATCTTCACACGCAATCAGCACACACCCTGCACACCCTCCTCCTCCTCTCTCCCTCCCTCCTTCTCCCTCCCTCCTTCTCCCTCCTTGTCTCTCCCTCCTCCTCCTCCCTCCCTCCTTCCCTCAATCAATCCCTCCCTCCTCCTCCCTCCCTCACTCCTCTTCCCCTTCTCCCCCTCCTCCTCCCTCCTGCTGTCTCCTCCCTCCTCCACCTCCCTCCCGCCTTCCCGCCCTCTCTCCTTCCCACCTGCCGCCTACCCGCTGTCGCCATCTTGGATGGGGAGATTGCCCCCCGGAACCGGACGTGCCGCCATCTTGGATGCGCGCTACACCGGAACCGAAACCGGAAGTGACGTCATCGCGCATGCGCGGAACCGATTTGGTTACTGTAGTCCTGCTTCCAACTACTCACAGATACGGAGACTGCAGGACGCATCCCTTGTTTGAGGGAGATATCAGACCAGACTGTCAGGAACCATCTTCGCGAGGCTGGAATCCGACCCAGAAGACCAGTTATCGTCCCTGTTTTGCAACAGATCCATCGACATCAACGCTTGCGTTGATGTCATACCTCACAACCTTGGAATTTGAGAAACTGGAGACGAGTGTGGTTTAGCGATGAAGCGCGATTTCTTATTCACCGGCGAGGAAAACTACGTGTTTATCGTCGTTGAAACGAGCATTTGCCCCACATTGTGTACATGAATTCTTCAATTTTGGTTGCAGCAGTGTCATGGTGTTGAGGGCCATATCCTCCACCGCAAGATCTGACTTTGTTGTGGTTCAGGGAAATTTGACAGCAAATCGCTACATGAATCAAATTCTTCAACCTCATTTTCCTCCAATCCTGGACCGCAAGAGGGAGCTGTTTAAACGGGACAATGCTCCACCGCGCACAGCTCGTGTCACGGTAGACAACCTTCATAATGCTTACATCAACGTCCTGCTATAGCCGTCGAGATCACACGCTCTTAACCCAATCGAACACCTCTGTGATGAACTCGATCGACGTGTACGTGGACGTCAGAACACGTCGCAGACTATCCCACAACTGGCCAACGCTTTACAAGCAAAGTGGCGCAGATTACCGCAGGACACAAGTCGTACACTTATCCAGTCAGTGCCGAGGAGACTCAGAGCCGTGATTGCTGCCCGGGGCGGTCACACCAGATACTGAGTTCAGGGCAACATTGTGGCCCTATGTGACATGACAATGAACAGTTTTCAATGCTTTAGTATTTATCTGTGTGGTACTTTTTACGGTTATCTTTTACCTGCTTCTGTTTTTGTTTATTTGCTACTTATCACAACATATCATCCATATATGCCTCTTGATTGTAGTCACTCAAATTTGATACATTGAACCGTCGCTTAATGCAATTAACTTATGTAGTGTAGACTGCATATTAAACGCTGTAGAGATAACAGTTTTGGGTATGTACTATTTATAGTTTGCATTTGTAGTGCACAAGGTTTGCTGAATATGCAGGTAAAGTTTGTGTTTGCAAGGGTGTTCACGTATTCAGGGAAAAACGTGACGCCAAATTGTAATGCATGCATTGAGGTGAGGTGAAGTGGTGAGGTGAAATTAGGTTTAACGTCGCATTCAAGAATATTGCACTTATATTGCGATGCGGACATACATGCGCGCGCGTGTACATGCGTGTGTGTGTGTGAATGTGTGTGTGGCTGATGGTTCTTGTCCGGACGAATGCCGATATTTTAGTGCTAGCCCATTGAGATATCATGCCGCAGTGTAACACGAATAGCCCACTCAGACACAGCATACTGACTCCGAGCCGACTTGTCCTTGTTTAGCCAGGCAGGGTAACAACAAGTAAAATCTGAAGGGAAGCCCTGACCTTCCACTCTCTGGGCGGACGCTCTACCACAAGACCAGGGAGGCGGGTTTAACGTCACGTTGAAGATTATTTCACTTACATAGCGACGTGCATGCGTACGTGTGTGTGCGTGTCGGAGAGGTGCTGCTTGTATTCGAATGGTTAATACTGGTTTTATAGCACTAGCCCACTGAGTGATCATACCGCATGAATACCTCACTCAAGCACGGTATACTGATTCAGAGCCGACCAGTCTTTGTTTTCTCCCCTTATTGCCGAGCGCCAGGCAGAGTAACCATCTATATTGTATATGTATTGTGGTTTGACGATACGGGTTTCGAATCATGGATTTATACACTCAAATAACGTAATATTAGGGAGACGAGATAAAGAATGTATTTATATGTTTATAGATAGTTTTCATAATAAACCTAGATTGTCTATTACCAATCAACATATTCATTAATGGTACCTGACCAATTGTCGCAAGGATTTGAGTTTAGCAGAGATTTCTTATGAATATGGAAAGGGTTTTGTCGTTTTTATTTGTTGACTTCGCTGATGTATCTCACCATGTGACCTTTATATTAATGATCTCACGGCACTGAAGGATGTAGGGTGTACATATTTTCCGATACCCGTGTCTATACGTAGATCAACTACCCCGCCCTGTTTTCACTTCAGCTGTTCACCACGTATATATTTATATATCTAACATTTACGTAGGTCCACATAACAGTATTGTTCACTCCTGAGAGAATGTAAATGTAAATATGTTCTCGCTGAGACATATATACGCATAACAATGCCAATAGCAACACATGTATCATAACTGTCTTACCTGAAACAAGCATTCGCATGGAGAAATGCAGCCCGTATAACTTTGTGAACACCAATTGAAACATAAACCTGACAAATAATAGATTAAACGCCCATTGTGGTGAGCAACTGATCAAATCAAGTAACTGTCAGTGTAGATACATAGATAAGTGTAACCAGGTCAGTGCACCGAAAAGACGCACGTCTCAGTGTACTGAGCGATAAGATCACTTTATATTATAAAAAAATAAACATAACTACCTATAAACAAACACAGAAAGTACGTAAGCATTCGCTCGACTCATTCTAAAATGAAGGCAATTTACAGGGAGAAGATATATAGTGTTGGAATTACCATGTGACGTAAACGATTTATTTACAAACTTAGTAGACTGAGAGGCTTGGGGGGTGTGGACTGGAAGGGGTGGGGTGTGTGGACTGAGAGGGTTTGAGGGTGTCGACAGAGAGGGTTGGAGGGTAGACTGAGATTGCTGGAGGGTGTAGACAGAGAGGGTTGGAGGGTGTCGACTGAAAGGGTTAGAGGGTGTAGACTGAGAGGGTTGGAGGGTGTGGACTGAGAGGGTTCGAGGGTGTGGACTGAGAGGGTTGGAGGGTGTCGACTGAGAGGGTTGGAGGGTAAAATGAGATTGCTGGAGGGTGTAGACAGAGAGGGTTGGAGTGTGTCGACTGAGAGGGT
Source organism: Haliotis rufescens (assembly GCF_023055435.1). NCBI lineage: Eukaryota > Metazoa > Mollusca > Gastropoda > Lepetellida > Haliotidae > Haliotis > Haliotis rufescens. The sequence goes on from NW_025963783.1 coordinate 321,304, forward strand.
TGGAGGGTGTAGACTGAGAGGGTTGGAGGGTGTGGACTGAGAGGGTTGGAGGGTGTGGACTGAGAGGGTTGGAGGGTGTAGACAGAGAGGATTGGAGGGTAGACTGAGAGGGTTGGATGGCGTAGACTGAGAGGGTTGGAGGGTGTGGACTGAGAGGGTATGGAGGGTGTAGACAGAGAGGGTTGGAGGGTAGACTGAGATTGCTGGAGGCTGTAGACTGAGAGGGTTGGAGGGTAGACTGAGATTGCTGGAGGGTGTGGACTGAGAGCTTGGAGGGTGTAGACAGAGAGGGTTGGAAGGTGTACTGAGTATGCTGGAGGGTGTAGACAGAGAGGGTTGGAGGGTAGACTGAGATTGCTGGAGGGTGTAGACTGAGAGGGTTGGAGGGTGTGGACAGAGAGGGTTGGAGGGTGTAGACAGAGAGGGTTGGAGGGTAGACTGAGATTGCTGGAGGGTGTAGACTGAGAGGGTTGGAGGGTGTAGACAGAGAGGGTTGGAGGGTAGACTGAAAGGGTTGGATGGCGTAGAATGAGAGGGTTGGAGGGTGTACTGAGTATGCTGGAGGGTGTAGACAGAGAGGGTTGGAGGGTAGACTGAGATTGCTGGAGGGTGTAGACTGAGAGGGTTGGAGGGTGTGGACTGAGAGGGTTGGAGGGTGTAGACAGAGAGGGTTGGAGGGTTGACTGAGATTGCTGGAGGGTGTGGACTGAGAGAGTTGGAGGGTGTAGACTGAGAGGGTTGGAGGGTAGACTGAGAATGCTGGAGGGTGTAGACTGAGAGGGTTGGAGGGTGTAAACAGAGAGGGTTGGAGGGTAGACTGAGAGGGTTGGATGGCGTAGAATGAGAGGGTTGGAGGGTGTACTGAGTATGCTGGAGGGTGTAGACAGAGAGGGTTGGAGGGTAGACTGAGTATGCTGGAGGGTGTAGACAGAGAGGGGTGGAGGGTAGACTGAGATTGCTGGAGGGTGGTGACTGAGAGGGTTGGAGGGTGTAGACAGAGAGGGTTGGAGGGTAGACTGAGATTGCTGGAGGGTGTGGACTGAGAGGGTTGGAGGGTGTAGACAGAGAGGGTTGGAGGGTGTACTGAGTATGCTGGAGGGTGTAGACAGAGAGGGTTGGAGGGTAGACTGAGATTGCTGGAGGGTGTAGACTGAGAGGGTTGGAGGGTGTGGACAGAGAGGGTTGGAGGGTGTGACCTGAGAGGGTTAGAGGGTGTAGACAGAGAGGGTTGGATGGTAGACTGAGAGGGTTGGATGGCGTAGAATGAGAGGGTTGGAGGGTGTACTGAGAGGGTTGGAGGGTGTAGACAGAGAGGGTTGGAGGGTAGACTGAGATTGCTGGAGGGTGTAGACTGAGAGGGGTGGAGGGTAGACTGAGATTGCTGGAGGGTGTGGACTGAGAGGGTTGGAGGGTGTAGACAGAGAGGGTTGGAGGGTAGACTGAGATTGCTGGAGGGTGTAGACAGAGAAGGTACGAGGGTAAACTGAGATTGCTGGAGGGTTTAGACAGAGAGGGTTGGAGGGTAGGCTGAGAGGGTTGGAGGGTGTAGACAGAGATGTTTGGAGGATTTGGCCTGAGAGGGTTGGAGGGTGTAGACTGAGAGGGATGGAGGGTGTAGACCGAGAGGTTTGGAGGATGTGTCCTGAGAGGGTTGGAGGGTGTAGACTGAGAGGTTTGGAGGATGTGGCCTAAGAGGGTTGGAGGGTGTAGACCGAGAGGTTTGGAGGATGTGGCCTGAGAGGGTTGGAGGGTGTAGACCGAGAGGGGTGGAGGGTGTAGACTGAGAGGTTTGGAGGACGTGGCCTAAGAGGGTTGGAGGGTGTAGACTGAGAGGGTTGGATGGTGTAGACTCAGGGGGTTGGATGGTGTAGACTGAGAGGGTTTTAGGGTGTAGACTGAGAGGGTTAGAGGGTGTAGACTGAGAGGGTTGGAGGGTGTAGACTGAGAGGGTTGGAGGGTAGACGGAGAGGCTTGGAAGTTATGGACTGAGAGGGACTGAGAGGGTTGGAGGGTGTGGACTGAGAGGGATGGAGGGTGTAGACCGAGAGGTTTGGAGGATGTGGCCTGAGAGGGTTGGAGGGTGTAGACCGAGAGGGGTGGAGGGTGTAGACTGAGAGGTTTGGAGGACGTGGCCTAAGAGGGTTGGAGGGTGTAGACTGAGAGGGTTGGAGGGTGTAGATTGAGAGGGTTGGATGGTGTAGACTCAGGGGGTTGGATGGTGTAGACTGAGAGGGTTTTAGGGTGTAGACTGAGAGGGTTGGAGGGTGTAGACTGAGAGGGTTGGAGGGTGTAGACTGAGAGGGTTGGAGGGTAGACGGAGAGGCTTGGAAGTTATGGACTGAGAGGGACTGAGAGGGTTGGAGGGTGTGGACTGAGAGGGATGGAGGGTGTGGACTGAGACGGTTGAAGGGTGTAGACTGAGAGGGTTGGAGGGTGTAGACTGAGTTGGTTTTACGGTGTAGACTGAGAGAGCTAGACGTTGTTGCCTGAGAGGGTCGGATGATGAAACTGAGAGGGATGATGGGTGTCGAACGGCAACTGACTGAGAGTGTCGTAGGTTTATGGATGCTCGATTGTACCTCCAAAGTTGTGGTGTGTGAGTACCCAAGGGTGGTGCCGTTGCAAGCTGCTCGACATAAAGGGAAAGTTTACATTTTGAAAATGAAGTAATCCCTCTTGTAATACATTTTTGTGCAGGGTTTTTGTCACTCAAATTCGTTATGCACAGATCTAAATATGACACAACAGACTCGTCCTTGTTTGTGTTTTCAAAAGATGTCATCAGAGGAGCAGGATACGCCCACCTTTTCGCTAACACAAGGTACAATCACTATTTGACAGTGATTCATGATATTGTATGAATCGTACCATGCATGCTTTAAGCAGCGATTTCTTTAGATTATGGAAATGGTTTTCATTCATCCTACTTTTATAATGTTCAACATTATTTCCAAACCGTACGCAAGACGGCAATTACAATTATTTATTCAGAATAAATATGCTAAGTTTGAGTAATTTTGTTGAAAAACATGCCATGACTGAAGGCGAATATTATGTCGTCACACTGATGGCTTGTATAACATAGCATCCACAGAAAGTCGATAGTGTCAGTATCATACAGCTTGTCATCATCGTGAGGACACGTTAGTGCAAAGTGATTAGATGTATGAGATATGGCGTACATTGAAGTGTAGCTCTAACAGCGAGTTGTCACCGGTCGTCGAGCCTGCGCATGGCTTCATGAAAAAAAACTGACTGGTATTTTCCAACGAAGAATGGGTGTGTTATCCTCACTTATTACTCACGTGGTAAAGTGTGGTATTAAAATACTAAATCCGCATGTCACACGTGTGTCCTACAAGGTTAAACTCGTTTTATTCGTTTTGATTGGATAACCTTGACCTCTGTCACACCCGAACTACTTTTTTCATTAAAAAAAACAACCGCGAGGCAGAACTGAAGGAATCTCACAAAATTGAGAGACATTTACACACTCTTTATTTAAGCAAACAAATTCGAGCTGCTGCAGACATTATATAATCGAGCTATACCCATATGCAATGTCTATGCGATGGAATGAGCGTGAAGCACCCGACCAATTTTGCAACTTTTAATTTGATTTTACGTAGAAGGTTAAGCGTGGTGAAATGAAGTCAGTTTAAACTATCTGGACAGATAACCAGACTTACGTTTGATGTTTCGGTTGTGCCATCAGTGTCGCCATTCGAAGCGGATGTTGTGACATTGCTTCTGAAGGTAATACCCGGGCATAAGTGTGAGTGCGGTATTTAAAAAGTGGGACTTTTTAGCGGCTACCTATATATTGCCTTATAGTGCATACATCCAGTCCAGACGAAACGGGTCCAAGAACCGTATCTTGTTATTTCTTACACAAACATTCATGTACACTCGCACACCAGTATAGATTTTAACTAACTGGACAGTTAAGGCTCCTTACCTAATGGACATCTGGAGGCGACCGAGCTTCGAGACGAACTCTTGACCACAAACCCTGCACTGCTCGCCTAACTACGGGAAATGATGACACGTTGTGAACTCATGATCAGATGTGTGTATAGTCCACGTTGTACACTATCAGTGAGGGCGCGTCTCATAATCCTGATCAGATATAAGGTAGGACTCAAATTGGTGTGTATTCAAGTGCATGAGCGTGTTCAGTGAGAAATGCGTAACCACATCGCAGTGCATGCACTGAAAAAACAGGGACATGGCACTCGATTTTACGTATATACTGAGACTCTGGACAAGTGATGGGAGAGGAAAAAAGGTTGACCTCGAGTAGGAAGGTACCACGTGTACGGGACCCGTGAAGATTCCGGGGAAGAATAGGTCTTCAGCAACCCATGCTTGCCGTAAAAGGTGACTATGATTGTCGTAAAAGGCCACTAACGAGATCGGGTAGTCAGGCTCGTTGACTTGGTTGATGCATGTCATCGATCCCAATTGCGTGGATCGATGCTCATGATATTAATCACTGGATTGTCTTGTCCAGACTAGATTATTTACAGACCGCCGTCATATAGCTGGAATATTGCTGAGTGCGGCGTTAAACAAAAACCAAAACCACGTGTAAGGAACACCACAAAGCTACAGGCGCTGATACACATCTGCTCAAATCGATTTATGGTCAGTGTAGATAAGTGTAACAAGGATAGTGCGCCGATAAGACGCAGGTCGTAGTGTACTGATGTGTTATTTGCGACGGAAGTCGGAACACATACCTTGAAACAAATAACACCTACTTCATAATAAATATACACGTTCATTGATATCACACATGTATTAATTTACACCGTCACACGAATTCATAGAAATGTGATAGTGAGTCAGTGAGTGAGTTTATGCTTTACGTCATATCGGCAATATTTCAGCCATATCGTGACGAGAAGTTATACGAGGGGCGATTTATAAGTTATAAGTTATTTATAGACTGATCAAGTACAGTGACATACACAGGAGGATTGTCGTATTGGATACATTATTTAGTTTAGTATAAGCTATTGACTGCAAGGGGGGTTATGAGATGACTTAAAATGGAGAAACAGGAAAAGCGAGCTGTTATCAAATACCTTTACAAGAAAGGCTTAACACCCAATGCCATATATGACGATATGTTATCCACACTGGGGGAAGATGCCCCGTCATATGCAACAGTGAAAAGATGGGTGGCAGAGTTTAAACGGGGGCGATCGAGCACTGATGATGAACCCCGTCCTGGTCCACCTGTTGTGTCTTCAACACCTGAAATGGTACAGCGAATCCTGGACATAGTCATGGACGACCGACGAGTGACACAGCGACAGATAGCCAACTTAGTGGACATCTCTCAGGAGCCAGTGCATTTCATTCTGACAGATATTCTAGGAATGCACAAGGTTTCTGCTCGATGGGTCCCCAAACTGTTGACAGCTGATCAGAAACGTCAAAGAGAGAATCTCTCAAGGGAGAACCTCAAGCTTTTTGAAGTGATCCAGATAACTTTCTCAAACGATTTGTTACAATGGACGAAACATTGGTCCACCACTTTGAACCTGAATCAAAACAACAGTCTAAACAGTGGAAACATGTCACATCTCCTTCTCCAAAGAAGGCAAAGTCTGTGCCTTCAGCTGGGAAAGTCATGGCATCCGTGTTTTGGGATTCTGAAGGTGGGATCATGGTGGACTGGCTTCCTAAAGGCCGTACTGTTACAGGGGCTTACTATGTGGAACTTCTGAGACAGTTAAGAGAGAAAATTAAAGTTACGCGACGAAAGTTGACGAAAGGTGTGCTCACTGATAGCAATGGCCAAAATCCATGAGTGTGGCTTTGAACTTCTCCAACATTCACCTTATTCACCTGATTTGGCTCCGTCGGACTATCATCTGTTCCTACAGTTGAAAAGGCATTTAGCTGGAACTCATTTCCAGTGAGATGATGGCGTCATTAAAGCGGTCAACAACTTTTTGAGTGACCAAGAAGTTGACTTCTACAGAAGTGGCATAATGGCATTGCAACATCGCTGGCAGAAGTGTGTTGACCTTAAAGGGGACCATGTCGAAAAATAGAAAGCTTTGGTATCAAACTGACTTTATTTTCTTTGTTAGGCTTAGAACTTATCAATCGCCCCTCGTATTTAAACCAAATAAGAACCTATCAGCGATGGACAGTAGAAGTACTAGAATATCACAGATTTAATGTTTAAAACTAGCGTACAACAATAAAAAGATATCACTAAATAGTCATGAAACATTACAATATAAAAAAGGGCTATAGATCGCCAGCATCTGAAGGTAGATCACCATGCTGGGGTCCATGGGGACTTACAGTACTTTTGCTACCTGCATGGACCCCAGCCGGATTTACATCATCCCCTCAGCTGTTGGCGATTATTGACCAATTTAGCCACAATTTAAAGGAGCATATATACTGCGATTTAAAACGTGGCTGAAATAAATATACTTTGAAAGACGTGGTCTTACATATCCTCTCAGGGGGACAATAATTTTACACTACTTTAACCCACTTCGAGGATATAGCCACTAACAATCACATATATTGATTTATTCAAGCGATTATAAAATGAATTTATATATTTACAAAACATAACAATCAAAATTTATGAATTGAGTCAATTTCTTTTAAAAAAGCAAGAATTAAATGAAACCTTAACAGATGAAAAAGATCCTTGGGCGATGAAGCTTTGAAATAATTATTCCTTGTGATGGAAAAATCAATGCAGTCAAGCAGGACATGCTTGACCCGTGATTCTTTCATCACAAGGGATACAAAATGGAGGATCCTCACATTGTAACATATGTTCATGAGTGTAACGAGAATGACCAATACGACATCGTCTTAATACAACCTCTTCGAAACTGAACTGACAACCCAAGTAGGTATAACCGATATTTGCTTTTATTGCATGTAATTTATTTATACCCACATGGGTGTCCCACTTCTTCTGCATTAGATCTATGATGTAAGATTTAATGACATGTTTATAATCACTGTATGGTATAAGAAGTGGTGTCACAGATTTGTCGAGTGCTGCTTTTACAGCAGTATTGGCCATTGTATTACCAACAATTCAAACATGGCTTGGAAGCCAACAAAAGACGATGTCGTATTGGCCAGTAGCAAGTTTGTTATGTAGTTCTATGATGCCCAGTAAAATTGGATGCTGACATGAAGTGTTTTTAATAGCCTGAAGACAGGAGAGAGTCTGAAAATATTATGAATTCTTTATGTTCAGTCTGTTTATTAATATATTCTAAAGCAGTTAAAATAGCCTTTGATTCAGCTGTTAAAATAATTGAGTTATCAGGTAATCGAGTTGATAAAATTCTGGATCCAATGATAGTGGCGCTGGCAACAGCATCACCATCCTTTGATCTAGCAGCAATAGATTTATAAGTATCATATTCACTTCTTAACTGATCATATTCTTGTTGATATTATAGTTGATTTTTTTAAGTTTAGATAAGGTAAGATTCACCCGTGGCTATACCAACTGCCAAGGAGTAGAAGTAGGCAGGCGAAAAGGAGCTATATTTTCCAGATCAATATTTGCGGTAGTAATAAAAGGAGTGGCAGAATAAGAGATGACTTCTTACTGTACAGATCCTCATAAAGAGGATTAAATACACAATTGTATGCAAGGTTTGATGGATTAGAATAACATTTTGTGATATACTGCAAAGATAGTTTAATACGGCGTAGATTAATTGGCGGCTCATCGGTCTCAACATATAGGTAATGTTGAGAAGCAGCTCATATTTACTCTTCCACCGATCAAGGACAACAGGGAGCGACTTTGAAATAGACCAGTCTCCAGTGACCACTTCCATTCCGTCGTCGCTGATTACCCACTCCAACCTTTCCTAGAGTCCTCCAAAATCGTTGATCAGGCTTATCAACTAGACTTGCTATTTCTTCTTGAATCGTCCTAACGTGTCTACGTTTAGCTCGCTGAACACAGCAATCAAAGTCTTTTCTCTTAGCTTTGAAAACAATCCTCTGTTGTGCTTTGTCTTTACCTTCATGTTTTATCCAATTCTCCTCGTGTCTACAGAGTTCTTCCCATTTAAGTGTTAACTCCTCTGTCCACCACTCTTTCTTAATTCTACGTCGCTTGTTGCTATTGGAAACAGATATTCCCATATTTCTGTGATTTAGCTTATTCTTCATTTCCCCCCTTACTACGTCACAAAATTCTTGGTATGAAGAATCCACAGATGATTGTGATTCACAGGCCGCTTCAAGTTTGTCTATGTTCTCTCTGATTAACTGCATAGTCTCTGGGTCAGATAGAAAATGTTGTGGTACATCAGACAGCTCGAACTTGAGATATTACGTTACTAGCCTCTTTTTCGTACAGATGTTCATTCACATTAAATGACCAGGTTAGCAGCGAGTGATCAGGGACCAAGTGAGAGTCGACTCTGTGATCCACACACTCTGTTGACGAGCTCACTTGCATGCTCCACGTTAAAGTTGTTGTAACATCCGAGATCTTCATTGGGTAATATGCAATAGTCCACCACGGCTGACCCACGTGTTGAGACAGAAGTAAAATCACTAATATCACAATTTCTACCATACAAATACACATACTGCTTTTAATAAGAAAATCACATAAAATATCACCATACCTATTTTTTACAAAATCAATGACATTTCACTCACATATATAATCAATACCTTCAATATAATCATTCATGTTTCCCATTCTACTGTTAAAATCTCCACAGTGACATTACCATTCTTCTGATATTCATAAATATCAAACAAAAGCGAGTCAAGAAAATCATATATATCAACATTTCTTGTAGAGTGTTCGGGTGGTAGGTAGCACACTGCAAAGGAATGTATCTGATCTGAAAGTTTATCTTTAACAGCAATCCACAATATACCTTCATGAGACCTGTCTAAGACAGAGCGGTTGTATATGTCAAAAAGATTGTCCCTCAGTAGGAAACCGACTCCCCCGGATCCAGTTTTGGCACGATTGTGTATAATGCGTCTGTTATGCCGCACCCAGACATACCCAGGTACACATATAACATTATCACCTCGGAGATGAGTTTCAGCCTGCCCGACAATGTCAAGGTCACAATGCTGGTTACATGATGATCTAAGAACATGGTTATCTGACTCACAGTTTGTACTCCATCCGTTTTCGTTCCAAAACCCGGATTTTATCTATCTTCGGCGACCCTCACTCTGACGTCGGTCGCATCTTCTGTCCCAGTCGTTGTTTGATGATCTTGAGTCGTCACGTTGGTGGCGTTGACCTCGATCACTGCTGCTCCCTCGTTGTACACAATCCGGCGACCTTTCACCTGCAGTCTGCTGTCACCCACAGCATGTACGATAGTACGCAGGTTGTGAATTTCACGCTGCTCACATGGTGTATTGTAAGGCACTATGTACACATCACTAAACTGTCTGGACGACTTGAGGTCTTTCTTCTTCAGAAAATCCTGTCTCTGTTCTCTCGTCTCACATGTCTTTTATTGGACCCTAATTACTTTATGATGGTTGGGTCTCTTTTTCTTAGCTCCATAGCCGTGACGCTGGAAAAGAGCAGCATTTAATTAATGAGAGTAGGTTATATCATGGAAGATACACTTGAGGGTTCTACTAATAACCGTACCACAGGAAGAGACCTGTAGACGTGAGCGCGGGGTTGTGTATAAGATGGCCGTTGCATAATGGCCGGCAGGAGAGATAACCATTGAGCTAAAGCACTTTTGTTTTCACGGGCTTGTTGAACAGTTTCCCAGCGCTACTGTCAATATATCTTTTACTTGATCCTTGATACATCATTTTGGTATTAACAATATATTATTTACAACGTACATTATTAGTTTACTAGTCATTTGTTTTTGAGTATTTGTCAATTGTGTTTAACTAACAAGCATGTCTGGTAATATATGGTGACATGCAAATATAAAACGTTGCACGTAAAACGTAGTAAGTACAATAGTAAATGTATATATTCAAATCGCAAAAAATACAATTATAACAAGATACATATGTAATTCTAAAACCTGCGTTCCACATTCAGAGCCAGGCGGAAAACTGATTAAATAAAGGGAAGCTTGCCCTTACACATATGTGGATACATCGACTGAATATGACTATATATGTAAATGTTAACATACTGTACCTATCTACACAACGCCGTCATATAGCTGGAATATTGCTGAGTGCGGCGTTAAACAACAAACCAACCAACCAACCTATCTACACGAACTGTAAAAAATGGGCATAAGGTCACGGAGACGAAGGCTATAGATATAATTCCTTATTTGATTTTTTAGATGATAAAGTACATTATTTGAAAAATTCTGTTTTTGATATCTAAAAATCGATTTGCGGTATCAATAAACATTTCATGGTATAATAAAATCATAATTGTGATATAAATCCATTCTTTGGTACCAATAAATGAATTATTGATATAAAATATTGAATAAATAGTAAAAAGGCGCCCTATATATTGTTCTTTGTGGATTGTATTGAGTAACGCGATTGCATCACGGTTATAGTGTTAACTGCTAGTCTTTTTTCTGCACCATTATTTCTTTCTTCTTTTCTAAAACTGTTTACAAAATAGCAACTTATAATTAACCAATGAAATTATACGGACCCGACCTGCGTTTATTCATCTCTCTGTCATTATTATCGTTAACATGTGTCTAGTTTTAAGTGTATATACTTATACTGATTAAGGAATGACACATCATCGTAACATCTAATATATACATGTAGCACAACGGTACTCTGAGTCTGTAGCACACAAAGCATCACCCCGAATTACTGTGTAACGGTTAACCCGTTGTTTTCAGACGTTCCATTCAGATCAATAAATCAGGTGTGACAGTTACGGGTTATAAAGAGTTGATACATACTGACGTCCTACTTATTCAGTATGAATACGTATGCACCTTTTGAAACGGTAAAAGTTGATACATTTAAACGTTAGTTGCATATAAACACTTGAATTGAAAGGTCTACAAAAAGATATTTCTTATAATAGAAGGTCCGCAAGGGTATGCAGAAAAGAACCGTAACTGGTTACGACAAAAATAGTTCTCTTGATATTCAATACTGGGCATTTCCCCACTCCCAACCTTTTGTTGTTGTTTTTTGTAAAAGTTAACGAGTGGGTGTTTGATGGGGGACTTGACGTATCTTTTCAGAGGGTGCATGAAAGATGGGATTAAGGGAGAAAGGAAATATTTTCCTGAAAGTTACCAATAACTAATGGAGGTTATTGGAAATGGCTGAACCTGTAGAAAGCATCAAATCAGCGACAGATGTGACAGATCTCACTGGTTGACATTCAACAGGCCTATGGCACTCGTGAAGAGCAATCTCCCCGTGGTGAGTGCTGGGTAACGCTAATAGCTCTTCCCCTGTGTGGAACCGGGACAGAATATTTCCACAGCACCCCATTGCTGGTCGTAAAAGGCGACCAAATTGGGCAACATGTTTGCTGTGGGTTGCGCCCCTGTGTCGGTGGAGGACGGGATTCTGGTGGTTGAGGGCACTGGAGCCAGGAACAGTGTTCCTTTGCCCAACACATCACTTTGACCCTTACTTCACCTAGACGGGTGGTAGAGTTGCCCCGATTCTATTAATCGGCTTGTCACTCCATGCCCTGTGCATGGATTAGAATTTTTTGAATAATATCGCAGCAGTTTCCTTCATATATAAACTGACGGCCAAAAGAAACGATGCCAACGATATTTCTAGGATCAAATAGGACCAACACAATTTGAAGCAGCAATAACAATTGTACTGTGGAAATTCTTATTCAGAACAGTAAAATGCGAATTTACTAATTCAACAACAAAGTCCTTGACCTCCAACAGGGACATTTCTTGACAAGGGGTCATTCGTCCAGTATTCGATCAACAACATTGGTTACAACTTTAAGGTGACGACGGCCCAGACCGTTCAATACGGGATATGACCTCCATGAGTGGCAATGCATCTTCGAATGCGGCGTCGAACTGAGGAGACACGCGTCCTCACATCGACTGCAGGTATCCGATTCCATTCCTCATGGAGGGCAACGATCAACGCTTGTCTCGTGAAGGGAGGATGTTGACGTTTCCGAAGACGTCACCCCTGCTGGTCCCAGAGATGTTCTATAGGTGGCAGATCTGGTGATCTGGTGATCGAGCTGGCCTCGGCGTTGGCCTCGTTGTTGGCGTTGAGGAAGTCTCTAGTAATAGGGACTTTATGGGGTGTGGCGTTATCTTGTTGGAACACCGTCCGTTGGATGAAAAGAAGAACCACTGGCCGTAAGATATTGTCAATGTAGCGTTGTGTTGTCAGATTGCCTTCGATGATGACAAGTTCCGCCTTCTCATCCCCGCGAATGCTGCCCCAGACCATCAGACTTCCGCCCCCGTAAGGTTCCACCTCCTGGACACACCACGTCGTCGATAAACTCGCGTCCGCCCATCAGGTTTGAAGGTTTGGAACCTGCTTTCGTCACTGAACAGCACACGCCGCCATTCCCTTTGTTGCCATCGCTGAGTTTGTCTGCACCACGTCAATCTGGCACATCGATGTTGACGGGTCAAGGTCATGCCCTTGAAAGGGCGATAAGCCCGGAGACCATAATGTCGTAGTCGTCTGGTCACTGTTTGTCTGCTGACCGGATGTCCTAAGCTGTTGGCAGCCGATGACGTCACAGTAAGAAATCTGTTCCTCAGATAAAGTACCCATAAATAGCGATCATCCTGCAGGGTCATGCCCTTTGGTCTGCCACACCGTGGTCTATCTGCGGTTCTGCCAGTCTGTCGGAGACGTGCGACCAGTCTGGTAATGGTCATCTTGGAGCAGTTCATGTTAATGGCAACCGCTCTCTGTGTCGCTCCCATCTGCAGCATACCTATGGCTCTCTCCCTCTGGACAGCCATCAGTCTTGGCATGTTCGTTGGTGTTAATCATCGCAACCAATGATAGGGAACAGATCCGTGCGTAATTTATACCCGGAAATAGCATGATAATTTGGGAAAGAATGTTTTAAAAAATTGCTGAAAAACACCAATATCTCCCTAAATCCGCAAAGCACGTGCAAAGAACGACAGGGAACATGAAGGCTGGATTCGTCAGATGTGTTCTTTACTGTTTTTGAACAGGTTGGCATCTTTGTTTCAAAGTCGCAAATCAGTTAATGTTGGGGGTGGTGTGTCGAACATCCTACTTTCATCATGGCTACCCGCCTTCACTCTGGTTCTAGATCTAAAAGTAAAAGGAAGCATATAGACATTGATATTGCACTGATATTCTGATGAAGATACTGTGCCCAATATCGATCCTGGCCACGATCTATTGTTGTAGAAGGAGTTGATGGTCAACCCCTGAAACTCAACCCCTTTGTAATTTCAAAGTCTATTGAAGGTATTTGTGGTACTGTCAAAAATGTTACGCGTCTCTGGTCCGGTTCCCTGCTTGTGGAATGTGTTAGGAGACAGCAATCTCTGAATCTACTCAAAGCCCAACATTTTGTAAATACAGAGATTGTTGTCTCTGAGCACAAAACACTCAATTCATGTAGAGGCATTGTACATTACCGTGCAAAATACCTCTCGGACATGTCTGAAGAAGAGATTGTTGCAGAGTTGAAGCCTCAAGGTGTATCTTCTGTGAAACGGTTCACAAGGAGAGATGGTGACACAATTGTAAAGACCATGACATACCTGTTTACATTTACCCTCACTAAGCTTCCTTCCTCCATTAAAGCCGGTAATTTTAACATCGGAATGGATGTATATAGACCGAATCCACTCTGTTGTTTTAAATGTCAGCAATTTGGACATGGAACCAAATCCTGTCGTCATACTAAAGTTTGCTCCCACTGCAGTAAGACCCATGATTGCACTGACTGCACAGACACTATCATATATGCAAACTGCGGCGGTAAATCACATGTCTACTTCCAAATCATGTCCCTCTTTTGTGATACAGACCAAAATTTTAAAACTAAAGTACACCAATGATATCTCATTTACAAACGCGAAGAAGTTGGTTACAAGTGAATCAACCACTTCCACTTCTTCACTGACTTATTCTGCTGCAATCTTCTTTCTCCTATCAAGGCTGATAATAGCTGTCAAACAGCTATTAGCTGGGTATCCACTGACAAGAAAATTTTATATTAAATTGATGCTGACATCTGCACCTTATCTTCATCAGCAGCACAAACTGAACCGCTGCCAGAAGCTGTACCTTTACCATACCCTGCCATTCAACAAGACTCTGTACCTGAACTAAAAACAAATATACATCTCAAGAACAAAGAAAAAAAAAACGACAAAAAGACGCAAAGGCCCTTAAACATATTGAGGAACCTTTGTCATTGACTGCTCCTGTAGAGGTTCATAACACCTTTGAACCTCTAGATATGGAGGTCACTCCATCGCTACCATTACAGCGTAGAGGACCTTCTCTCCGCTCACGATCTTCAATTGAGCCTCCATGAGTTGCTCAACCAATTTAATACAATGGAATTGTAGAGGACTGCTGGATAATTTTAATTATCTTCAGCTTTTAATTCAAGAATTCAAGCCATCAGCATTATGTCTTCAAGAAACCTTCCTCAAGACCACAGATAATTTTGATTTAAGACAGTACAATTCTTACCATTGCTTTACCCCTCCAGGGGATAAAGCAAGTGGAGGATCTTCTGTTATGGTGAGGCAGGGCGTTCTTCACAGCCCTGTTCCTCTCAGTACCCCTTCAGGCTGTTGCAGTACGTGTAACATTGAATATTGTTTTTACTTTGTGTTCTTTGTATGTATCACCATCATACTCTCTCCGACAGTCTGATCTTCAGGCACTGTATGACCAACTACCTAAGCCCTGTGTTATCATGGGAGACTTGAATGGCCATGACCCACTTTTGGGTAGTAATGACAGCAATTAAAAAGGTAAATTATTGGAGGAATGTTTCGTTAATAACGACTTATGTATTTTCAATGATGGTTCTGAAACATATCTCCATCCTGCAACTGGAACGTACTCTTGTCTGGACTTGTTAGTTGTAGATTCTGATTTACTGAGTGAATTTGAATGGTCAGTCCACGATTAGTCCGGTAATTAAAGGTTTATTTTTCATGAAGGTTCAACAAAATTGACGGAAAAGGTTTTTTAACACATTTCACTGCCTTGATAGGTCAACTTTAAAAAAAAAATAGTTTACCAAAATTTGACTTGGGGAAACACCCAAAATAGGTCAAATCCAAGATGGCCGCCATCAAAACAAACGAAAATCGAAAATCAAAATCTAAACATGGATGATGACACTATTTATAATCAACTTCATAGGATTAAGACAGGGGAATATATATTTAACAATTTTAAAGTGAAATCTAACACAGAAATAAATTACGGCTGCCCGAAATGTGAAAAAAATGCAATTGTTCCATATCGGACTACAAAATACTTAACACAGGCTTATAAAGAGGGAATAACCCTGCAATACTACAGTTTACAAGTCAAACTTACTATCAATTTAAATGTCTAAAGTTCAAGACAGTCTTTATATTCACACTCATATTCTGGACAAGAAGAGACGATTATTCAGTAATGTCAGAAAAGTCATGACTTGGTCCATTTGAAAATGTCATCCCTTTGCATTGTCCACATGCTGAGGTACATTGGAGACAATTTTTTTCTGCATGAGCATGTGTTTTCATCACACTTTCCAGTGCAATTGTATCTGATTTTTTTCAACAGAAATTTAGGACTGACAGCTTGGTGCCTTGTAATTGGTTTCAATATAGTGCCCTTGTTGCTCTTGTGAAACGTCCAGCCCCATTCTGTCGCATCCATATTGTTACCTAGCCAGGTCTGCACTTGGAGTCAGACTCGTTGGCTGGGCAATCTGGCAGCATCTGATGTCGGTGGAAGGTGTCGAAGGGGTAGGTAATTTGAGCTTGATACATACCTTCTCAGTGAATTTTGTCACACGTTCAGAATTCAAATCCAAGCCAGGCATACAGCCGCAGAGGATTGCAAGTGCCTGATTACCAGCCTGCTCGATTTCTGCATGGTTTCAACCTGTCACCATGAAAACCTTTGAATATTCCTTGGACCATCCCTATGCCATATGGCCTCGATGTTGTGTCGGTCCCTGACAATGCAATTACAAAGAGCAAAGAATGGCTGAGATTAGGATCAAGGATGATCTGTAGGATGAAGATGTCAGTGATCTTTGTACTTGTCTGAAGAAAGATGGCCTCATGGTATCGGGTCTGAAGTGATATTGCAACAGGATGAGAAGGTCGGTGTCATTCCCTACCACTACCACAGGCTGTGTTTGAGCCAATATACAGGCAGACATTGAAATGTCATAGTCAGCATCTCCGGATGAGTGTTTAATCTGAAAACCCACCTTTTTCGATTTTTGACCCCAACAGAGTGATGAATTTCTGTTTGTTTCTTTCATTTGCCAAAAGGGCTTTTTCTTCATTTTCAGAATCAAGTCTGGTGTGAAATCCACATCCACTCCAATCTCACTTCCAGTTCTTCTCTGATGGGTCTCATCCTTGGTAAAAAAACACCACAATAACCATCAAACACGATAAGAGCATTGCAGAAGTGGTTCCTAAGAAATGAGCCCGCACAGCTTGTGACACTGATTTGCCGGACAACATCTGATCTGCACTACCCTCTGAATATACTTGAGTGATGATCTCCTTTAACCCAGATCCAGCTATCAGATTCCCAACTGTACCCACAAAACTCATCTAAGTATGGAATCCCCCCAAGACCAGGGCTATTTGATGCAAGGGGCTCTCAGCTGGCCGTGATTCGATGATCATGTATGCAATTCACCAAAGTTGCTGGTCGATTGTAATAACCGGTGAGATTCCACGTCGTCCTGCATATTTGGAAATATACTCCAGCGTTGATCTGACACAGGATTCGTCACTTGGTGTCACGTTGATAATCGACAAGAATATCTCAGAGCTCTTCCTGGGGTATGGAATGTCAGAATGGAGCAACTGCATGCAACCGGAACACAGTGGTCAAGACACACAGAAGTGGCGCACTCCGCAAATTATCTAGTTTGCTATTCTTTTCATCAAGAAAGAAGTCACCAATTGGTGAATAGATAATGTTCGCCAGCACTGCCTTTGGATTTCTTTGTGAGAATGGTTTGACACTGTTGATTTTTTTAACATCATCCAAGTCCACCTTAACTCTTGGTACCCTCCGTCTCACCATCTCGCCCATGGCATGGGTTGAGCCAGTCCCATCAAACCTTTTGCTGGCATGATCTATATAACCAGTCTGGTATTGCACGAATGTATCTGCAATGTTTCTGATTAGGTGACCACCATGAGTGGTCACCGAGAATTTTCTAAATTTACGAGGAGCTGAAACCGAGTTGGCTTATCATATCCACTAAATTACGATGACCATATATGTGTTATAGTGTGATACTTTGTCAAACTTGTCGTGGAGGCAGAAATGATGGGGACATTTCGAATGCATTATTGCCTGACCCAATGACGCAGCTCAGCTCTTGATGATGCTTGAAGGAGGATGCGTAATGCATGTGGGAGGTAATCAAGATTGGTGTCAATCAATGCCATCTGCTCATTGTCGAGATACACATGAACATGTTTCGACATGCTCTCTACCTGCGTATGAATGTATCCTCCCCCAACTTTAATCAAACTGTCCATGTCAGATTTGTCCACCTTTGCAACATTTTCATATGCCGTAAGAGATGCAATGTTAGGTTGTTGCCTGATTGTAGTTATGAATACCTTGTTCCCATAGTGATTCATGAATTCCCTTTTCAGCTGAGATGTAGTGTGTAGTTGACTCACTGACTTCATAATGTGATGCAAATTGTCCAAAGGAATCGTTTCATCATCATTCTCTTCCAAGTAATAAATGGCAATCTCAAATGCTGCCATCTAGGACATACACTTCAGTCGACCAAGTCTCCGTTTCTTTGGTGGAGCCTCCCCATGTTCAATATAAGCTGCAGGTATACTTGTCCCTCTCCGAAAATTCTTATCACAAGCATGGTGATGGATAGCTTCTTCAGCTGGTAGATCGTATGTACGCACAATACTTGACTGTACCATCTTGGCCCAATCATCTTGCCTGTTGACACAGTATGTTGCAGACATATGTTGAGTAACTGAAGAGCCATCGCACGGCTGAAGTACACTTCTATATGGATGTTTGTACAAGTACCACATAGAAAACAGTGAGTTTTAAAATTTAAGGCTTAAACATATGATCAAAAAGTTTTCAGCTACTTTGATTGCCTTTGGATTTATATGCATACTTCGACACTGTCTGTGTACCAACAGGCTACAGTTGTATATGGTGTCTGGTGCATCGAATTTACAGCAGCATTTTGCTGTCAACTTCACATAATCCTGGGGTTTGTCCAGGTTAACTGGTTCCATACATAGCAAACAAGTCGCCATCTGTGATCTACATAGGACACCCTCAGTTGAGAATAGTCACCTGCGAATAGTAACAGTTGATAGAAATATGGTTGACATGTGTCCAGATACAAATGTTGCTTTTCCGATTATAGCAAATGATTTTTGTGCTAAATGTCTTGATTATATCTTCTGAATTAACTTTTAATAAAGTTTATGAGAAGCTAATACCATTTGAGAAAAATAACTGCTTCCCGGAGTTTGGATTATCTCCCTTGATTTTCCTTTAAACAAATGTTGATGTTTATTTTAAGGCTCTGTTTCAAATTGAATATTTATATTTGTTCATATTTTCATCATTTATTCCTCTCTAGAACCAATCAACTATAAATTATACAAGTTTTTATTTTAGCTATAAAAGAAAAATAGCTTATACATACCTTTATGTTCTTGATGTCTATCTTTAAAACATTGTATGCTCGGCCGCCATTTTGAAGAAGGGAATACTTTGGGTTTTTTCAATTATATTTGTTTCTAACTTGATTATTTATGTGAAGACAATAAACTGCATGATTTTATATGTAAAACGTCAACATTATAATAAATCGGTTCATGTTCTGCAAGAATTACTGATATTAACAAATTTATGTACTTTTTCGTCATTTTGAAGCATTATTTTAAATTTCTATGTGAATTTTCCTTTCAAAATTGTTAAATATACATTCCTTTGCATTTATCCTGGCAAGCTAATATAGATAGACTCATCATAAATGGTTTTTTTGTTATTGGTTCCACGTTTATGACTATTATTACTTTTGTTGGCGGCCATCTTGGATTTGACCTATTTTCGGATGGTTCCCCATGTCCGATTTTGGTAAACTATTTTTTATTTTAAAGTATAGGTGCCAAGGCACCAAAATCCATCAATAAACATTTTCCGTCAATTTTGTTGAACCTGGACCTTTTAATTACTGGACAAGATGGCCTTTGTGAAAGTGACCATTTTCCTACCGTCTTAAAAAATCTGTGACACCATCTGATGTACCTCCGTCTTCGTGGTGGAATTTTACTACGGCCAACTTGGCTTCATATGAATTACTTTGTACTAACACACTAAAACCTGGTAGGTTTCTCAATGTTCCCGACCCTATAAAACTTTTCTCTGACGAACTGAATAAAATAGCTGAAGAATGTATTCCAAAGTCCTCCGCAAATCCTCACTTTTGAAAACCATGGTTTGACAACCACTGCAAACATGCTAGGAAGGCAAGGAAAAAGGCTGAAAAGTATTTCCGACGCCACCCTATGGTCCATAATCTAAATAAATTCAAAATTGTAAGTACTAAAACCAGGCGTACTTTTATACAAAACAAACGCCAATCTTGGCAAAATTATGTGTCAAAAATTAATTCACGTACGCCGATGTCCAAGGTGTGGAACATGATTCAGAAAATTAAAGGTAAGGGTAATAAATCAAGCATACATCATCTTAAAAATGGCGATCAGTTGTTAACCGATAAATCAGATATTGCAAACAAACTGGGTGAAACTCGAGCTAACCATTACTCCTCGTCTAACTATGTAACTAAGTTTCAAAAATACCAAAAGCAGCAGGAAAAGAAACCTATTAATTTTAATTCAGATAACGGAGAAGATTATAATGAAGTCTTTTCCATTCATGAGCTCCATTCTGCCCTTTTGCAAGCTCATGATACTGCTTTAGGGGCTGATACCATACATTATCAACTACTGAAACATTTACCAGAATCATGTTTGGAAACCTTACTTTTAATATTTGATGATATTTGGACATCTGGAAAATTTCCTTCTTCATGGGGCTGATACCATACATTATCAACTACTGAAACATTTACCAGAATCATGTTTGGAAACCTTACTTTTAATATTTGATGATATTTGGACATCTGGAAAATTTCCTTCTTCATGGCATGATGCCATTGTTGTTCACATACCGAAACCTGGAAGGGATTATACCGATCCATCAAATTATAGACCAATTTCATTGACTAGCTGCGTTTGCAAAACCATGGAACGTATCGTCAATAATAGATTAACATGGTACTTCGAATCTAATTATTTAATCACAAATATTCAATGTGGATTCCGTAAAAATCGCAGTACCATTAACCATTCAGTCAGATTGGAGTCATTCGTTAAGAATGCCATTGTTAACAGCATGCAGTGTCTATCTTTTTCGATCTGGAAAAAGGCATATGACACTACATGGAAGCACGGCATTTGAAAAGATTTACATGACTTTGGATTGCGAGGCCGTTTACGTCAATTTATATCCAAATTTTTAACTGACAGACAATGTCAGGTCCGTGTGGGTTCTACCCTGTCTGATCATTATAATCAAGATCAGGATGTTCCACAAGGCAGTATCTTGTCTGTCACATTGTTTAGTATTAAGATTAACAGTTTATCAAAAGTTTTAAATGATTCTATTGATGGTTCGCTTTTTGTGGATGATTTTAATATTTCCCGTCGTGGCAAAAACATGCATACTGTTGAAAGGCAACTACAGCTATGTTTAAATAAAATTCAAAAATGGTCTTCCGAAAATGGCTTTAAATTCTCCAAATCTAAAACAAACTGTATTCATTTTTGCAGAAAAAACAAACCTCAACCAGACCCGGAATTAATTTTAGATGACACACCTATTAAAGTTGTAAAAGAAGCCAAATCTTTAGGTATAATTTTCGATCATCATTTAACCTTTTTACCCCACATAAAGTACTTAAAGAATAAATGTCTGAAGGCTATGGACCTATTGAAAGTTGTTTCGAACTCAAAATGGGGAGGGGATCAGAAAACCATCCTCCAACTATACAGAGCACTTATCCGTTCTAAACTTGATTATGGCTCCATCATTTATGGTGGGGCTTGTTAAAGTAATCTCAAATTATTAGATACTATACATCATCAAGGCCTGAGACATTGCCTTGGCGCCTTTAGAACCTCGCCTATTGATAGTTTGTATGTAGAAGCTGGTGAGACGTCCCTTAAACACTGCCGTATTAAATTATCTTTACAGTATATCTCTAAATTGCATTCTAATAACGCGAGCCAGCATATGACTGCATTTTTAATCCCCTTTATGGAAAGCTCTACAATACCAAATCATCTGTTATCCCTCCATTTGGAAAAAGACTACCTTCTGACATTTCTGCTGCTAAAATAAATCTTGATAGTGCAGCCCCCACTCAGGTTTTGTCTTCTCCACCATGGCAGTTAGTGAAGCCAGTGGTGGATCTAACATTAACTAAACTAAAGAAATCTGAAACCAATCAACTTATTTATCAACAGGAATATAATCAACTTCGAAACAAATATGATACTTACAAATCTATATTTACAGATGGATCCAAGGATGGTGACGCAGTTGCTAGTGTCACCATCATTGGATCCAGGACTATATCATCTAGAATTCCTGATAACTGTTCCATTTTTACAGCCGAATCAAAAGCCATATTAACAGTACTAGAATACATCTGTAAACAATCAAACCATAAACAATTTATTATATTTTCCGATTCTCTTTCCTCTCTTCAGGCAATTACAAATCAGTCTATCAAACATCCACTTTTAATAGAAATTCTTGAATTATATAATGAACGTGCTACTTGCCAATACGACATCGTTTTCTTTTGGTTACCCAGCCATGTTGAAATTACTGGGAACACAATGGCTTATGCTGCTGGAAAGGCAGCACTCAACAAATCTGTGAAAAATACTTCTTATTCCATACACAGATTATAAACATGTGATTGGATCATATATCCGAGATCTGATGCAAAAGAAGTGGGACACCCAAGTTGGTATCAATAAATTACATGCAATAAAACCAACTATCGGCTACACCTACTGGGGTTGTCAGTCCAGATTTGAAGAGGTCATAATATGACGATGTCGTATTGGCTATAGCAGGTATACAAATGAATACTTATTGAAAGGTGAGGATCCTCCATTTTGTATCCCTTATGATGAGAGAATCACAGTCAAGCATGTCCTGCTTGACTGTTTTGATTTTTCCATCACAAGGGATACTTATTTCTAATCATCATCTATTAAGGATCTTTTTAATAGAATAAGTTCTCATTTAATTATTGCTTTTTAAAAAGATATTGAACTCATTGATAAATTTGGAGATGTGTAGATAGTAATATTTTATAATATTGGTAGTGTATAATTTGTAACTAAGATGGTTAGTGGCTGTATCCTTAAAGGGGGTTGAAGTAGCATAAAATTATTGTCCCCCTGAGAGGATATGTAAGACCACATCCTTCTAAGTACCTTTATTCATGCCACAGTTTTAATCGTAGTATCTTTGTTAATTTTGATGGCTAAAATCCATATCATCGCCAGCAGCTAAAGGTATAGTGTAAACCCTGCTGGGGAACCGTGCAGGTAGCAGAAGTATCGTCAGTCCCCACGGTCCCTAGTAAGGTGGCCTTTGGTTGCTGGTGATCTATAGCCAATTTTTATATTGTATTGTTGAATGATAATGTATTCTTTTAAATATTCTAAAGTAGTTTTAAAATCGAACGTGTGACACTCTAGTTATTATATTGTCCATCGTTGACAGCTTTTTATACATCTAAGTTTAAATTGTATTAATGTTCTCGTCACTATATGGCTGAAATATTGCCGATATGATGTTAAATTTTAGATCACTCACGCACTCAACAGGTCTATTACCTGATGATAACAGTTTGTAACAGTTTAGAAAAAGATAAGAAATTTGAAGTGAACTACATTGGAAAATGAGAGAAGAAATTGATAGTCAATGTTTTTTTATCATAAATAACTCTCTGTTCAGTAAACAACAGTTGTTATTTTAGTACTTTCAAAAGGAATCCCAAACCTTCTCTTACTCTGTTATATTATGATATATTATGTCAAAGTGAAAACAAGAAACATTAACATGCAACAAAGAATTTTTATTGGACTTCCTAATTGATATGCATGTTTTCAGATTAATGAAAACATATACTATATCAACTATAATATGCTTCCGTGTGCGAATGCGTGTAATATTTGCATATTGGCTCCCCACTTCTCACAATACTTTATGTGAAAGCAAAATGTTGTGTTTAAATAACCTAATCTCTCATGTCAGAGACTGATTTCAAACCGCATGTCTTGGTGTTACACAGCCAGTGTCCCAACTCTCGTGTATCTACTTTAATGTTTCGCCCTCGCGATCTTACGTTCTAACATTTCAGGGCATCATAGACATCATCCTATACACAACATATGCGTTCATCACATATCGGTTCCATAGCCTGAACTGTCTTAAAATTGACTTTATTAGCCTTCGAATGTTACGCCTAGTACACACAAACAGGACCGTTCAGCCTATATAAGGAATGTAGCAGTCAGTGGATCTTTCAATCTGCTGACTTACTGTTGGTAATATCCGTTTTCTTTTAGCAAATAAGGGGAAAGTAAGTAACTCAAAAATACGATATACAACGATTTTTTTTCACAACTATCACAAAATCATTCGACGCTGACACCGCATCAAACCCCGCGGTACAGTGGACACAGTTATGTGCGCACCGATGATATAATCCCTACCGACAGGGTGGGGTGGTGGTTCGGTCTGTTGTCTAATAAAGGCTTGGCGGCGCCTTTGATCTCGCCTCCAACCATGCATGTAGTGAAGTAAAAGATGATCAGGATGGCCTGGAAATAAACAAGATTCCTTCTTGTTGCATATCAAGGCACCAATTCATCTGTCATTGGGGTTTTGTTATGTATGTGTAGCTCACTGTATCCACAATTAACTAGAATGTTTCATATCTACAAGCCATGTATTTGTCCACACCAAATATTCTTTTGCTTAATTGCGTCAGTGTAGTTTATAAACACTTGTATAACGCTTATTCACGCTTGTTGTGGCAGACTGAAATTGAACATTGTGATAGCGTCAGCAGTGATAATAGAGGTCATACGACACAACATTATTTGCTTTTCAGGACACAGACAGTGGTATATGAAGATCATGATATATATGTTTAAGTTACTTCTTTGATAGGCACATAGAAGTTGCAGTACTAAGTAAGGATAAGATTTATGGATAAACAACTTCTTTAAAACAATTAAGAGCGACGATTCGGTGTTGGTAAACTTGCTTGCATTGATAACGGTGTTAGAACCTAATTGTAATAAAGAAGTTGTTCATCCATAAATCTTATCCTTACTTATGTTTAGGTTACATGGGCAGCAGGCTAGATTATTTACATCAAGACAGTGCAAATATTGTGTTCAATAAAAGAAAACGTTGATAGCTTTTTAACACCCCGTTTGTGTACTATTAAATAAACTGTGGACATATTCGCTTATTGTAATAACATCTAGGTAACAAATAATATCTATTTCTGAAATCCAAGAGCATCATTGTTGTCAAACCTAAAAACATAATCAGGGCAAACTCAGTTCACTGAAATTCATATAATTTAAGCACTTGCATTGACCAGTTAACAAGTAATCAGTGAGATGGTATATAAATACTGGGAACGCCAAACTACTTCATTGAAAATAGACATATGCACCTGTGAATGGCGTAGCCACCATCAATATCTCTAGTGATCTTTTCGCGATTCCGGGCCTTGCGCATTACCATTGTCACCACCTGGTTGAGTGGCTTCCTTTCATCAACTTGAAAGGATTAACAACAACCAATTTCCTCTAATAATAAACAGTTACATTTGGTATCCCTTTATTATTGTCATTGGGCAAATGTTAACATAACAAACCCTTACGAGATTCTGTGTACATGGTCACACCCGGTGGTTGTGAAGATTTCAAATTATATCAAAGTCAGACAACATGGCTGTTCATATTCATTACCAATCTTCTCTTAGAATTAGTGATACATATTAACAAAACAGAAATTGAGGAGAGGGAAAATAAGACATTAGTAGTGGTGACATCTCTATCATAATTGTGGTATCTAAAGCATAAATTTGGCGTACTAAAGCGTAATATTTGCAATCACCTGGAATGAATCATGTCAGAACGAATATGTCTGCAATCCAGAAACAATGACTTCATTCATGGCGAACATTTACCAACCCGCGACAATCGTGTCAACTCGGTGCTCCCCTAGCATTAAACTCGCATCTAAATTCACTACTGTTCTACTGTCGGCTTGTCCCAATGGCTAGACTGGACCCTCGTGAAATGGGCCAAACGATAATTGTCGAGCAACCGAACACTAATTAAGAGACTTGTGAAGATTCCGGGGTAGAAAAGGTCTTCAGCAACCCATGCTTGCCGTAAAAGGCGACTATGCTTGTCGTAAAAGGCGACTAACGGGATCAGGTGGTCAGGCCCGTTGACTTGATTCATACATGTCATCGATTCCAATTGTTCATGATGTCAATCACTGGATTGTCTGGTCCAGACTCGATTATTTTACAGACCGCCGTCATGAAGCTGGAGTATTGCTGTGTGCGGCGTTAAACAACAAACAAACACACAAAAAACTAATTAAGACGGACCGACCTTGTGTTTATGGTCTGGTGAACATAGGTCAATGGCTCCTCATCAACTCAAGATTTACATCTCACTGTTTTGTTTTATCTCACTATTCATTTGATACATTTGTCATATGCAACTGAAACCTGGTCTCGTGTTACATTCATGGCACACGAATGTGCAACGAGTGACCCGTGCGTGCTCAACGGGTTGCACACGCGCTGCACACCCGTGTCACATGCGTGTTAGGGGAATGAACTTCTAGAGAGTCACTTCGAACAATGTACCAACAATCACCTAGAAGGGTGGCACAACGAGATAAAGAGACTTGTCAAGATGTGCAAGATGTGCAACCCAAACATCTACGAGGTAGTAGAGCAGTCACTCACAGAGGTTGCAGTCCCGAGACTCTCACCAGTGATCAGAACCTTCACGAAGAAGGAAGTACAAAGCATTCGATGCTCGTATTGCATCTCTCAAGACCCAGCTCCTGAACCAACACCTGAGTGAGATGGAATATGCTGACTACGTGGGCGACCTCCTTCATCTGCAGTAATGACATTATACTAGTCTTCGGCATCATCAAGTCATGCAGTAGCGTAATACATCTGTGTCTTACATGTAAGTGCAAACATTGTCATTGTTTTAGATGGGCTACACAACAATTCATTCCACAATCGTGACCTGTAATGTGACAATGTAATATGACCTGCATTTATATCCATCAATGTAATGTTTTGATGAATATATTATCCTTGTTATGATCTGAATAAAAAAATAGAAAACAAGACTTGTATTGTTAAATACGGTAACCTGTTAGCATCACAAAGCATGGTTTCACAGCATAGCCACAAGAGCCACATTCCACAATCACGCAACCGTAACCATTGCCGCACGGGCCACATCAATTGTGGCTATCTATTTTCGACATGTGGCTTAGGCGGCCTATAACCGTATGTACAGTGTACACAGATGTTGCAAATTGTATCAATGAACTATGTCTTGCCTCACACAATGAATTGTCATGGAGATTGAAGGTAGATGGAACCTCTTGTCTGCCAAGTGCTATGGTATAAAACAGTTGACACCGCCTATCCCGCGGGATAATTTCATCGACCAATCATCAACGTTAGATCTGTAACGGTAGGACTGCGTCTGTCAGGTGATGCCCAACGTTGGATTAGGTGAGGTAAAATGGGGTTTAAGGTCGCGTCCAAGAGTGTTTGTGTTGCTACTTGTACTAGTCCGGACTGATGCCGATTTATAGTGCTAGCTCACTGAGATACCATGCCACAGTTTAACATGAATACCCCACTCAGACACAGTATACTGACTCCGAGCCGACCAGTCCTTGTTTTAGCTCCTTAATGCCGAGCGCCAGACAGGGTAACAACAAGTACCATCTTTAAACGTCTTTTGGTATGTCGCGGTCGGGGATCGAACCCCGGACCTTTCGCTCTCCGGGCGGACGCTCCACCACTAGACCACGGAGGCGGTCCAACGTTGGATTAACTAACATGTCCAATTAAACATAATGTCGACCTCTCGTTGTTGTTGATGCAGCTGACTCTGAGCCGGGAACGCATTGGCCATTCCGAACGTATATTCTAACAAATGCAACTAACGCAACTATATATCTGTATGCAGAAACATACGTAAATTATGAATCAACCATAACAATGTAAAAGTGGGAAAAATGTCTCGAATATGAAAAAGGCTGGATGATTGATTCAACTTCAAGATTCTCCGTGGATTTTTCTCTATTACAGAAATCGTTCCGCTTCATTAGTCTTTTGAAAGTACTGTCCCTCCGATACAGTTTCTTTTTATGTTAGTGAGGTGGCTGGGCGTTGATTTTCTCAGATGAGGAAGTTGAGGTGAATCTAAGCAAGATGTAGATACACAAACTAACATCAGTAATTTACTTGATGCTGCGCACGTATGGTAGATATTCACGTCACGCGAAAGTTCAGGGCCAGCGATGTGCCTTGCGTGCTACAAATGCTTGCCCTGTTTTTGAAATCGTATTGTGATATGTTCTGTACAAGACAACATTGACAGTTCATACTATCTGTACAAGAACACATTGACGGTCTGTATTATCTGTACTAGAAATAACTGACGGTCCATACTATCTGTACAAGAACACATCGACGGTCCATAGTATCTGTAACAAACCGTTTGACGGTCCAAACTATCTGTATAAGAACACATTGGCGTTCCATAGTATCTGTACTAGAAAACACTGATGGTCTGTATTATCTGTACTGGAAAACATTGACAGTCCATATTATCTGTACAAGAACACATTGACGGTCCATAGTATCTGTACAAGAACACATTGACGGTCTGTATTATCTGTACTAGAAATAATTGACGGTCCATACTATCTGTACAAGAACACATCGACGGTCCATAGTATCTGTAACAAACCGTTTGACGGTCCAAACTATCTGTACAAGAACACATTGGCGTTCCATAGTATCTGTACGAAAACACATTGGCGGTTCATATTATCTGCACTGGAAAACATTGACAGTCCATATTATCTGTACAAGAATACATTGACGGTCCATAATATCTGTACTGGAAAACATTGATGGTTCATATTATCTGTACTGGAAAACATTGACGGTCTGTATTATTAGAACGCATTGACGGTCCATAGTATCTTTACTGGAAAACATTGACGCTCTATATTGTATGTACTAGAAAACATTGACAGTCGATACTATCTGTACAAGAACACATTGATGGTCCAAAGGGTCTGTCGAAAAAACCATTGACGGTCTATATTATCTGTACTGGAAAACATTGATGGTCTGTATTATCTGTAAGCTTGGAAGGATCGATCTTTACGGAAAATCCAAAATTGGATTGGTCAACATTTCCAAACATATTTCCAACACAGGAAATGTTTGGAATTGTTTGGAAATGTTTGGAACTATGTTTAGGAGGAACAAGTTAAAATATGTTTTATTAGTAATTTGAACAAGACTTAATAATAATAAACTTATCTCAAACATTCACTACTTGTCTGTCTAGCGAGGGGCTTTTACAGAGAGACCCGCACTTGACTCGACAAGACAATAATAGGTCTCAAGATTAAGTATTCGGCTGGATGGCAGCTGCCATTTAATAAT
This sequence comes from Haliotis rufescens, assembly GCF_023055435.1. Lineage (NCBI taxonomy): Eukaryota > Metazoa > Mollusca > Gastropoda > Lepetellida > Haliotidae > Haliotis > Haliotis rufescens. Next base: position 350,399 of record NW_025963783.1, read on the forward strand.
AAAACAGACAGTCGTCTAGACGGCTCACATGTAAGTGCGCCGACTTGTGCCTTAGATCATAAAATGGACAATCTTTGGTAACATCTAATTTATTGTTGTCTCACGCCAGAGCCTTGAATAATTCTGTTCATTGAAATGGAATTCAGGAAGTTATCAATAATTGTTTTACTTAACATAAGATAAGATAAGTTGTTTACAACATAATATTAGCATGTCAGGACGTACAGTCAAAACCATATATTTTAAAATCAATTTAATGACAGACTATGATTTCCAAGTCCCGATTATCAAATCAACGAGGTATCAGTTTCACCACATGTGCACAGACCGCCTGTACTGATATATACATTTTTCATAACTATTCTCCAGTTAATGTCCTATCCTCTTATGAAATAATCTGTGAGAGTGATCATCATTAAGGAAACTCATTCTCATCAAAGAATACAGAACAAACGAAGAATCAGATGCATACATTTATTGCCATGCTTCATTCATCACGAAGCAGATTTACATACATTTGTGAATAGCACTTAAACTGTGATAATGAATTTTACCATTGTCCATATTAACATAAAAATATATACATATATGCAAAACAGGACATGCATTTAATAAATATTTACCATAATATGTATTTCCGAATATATAAACGACTTCAACGTTGATATTTCAGACAAAAACAAAGTCTCCTGTCTTTTAACGTTCAGGGGAAAAGGGTTTGCTTTCACAATTGAACATTTGTTTTCAACAAAGGACAATCAAATCAAGCCAAAAACACGAAAAAGTACATATATATGGTTAGCGAACGTCATTATACAGCGAGGGGGGAAATTCGTCTGCTCTAACTGCCTTCACAAACACATTCCAGCCCTTAATTACCGAGGCAGCTGTGACGTTGTACAATACATTCGCTTCGTTTGCAGCATATAAGATGTATAATCTGTCGAGTAACGTTAACTAAAGTAATATAACGGCTGAAATCTTACTTGAATGGTTGTTTAAATAGAATACTTACGTTTTTAAAACACAATTGTTCTTATAAATACTAGAGAAGATTTTTTTATACATATAAACTGATCGAAAATACAGCTGATCAATAGAAAAATCAAAATAGGAGTTGTGAATAGTGACAAATTTTAATTACATCACTGTGTCAATAATTATTGACTGATTCCGTCAAACAACTGTCAAACCATTTATTGCCATGTACGTACATGTACACAGGAAGTCGGCCTGTCTGAGGCTCCAGGTAAATAATGGTTTTATGACGGGAGATCAGACGAACCGTGAACCTGGGGCATGCGACGTAATTACACCTAAAGGTGGTAGAACCAGAGTATTGTCTCTTGAACTGGCCAATTGAACGTACATATAATTGGTAAATATATTCGTTTTTACACCCGTGTTTCATGCGCATCCCGACTCATAAGCAGAATACAGACAAATGAGGCCCCGTGATCAGCGGCGCGTGAACAACCTGGATACCGTCTTTCGGCCGTATCGAACAGTCAAGCTGCGATCTCGGAACTGCTCGCCCGATTGAATCCAATTGCAAGCGGAGACAAGATTACTTCCCTTACCCAAACATGATCGCTGCTCAGAACTGTTCAAATCTATCTTCAGTAAATCATGAAATTAATGCGAGCATGACATTTATACGAAAAATGCGATCGTCAGTCCCTCTGATTATTTTAATATTATTCATTTCATCATGATAAAAAAGTTAGTCACTTATTAGGTTACCACGTTGAAAATGGAAACGATCGTTAACAAAAACAACAAAATGTATTCTCTCATCACTCAGCATAACAGTGATATGACTGCACATAAAACAATTAAGTGCGCTAAAGTATTACACATGGTGGGTGGAGGAACAGGGGCACTTTGAGTTTGACAGGTGTCATCAACTGGTCAAGTAACATCACGGTTTGTATATTCACGTTGATTTGACAGTCTAGACTGGCGCCAACTAATCATGACGGCGTCTTCAGAACAAAACAGAACTTTATTTCTCCCAGGTTTAGGCTCACGTGGATAACGGAAAATTTTGTTTTAGTGATACCACATTAATAATTCAATCTCATATACTTTACTTGATTGATTATATGACTGCGGTCGTGGATCCGGATGTATCTAAATATGCTCAGTAAATACACAGTATTTATTGTTATACTATTAGGATTAATAGATACAATTGAGTATTCATACCTTTGATCATAAAGTTAGTCCCTACTTTTATTTTCACATGTTCGATTTGTATGATTAGGGTTATGATTAAATTGACAAAATAAGAAATCATTCCGTGTATATGTGTATTATATATTGTACCCCAATACGTAATTAAATTGTGTATAAATAAGGATACAAGGTTAATTACTGTAATTGATTATTTGATAAACATATTCACCTTTAGTCGCGCAATATGTCACAGAGGTAAAGCTAATTCATAACAACTAATTGTCCCATTTATTTGGCTTCTATCTTTTATATGAAACAAATGCTATAACATGGGGTTATAAACTTCATTGGCAATAGACGTAGCATATAATTAACAGTCTACTCTGTTCCAGATATGTTTATTCATTTTGTCAGCATTTAAATCGTTGCATTCCTGGCTCAATGATTCATTTGACGAAATCTTGTTCCCTGTTTTGAATTACCATCAGATAGTTCCAGACCAATTATAAAAATTCCAGCCCTATGTGCGCATAATTCCGAGATAATTCGAAGTTCATATTCGTGTACGAACAAAATTCATTTATACGTAGTACTATTATGTGCATATGTATAATAGTTTAAATGATAATAATGAGGCCCTCTATTCTCGAAACCGTCTTTGTTCTACGACAACCGTTAGTCGGTATGGGAAAACAAAATATTTGTTTAATTGTTCAAAGTTCATAGTCAATGTCATATGATTATAGACAAGAAAGATAAGAAATTAAATATAAAGAGTAGCCACTTTAAATGACAGAAATGCTTTTTTAATTTGCTCATGATTTGGTCTTTTCGTGGTAAATAGTGCCAAAATACTCTTAATTATTTACTTTCATATCATTACTCATCTCACATAAGGTCAAAAGTTGTACAACGTTTAACAGATATGATTATGACATGTTGTATCCAAACATATCCAACAAATCCAAAAAAATCCAAACAAATTCAAGCTTGGAAATATCACCATGACAAATTTTCCATTTCAAAGTTTTGGATTTTTTGGAATAGATGATATTTTGTCCAGTGATACTATCTCTACAAGAACACATTGACGGTTCATAGTATCTGTACTGGAAAACATTGACAGTCTATACTATCTGTAATGGAAAACATTGACGGTCTATACTATCTGTAATGGAAAACATTGACGGTCTATACTATCTGTAATGGAAAACATTGACGGTCCATATTATCTGTAATGGAAAACATTGACGGTCCATATTATCTGTAATGGAAAACATTGACGGTCCATAATATATGTACTGGAAAACATTAACGGTCCATATTATCTGTACGAGAAAACATTGACAGTCCATGTTAGCTGTACTAGAAAACATTGACGGTTCATAGTATCTGTACTGGAAAACATTGACGGTTCATATTATCTGTACTGGAAAACATTGACAGTCGATATTATCTGTACGAGAAAACACTGACGGTTCATATTATCTGTACTGGAACATTGACAGTCCATATTATCTGTACTAGAAAACATTGACGGTTCATATTATCTGTACTGGAAAACATTGACGGTCTTTATTATCTGTACTGGAAAACATTGACCGTTCATAGTATCTGTACTGGAAAACATTGAAGGTCTATATTATCTGTTCTAGAAAACATTGACGGTCAATTTTATCTGTACTGGAAAACACTGACGGTTCATATTATCTGTACTGGAAAACATTGACAGTCCATATTATCTGTACAAGATAACATTCACGGTCCATATTATCTGTACTGGAACACATTGATGGTTCATATTATCTGTACCAGAAAACATTGACGGTCCACATTATCTGTACAAGATAACATTCACGGTCCATATTATCTGTACAGGAACACATTGATGGTTCATATTATCTGTACTGGAAAACATTGACCGTTCATAGTATCTGTACTGGAAAACATTGAAGGTCTATATTATCTGTTCTAGAAAACATTGACGGTCAATTTTATCTGTACTGGAAAACACTGACGGTTCATATTATCTGTACTGGAAAACATTGACGGTCCATATTATCTGTACAAGATAACATTCACGGTCCATATTATCTGTACAAGATAACATTCATGGTCTTTATTAACTGTACTTGAAAACACAGACGGTTCGTATTATCTGTACTGGAAAACATTGACGGTTCATATGATCTGTACTCGAAAACATTGATTGTCCATATTATCTGTACGGGAAAACATTGACGGTTCATATTATCTGTACTGGAAAACATTGACGGTTCATATTATCTGTACTGGAAAACATTGACGGTTCATATTATCTGTACGAGAAAACATTTACGGTTCATATTATCTGTACTGGAAAACATTGACGGTTGATATTATCTGTACTGGAAAACATTGACGGTTCATATTATCTGTACTGGAAAACATTGATGGTCCATATCATCTGTACTGGAAAACATTGATGGTTCATATTATCTGGACCAGAAAATATTGACAATCCATAGTATCTATACTGGAAAACATTGATGGTTCATTGTATCCGTTGAAGAAAACATTGGCGGTTTTATATTATCTGTAATGGAAACACTGACGGTCCATAGTATCTGTACTGGAAAACAATGATGGTCTATATTATCTGTACTGGAAAACATTGACGGTCTATATTGTCTGTACTGGAAAACGTTGATGGTCCATATTATCTGAACGAGAAAAAATTGACGGTCCATATTATCTGTACTGGAAAACATTGATGGTTCATAGTATCTGTACTGGAAAACATTGACGTTTCGTAGTACCTGTACTGGAAAACATTTATGGTTCATATTATCTGTACCAGAAAACATTGACGGTCCATATTATCTGTACAAGATAACATTGACGGTCTATATTATCTGTACTGGAAAACATTGACGGTCCATATTATCTGTAATGGAAACACTGACGGTCCATACTATCTGTACAAGATAACATTGACGGTCAAAAGTACCTGTACTGGAAAACACTGACGGATCATATTATCTGTACTGGGAAACATTGATGGTCCATATTATCTGTACTGGAACATTGACAGTCCATAGTATCTGTGCAAGAACAAATTGATGGTCCATAGTATCTGTACTGGAAAACATTGATGGTCCACATTATCTGTACAAGAAAACATTGATGGCTCATATTATCTGTACCAGAAAACATTGACGGTTCATCGTATCTGTCGAAGAAAACATTGATGGTCCATAGTATCTGCACAAGATAACATTGGCGGTCTATACTATCTGTACTGGACAACATTTACGGTCCAAACTATCTGTACAAGAAAACATTGACGGTTCATAGTATCTGTACTGGAAAACATGGACAGTCTATACTATCCGTACTGGAAAACATTAGTGGTCTATATTACCTGTACTGGTAAACATTGACGGTCATATTATCTGTACTGGAAAACATTGACGGTCCATATTATCTGTACTAGATACCATTGACGGCCCATAGTACCTGTACGAGAAAACATTGACTGTCCATATTAACAAAATCCCACAGATTCAGACAATGTTATTTGTCACTATTACACACATTGTTTTTTATGCTTTTATAAACAACTACTACGATAGTGCTCTCGTCATAAAACACTGTATGTTGTGATTTACTGTGGAATTCTAGTTGGTGATGACATGAACGTTTGGAATGTACCGAGGTAATGTTTTACGATGTTTTCGAATTATACTGATACAATAACTCTGTATAGCACGTTTGGGAGGCACGTCACGTGCACTGACTGACTGAGTCTGGCTTTCCCCGTCCCTTCAATGCTTGATTGTAACACAAAAGGTAAGCACCAGTTCCTTTTTGTTGGATATTACAGATTTGTAAATGGTAATGACAGCTAACAGAATGCGTTCTAGCACACGCAAACGCCTGGGGATAAGTTAATCCTCGTCTCTGCCTCGTTCGGTCATGGGCGCCATTGGGACTTGAACGTCATTCAAATGCATTATTATCAAATCTAAGCTTAACGAACCATAGAATTAGACCTCGACTCATTGAGTCTTCACTTCAGTTGACATCTTCACTGCCTTCTGACGAGGTCTTAAACTTATTGGTCTTTTTGACTTTTTCAGCTAGATAGATCTATAATTTATTCGTACAAAACTGTAAGGCAACAGGCCAATAGTATACAGCATTTAGGAAGCGGTTTTATACAACATAAACTAATTTCTAACTGACATCGCATGATCCATATATATTGACCAATTGCGTATAACATCAAGTTTAACTGAAGATATAAGAGTGACCCATTTGTTGATACTTGGATTCACAAAAAGCTGTCTTTTTAAGTATATACTTCTTAGATTAACACATGTGTGGAATATTAACAGGAAGTGATATCCATCTTCAATAAGATCTAGATTACACTGATTACAAAATCTTAAATGTCTATATATATATAGAGGTTATCACGCGAGTGTGTTTGGGGATGGTAAATATCCTGCATTAGGAATAAACATTGTATTTAGCGACCCTTTGCGAGCTAAATGCATAGTGTTTATTCCTAATACAGGATATTTACCATCCCCAAACACACAAGCGTGATAACCTCTATATCATATAATGTCATTCTTTGATTCTGTGCTTGAAAATAGCTTTCCATCTCTCACAAACATTACCGAAACATTGCGAGTTTTCCTTGAATGCGCGCATTAATATTTATTACGTCATAGGGTATATAGTTCCAACTGAAACCTGTTTCTTATACAGTGGCGAAGCAACATTGTTTTTAATTGCCTTTCGCGGCAATCCATCGGTCTGTCCGCTAGAGTAACTGCCCTTTGTCAAAGGGAAGCTACTCTAACCCTAGTCTATGAGACGTCACAGCCACAGGCAGACATTGTTGACTGTCGCTTTGTCCTATCATAACGTTAAGTATAGTCAGATGTACACACAGCGACAAAACGAAACAAGGTAACAATTCAAACGTATTTCGTCCGAATCCAACTATTTTAATTTGTGGAGAAGGTTTCAAGCCGCAGAGGTCTACAAGCACAGATATGGCTACTGATCCCGCTTGGCTAGGCCTCGTGCCCCACGCAAAATTGTTTCGAAAATTTATATCTCAAAAGTTGCCAAAACGTATAAAATGCCTTTGCTACGTCACAGTTAGACACTGGTTTTCAGTATATTAGACTGTTCTTTTGATATTGATAGCAATTATCCCTGTAGTTTATCCAGATTCCCGAAAGTTAATTCTGAATCGATCGCCGAATGACGAGGGCGACGCCATGGTTGTTTATAAACAGTGAAAGTAGTCCCTACTTGACCTTTGATATTTGCATCTCTATCCGCATATGACCCAAAGGGATATCGTTTTTATCCGTTGGCTTTATCCTGCCGAGAAACCTACTCATTATATATGATAAATATCAATATCTCTAGTGATCTTTTTCGCGATTCCGATCCTTGCGCATTTCCATTGCCACCACCTGGTTGAGTGGCTTCCTTCGATCAACGTGAAAGAATTACCCACAACCAATCGTCAATCGTGTTCCCCTAGCGAGAAACTCGCATCTAAATTCGCTACTGTTCTATTGTCGGCTAGTCGGCCACAAAAGTTCAGCAACCGAACACTAATTAAGACGGGCCGACCTTGTGTTTATGGTCTGGTGAACACAGGTTAATGGCTCCTAGTAGTAGAGGCCGGTACCCCAGAAACAGTCACGGGTCTGCGCATGCGCGAGGGTCACGTCCGGTTCCGGTTGTGTGCGCATCATTGATGACGTCACGTCCGGTTCCGATGATGCGTGCGCATCCAAGATGACGGCACATCCGTTTCCGTTGGCGTGCGCATCCAAGATGGCGGCATCTGCGTTTCCGGGAGGCGTGCGCACCTCCAAGAAGACGCCACATCTGTTTCCAGGGAGGAGGGGGACCATAAGAAGCGCTCGTAGAATATGAACATATCAAAATTGAAAGAAGCGCCTTTAAAATCCTATAAGTTCACTTTTTTCTTTTTTCGAACACTTGAAAAACTGGAAACTGGAAACGATTGGAAACTGGAAAAACAGTGGAGCAGCATGTCCCATGCGTTAGTCACTTTGCTCAGATGATCTATCATCTTCATCCTCTACCTCTTCCTCCTCATCAGACTGATGACGTCGTCGGCGCTTTGAAGTGTGCTTTCTTGAAGGTCTTCTGTCCCGTTTTTCTTTTCCCTAGACGTTGTGTGATGCCCGCACGGTGTTGTTAGATGTATTCTTTTAGGGCACGGACACCGATATGCATGGCTTCTATGAGATGAAGCACTTGTGTCACTTTTGTCACTGATGTCACTGGTGTCAACATGGGCGGCGCTGCTGAAGTCTTCTTTCGACTCGGTTCTGGGCAATCTGCAACGAAATGACCCACGACTTGGGTGTTGTTACATAGGCCCTGGGGAGTCTTCTTTTGACTGGGTTCTGGGCATCTGCAGCGAAATGATCCACGACTTGGCAGTTGTAACATGGGCCCTGGGGAGTCTTCTGCTTATCTTGACTGCTGATCTTCGGACAGACATAGTGACGGTGACCTTGAGTGTGGCACTCGATACATGTCACTTCAGGGCAGTACATGTAACTGTGACTGTCGGTCTGACACTTCATGCAGCTGTATCGAGAGGACATAATTGATTTCATAGAATGCAGTGTGTGTGAGTTCGCTCTTGTTTTTATAGGAAAGGGACTGGCACCCTACTTCCTGATTGGTTTGCCACGCAGCGCCCCCAATTGGTTCATTCCGGTGCCTGGTCTGCACCTCGGTTTTCCAAAACCGACCGACCCCTGTGTTTCTTTTCCAGAGGAAATGGATTTTACCATGGGAGAGAAAGCACAACCCAAGCTCGACCAATCAGAGCCAAGAATGGTCCGAGCGCGGCCTCTGATTGGTCCACAACCCAGGCTTCTGATTGGTCAGATTTCGATCCGGTTTTATCTTGGGTGTGAATTTTGATCCGTTTTTTTTCTCCATCCTAAAATAAGAAGACAACATATTTTAAGTTGTTCAACTTTTTAATCCCCCGCTCACATGAACCAACACAACAAATCAAAAGTCGAAGGATTAGGGGCGTCCCTGTGATTTTTGTGAACACTAGGGATGACCACGATGGGTATCACGTCTGTAAACTTTGGAAAATTTTGTCACTAGGGGTGAACAAGACACTCGACCCTTCTCTTCCATGCTTCTTCGGACACCAAACGTCTGTATGTTTTGTTCACTTCTCCATCAGGACAAAAGACAAACAAGTATTCGCAGGGGACTTCGGCATGCTTCAGATGCTCTTTCCAGGGTTTGTCTGTGGCTTCCCATTGGCAGAGTGTCACACCGCAGCAATGTCAGATAACACGGTAACCTCGTCCCTGATAGAAATAGCCAGCCATGGCCATGTCATAAGGGGTCAGGGTCATCTGTTAAGGGCACGTTTGAAAAGACCTCAGACGTTGTTGAAATGAATCATAGTTATAATGAGAAGGATGACACAAGGTGTAAGAAGGAAAAGGTCCCATAATGTCACTCAGTCGCCATGTGTCATCCATAAAGAGTGTGTCCTCCATAAAGTCTACTCGCGTTTTCTCGCTTGTTCTCTCGCCTTTCAGACTCCCCCTCGGAATCGGGGACATCTCAGGATGATGACATGGCATTCATAGACCGTCTTTGCCCCATGATGACTGTGATTCCACTGAAAGAAGGTCTGGGGGTTCGCCTGCTTTTATGAAAGTCTCCTCTCCTCAAACGGGAGGTCATGACCTCTTCATCATCATCATTATTATCATCATCACCACGTGACGTCATCCTGTGTTTGGGCTGACAGACACACGGCAGCGGCGGTGACGGTGGAGGTGGAGGAGAGTAGCCTCCCGGAGGAGAAGTGTTTTCCTGTCGGGGTTGCAGAGGTTTATGGAACCGTCTCCTATGTCTCTGCATATCATCATGTCTAGTGAACTGTTTCCCACAGTCTGAACCCCATGTGGACTCCATCACGCCTTAGATGGCAACTGGTCTTTCAAGCATGGCCTTTTTCTTTTATCTATTTTATTCATTACTTTTTTTTCTTTACTTTTACAATTAGCATGTGCACTGACATGAGAGACAGACAGACAGACAGACAGACAGACAGACAGACAGACAGACAACGTAGATGACATCTCAAATCAGCCCCTATTGGAATTGAGATCACGACACAAAGAGTCAGTTCAATCAATCACTGTTTAATAATGAACAACAACATCAACCAGATACATAGGAAATACGAAAAGACAACTGAGGAGAGAGTGTTTGCATGTCCCAACAACAACGCGAAAAACTTTTCATCTTCCATCTTCAAGCTCTTACATCTTCAAGCTCTTCGAGTGAAGATGGGGTCACCAAAAGATGTGGTCCTCCATCATACCCATCACTTGACCACTGTTGCAGCTAATGTATCTTAACATGTTGTTGTGGCGACATGCACTACATTCAAGCTGTAGGGAAGTGAGTTGAGCTTCTCCATAAGGATCCTGGTCAACGTTGTCGTCATCGTTGCAAACCATGGGCATACCTGAGGAGAAGACATCCTCCAGTGATGCTGGTGACCAAGAAGCATCAAGCAGGGTGGGTGTGTCCAAATCCATGGAAGGGAGGGCTGTCAGCTTGATCATCACCGTCACTGGTCGTCATCATCACAGGCGCATTCGATGAATAGGTTGGCTCCAGAGGGATTTGTTCCCACCACTGTTCTAACATGGACTGTGCTGAACCGAAGGGGAAGGAAGGATGGGTGTCCTGTCAATCCAACAAGAAAAGAACCCGTAAGTATACCCACGATCATAGTCATGCATTCGTGATACTCTTCATCATCATCATCATCATCATCATCATCATCATCATAACGGCATACACATCCCAAAGAATAGCATGGTGCTTACAGCTGTTCTTGATGAGGGATCTTGATGAGACAATTTTTTCTGTGGTCGTCTTTTTGCAGGTGTTGCAGGTGTTGCAGGTTTAAAAAAGGATATCCCTTTCGTTTCCGTGTCTGCTGCTGCTTGCAGCTGCTGTGGTGGCAGTTGCTGTGGTTGCTGCTGCTGCTGTTGTTGTTGCTGCTGCTGCTGGTTTGCTTCTTTTGTTTCTTCTGGGTCTTCTTTATCGTCTTCTTCGGTGCTACTTTCTTGGGTTCAGTCAGTTTCCTCATCTTTGAACGAATCATGTCACACATCACTTCGTCGGCCTTCGCACGTAACTTGGCGTACACATCGTCGGCCTTTATCTTCGCACACATCACATCGTACACTTCACCCCACAGTTCAGCCGTCATTTCACCATTCCAATCTCCACTCCCTTTACCACCCACTTGGCATTCATAAGTTTTGACATGATGTTGTCTGGATTTACTGTTCGTTATTCTTTCCAACATCTTCTCAGACGTGTGTCAACACTTGATGGTATTCTCTCCAAACACGTGTTTCTTCCAGAAAAAACGCCAACAGCCAACACAACGTGAGGAACATCAATCAGAGGGACGATGTTTTTGCTTGGACTGTTCAGTGAAAAGTGATGACCGGAGAGCGTCTGTCAGTTTTAAGACACTGACACCCTGCTTCCTGATTGGCCCGTTCCAGTTCCTGGTCTGAGCCTCAATTTTTCCAAACTGGACCGACCCTTGTGTTTCTTTTCCATAGGGTCAGGCTTGTAGCATGAGAGAGAAAGCACAAGCTTGGTTGGACCAATCAGAGGGCCGCCCAGGGCAAAGGCGGCCTCTGATTGGTCGAAAACCCAGGCTTCTGATTGGTCAGATTTCGATCCGGTTGTGGCACCCCAATGGTATGAAATAAAAATGATCTAGTCGTCCCTGTACCCAAAGGGGAGCGTGTCTACTGGCAGCCCTGTGGTTTCGTCGGAGACGAGGCCTCGCTTGTCGTTAATGGTGCGGCAGTCTTTTCTGGTGGGACGGGTCACAAGAGTGTTCCCGTGCTGAGGAATGATCTGATGAGGGTAATCCAAGCTGATTTTCACCCCCTCCTTCCAAGGCCGTTGTCCCAGTATCAGTCCTTTCATGGTGTCCAAGTTGAGGTGTTGTTGGTTTCTGTAATTCAAGGTGAACCCTTGCACTTTAAATTTGCAGGTTGTGCGTGCTCCATCAGGTCTGGGGTTCATTAACTCATAGCCATAGTTTTGGGGACCTCCTGACACAAACGTCTTGATGGCGTTTCCGTCCAGTTCGTCTGTAAACTCACCCAACGAATGGCCCAGCTCTGGATTCGTGTCGTGGGGTCAATGAATGTAAATGATGCTGTCCGTGTCAAAGTACAAGACCTTGCGACCCACCAGGGCGAGGTTCTCGTACAGCTTGAGACGTGCTTGTGCAGTGACCCAAGCAGCTATGGCAACATTGAAATGAGAATGAGGGGTTTGGAATTCTTCCTTGTGGGTATAGGTCACTTCCACTATGTGTTTGTTGACGACGGTGACATCCTCGATGGTATTTCGTTCATCCCTCCACAAGGCAAAGTACTGCGCAGGGTTGTTCATATAGACGTTCTGACTATAGTCTAACCGCTGTCCGAAATTGCCCCAGAGCGAATTAAGAAAGAGATTGGCAATAGTGCGAAGTCCTGGTTTCGATGCGGTCCTTGTCCAACTGTATGCCTTCTTTGTCATAGATCTCATCTCCTGGATGTAAGCATCGTGATCGGTACATCCCTGGCTCCACTGGCTTCGAGCTTCTCCTTGAAATGACAGTCGATATAGGTGTCAAAGAGTCGTTCTTGCTGGGTGTCATGGTCATGCTGTGCAAAGGTGTCGAAATGCCAAACGTCGAAGATCTGAAGCACCTTGTAACCATACTTCTTCACGGCTTCATGGAGTTTTACGGTTGTGTACGTGCCCACGAAAGACCTCTCTTCGTCCATGTGCTTGCAGGGTGAGTCTGACCGGGTATTGGCACACGTGCGGCACAAAGGACAGAGCAGTTTGCCACCCGATCTGTAGGGTTGTAGCGGATGGTAGAGTCGATTCGGGGGTAGGACAGTCCTTTCAGCTCAAACAACGTGTCCCCAGGTGGTTGATGGAGAAGGGACGGGTGTCCCGTGGGAAACGCTCCGGTCTTATAAATGTAAGGATAAAGTGAACAGATATCGATATACTTGATGGTTACACCTTCTTGGGCTTCGTAGCATAGTCACGTGGCATTGGTGCGTCCTCCATAGAAGGCATCGCGAGGGTTGTGCTGACCAGGTACATGGATACAGTGGGAAAGCACGAAAAGTGGTGTCCTCCTGTTGCATTTCTTTAAACTCGTGCTCCCACAGGGTGACGACCCGTTTCACCTCAGGGTGTTGGTTCAAGATACTCAGGCTGTAACGGGTGTCGGAATAACGTGCTTCCATCGACGTGCCCAGGACTGGATGAGGTTCTCCATGCTCAGTCTTGTGACATGTCTGACACCCATGCCAGAAACACCCCAGGAATTCGAAGATGGTGCCTGTCAATGGATCGTAGCCATCCACACTGTACCGATGTTTACCTTCTCCATATGTGAACTTTTTTTCAGGTGCAGATCGGGGTCGGTCTCCATGAGATAACTTATCAGTGCATACAGGCCTGGGAATAGTTTCTCTTGGGTTGGTAGCCCTGAGGTGGAAGAATGGCGTTGTATTGGGTTTCAGATCGTGTTTTCAGAAGGATTTCATGGTGAACGCTGCAGCTGTCATCACCTCTACAAAGGGATTCATGCGAACCGTCCTGATGGCGTTCTGTTGGAAGTCAGCGCATCCCCGTCTCAAAATGTCGACATCACTCTAATAGGCTAAGAGTTTTTCTTGCAAGTCAAAAAAGGCTCCTTCTTGAACTTTTTAAGTATGCCACTGGAGGAAGGCAGTGCATTCCGCGGGATACATGCCATCGGGACCGTACATGACGGGTGGTGGATAGAGACCTCTGTAGGTCTGGTTGGCTTAGGTATTGAAAACGTGTGGAAAATACCCTTTCTTCGGCTCATTCAGCCCAAATGTCTTTGGAAATGCTTTCAGTGGGTAAGGTATGAAATTCAAACTGTCTTCGAAACACAATCGTTCCAGGGTCACCTGTAAAATCTGTTGTCCATTCCGAATCTTGGTGAGGAGTTTCACCAGATGTGGTTAAAGGCCCTTCAGGATCAAGTGCAAATCATAAGATCATGCGTTATGTGCCATCACATATATGAGCTCCTCCTTCTGGACAGTGGTGATGTTCTTGTTCTTTTTCTTCATTTTCTTTATCTCCTTCTCCTCCAACTGGGTTGGCGCATCCACCTCCATTGCATCCTCCCCCTTGCCCTCCTCCTCCTGGGGTGATGAACGTCGCTGACGTTTTGTTGGTGAATGAGTTGAGAGGGTTCCATTCTGTTTTGTCTTCCCTAGCTGTGACGTTGTCCCCTTGCGTTGTGCTGCCCTTCTCCTCCTCTTGGTTCTTCTTCTTGGGTTTGTCAACCAGACACACACATTGTGTTGCGTGGTGGGGCCTCGAAACACGATCTCGCGGCTGGGACCATAACCTTCTTCTCTCCATGGACAGTGTTCGCACAACTCCTTGCTCGCTTCACCGATGCATCGTCCACATCCTAACTGCACCTAGCACAAATTTGGGATGTGCTCCCCCTTGTCTTGCATGCATTCAAAATCATAGAAGACGTATTTAATGTTGTCTCGTTGGTTTTGGTTGTAGCATTCTTCCTCTTCCCACTCTTCCTTCCCCTCCTCTTCCTCGTGGGCTTCACGGAGGGGCGTCATGTAACAATGATGGTCTGGGGTCATGGGTTCTCGACACACTAAGCAGGGACATTCTTCATCTGAGCACTCGTGATGAGCCACGGGGGTCTCCAAGACGCGGACCAGCTGAAAACAGGCCAGACACCTGTGAATCGATTGACAGGCGCTGGGTTTTCCCTCTGACGGTGACTGGAGATGTTGGGTGTAACACTGTTGATTTCGGAACCAGCGTTGACATGTCAAGCAAGGGATCCTGTGCTCTTCCTTGGGTCCACAATAGCTAGAGTGGAGGCAACGGTGGCAAGGGTATTGCTTGGTGCAGTGATGGTGATCGGAATTTTTTCGTAATGGTGGTCGCAGCGTTCACAGTAATAGCTAGAAGCATACAAAACTATCATGGAAGTGATCACATCATAGTGGTGATCATAATGGAATAAATGCAGCACGGTGGCGTTGGGTGGAGCCTGATCACACTTGTACATCAGTCTCTGGTTCACCTCTTGACTTCAGTTGATAATTAATGTGGGCCAAGGCGCGCCCCTGTCACACCGTCCTGAAGGACACCTACGTGCGGCGTTTAAACCACACAAGTAAGTTTCCTGTCAGGAGAGAGATAACAAGCCACCCGTGCCTTTGCAGCACACACCCTTTGTGGGAGAACAAGTAAACTACTTCTTCTCCGAAACGGCCCTTTTCAGGGCCACGCATCTCTCCCGAAAGAACGCTTTCATCCTTGGCTTTGACGACCCTCAGTATGTTGGTGATACAAAATACTAGTTACGGATAGATATGATTACTTAGGAATTACATATGAAGCAAAGTGTAAACTTAACATTAGAGCTAAACCTCTCTAGGATTCTGGAAATTCCAACATAGTTTGGCAAGGGTTGAAACTGGACTTTTACAGTCAGTTAACGCCCTTGCTTCGGGAAAATGTAAAAAAAATCCTTTGTGAATACATGAATATGATGGGTATACCAACTCAATCTATTCACAATTATAAAAGTAATTCAGAGTTCCTATCACCAGCATTCAAAGAGACAATAACGTTTAAATTAGACTCTCTCTGCAAGGAAACTCTTCAAATGCTAATGCAACCAAAGGCACAGGAATCATCCTTAGGACATAAAGGGTAGTTAAAAATGAAAGAAAATTAGAACCTTATCTCATTCACTGTAAAATAATGAAATATCGAGTGCACTTTTCAAAACTTAGATTAAGTAACCATAAATTAACTACTGAACTTAAAAGACTCCCACCCCACAACATCTGTGCTCTCCATGTTCAACCAACGGGCTGTGTGGGTCAAGCAATGGGGAAAGTCTTGTTTGTTTGTAGTTGTAACCAGGTACATTCCGTGGCTAGTCCCATACTGAGAGGAGGCTGGGAGGTGTCATACAAATTACTTGATTACACTTTTACTGCTTCTGTGAAACGCCGCATGCAGCATTATTCCAGCTTAATGACGGTTGTTTGTGAATAATCGGGTCATGACAAGACAATCCAGTTATTGACATCAAGAGCATCGACCTACGCAGTTGGGATACTACGATATGCCTCAACCAAGTCAGTGAGCCTGATCCCGTGAACCCGATCCCGTTAGTCGCCTCATACACGCATGGGTTACTGAAGGCCCATTCTAATCCGGATCTTCACGGGTACATTTTGTATAATGAACAATGGAATTCTGTTTATGTTCAGAATACGTATATACGCTACAGCCTCAAATGAAACAAGCCTAGATATTCAACAGGTTCATCCTGAAATTTCCACCCGACTGGGGCTCCTCTTATCCAAATGATATATACTCAGAGACTAAGCTTTAGTCTCACCGTGAAGTACAACTCTCCAAAAGATCCCATGCAAGTTTTCTTCAGATTTCTTCAGACAGACTCTCCTTGTTCTATCGATATATATCAAAAGATAAATACATTTTTTATACATTCAGAGTGTCTTTGAGTGTATATGTGTTATTCGTTTGCTCAAAACACATATATACTGATTAATTAACGTTGTAATACAACGCAAATATATGTCCACAAGTAAACATAAGTTTAATCCTGTGATCTTTATTCGTACTTTTGCATCTTTTTCTACAGGAGATTATAGGGTATAGACTAGTGGTTACATAACACCAGAAAGCCAGGTCCAAATCCAAGTCATGATTTCATGGTTCGTCCTGTTTGTGGGAAACCAATATCGGAATATGGCGGAATGTTGCTAATCTACGTTGTAGATATCGCCTCAATGAAATTGCATCACAATGCTTTACAGACCATTGTGACGTCATTGTTACCATGACGTCACAATCAAATGATTATTTATACCCAAGACACTGCTTATTACTATCTGCAAACTGAAAAAGTTTTATGACGTTAGAATTATGTTGGATGATAAATAAAATCTCACCCTCGGAGTTTTTTCCACTTTTATCAACTGGAGTTGATACATTTGATATCAAAAGACACGTGGGTGAGATTCTCTATTTACTCCAGAACTAGTGTATATTACTTTAGGTAACGAAAGAATGTATATGTAATTATCAGAACTTTGTATTCGACAGGCGTCGTGCTCAGGGGGTCGTTTGGTCGGATTTAAAGGATTCGGGGCCCAGGTGGGGCTTTGCGAATATAATGTTGGAAAAATCCATTTTATGAACAGGGGGGTTGAATGTGGTCTTTCCCGCATATTCCCACAATTTTCACGTCGATCAATACCTATTGGCATATCGCTCTCACTTTCAGTTGTGATTGTTCGGGTATTGCGTTTATCTACGTTGCCCAGCTACATCTATTAGGAACAACTCAGTAGACGCTTCACTCTACAAAAAATAACGTTGTCATTTTTACGACGTCATCAAGTTGCGAGCGCATGTTCCGAATCTCCAGAAATGACGCCATGATAGAACAATGTCGTGAAATAAATCTCGCTTCGTTCAACTTTGTCCTTTGCCATTTATCGCGTACCTATCTTTTTTCATCAAATATATGTCAATTTCTCATTGCTTTATCATGATGTATCCGTGTCCTACCAACAGCATAGACAAATATTGTTGTCTTCGATGTACAATAGAGTCATGATATATTATTATCCTTCAGTGTGCACTGTTTCTGGTATATGCTTTCTTGACGCATAGGGACTATACATTTTATTATCACTTTTTCAAGTCTCTGTAACAATTGCAAAATAATACAAATTTAATAATACAACTGAACCTAAATTTGTGTATGTTGTAATACCCTTAGGTTGCTGAGTTCGGCAACAAACAAACAAAATATAATAATATTCGTAAGACTTAAGAATTATGTTAACAATGCCAATTATAAAAAAATAATCACCATAATCTCCATACCTCTTTCTATATTTAATATGAAAACATAATAACTTTTGTATGTTATAATCTGAAGGAATAATAATGACAATAATATCATGATTATTTAAAAATATGTCACTAATCCTTAACTGAAGTAGTCCTCCACACTTTACATTCAGTGAACAAGCCCATGAACATATTAAACTATTTAACCTGTGGGACCGATAAAGAGAATTATGAGCATAGGCTCGAAATTATTTTGTTTATATTGATGCTAGCTCAAATGAAATTTTGACTTATGTTTATGGTATCCACAAAATAAGTAGGATCCGGGTTTTTTGTTTCGTTTTTGTTGTTTTTTGTTTAACGCCGCACGCAGCAATATTCCAGCTACATATGACGTCGATCTGTAAATAATCGAGTCTGGAACAGACAATCTTGTGACTGATATAATGAGCATCGATCCATGCATTTGGGATACGATGACATGCATCAACCAAGTCACCAAGCCTGACAACCCGGTCCCGTTAGTCGCCTCATACGACATGCATAGTCGCCTCTAAAGTTGTTGAAGACCTACTCTAACCCGGATCATCTAAGGTCAAGTAGGATTCAACTGATATATTAGGATGACATAAAACTGAATTATATTTGCTGTTTATATATCTAGAAGTTTGCTAACTTGTTACAAATGTTTGGCCACAGCAAGGCAACCCATTCACAACATATTGTGCTTGGCACAGTATACAACTGGACTGCGGGAGGACAGGCGACCTCGTTCATCAGCAACAACATGGTTCCTTGTGGATGACCTGCTTGGCAAAATCGGACTGAAAACTGCTGGGGGTGAGGGCAGTTAGTTGATGGTACAGACCGATAAGACAACAACTGTAAAACCTTATTCGACAAAGGAAGAGGCGAACGCTGAGATTTACAGAACGAAGGCAGTTATTTATAGTTTCTTACTGACTCTCGAGGTTACATTTAATGAAAAAAACTATTGTGATTGAGTGGAGAACATAAATAATTGTACATCATAATAAATGCTACGTAGTTCGGGTAGATATGTAGAATGCCCTGACAGTATGACCTATGAGACACTAAAGTCATTAAAATGCGTAAAACATTAATAGAGTTAATGATGATGGATTTAACATAAGGAAAATTCATCTTCTGCGAGACGGTATTTGGAGATGTATTAGTAAATAAAATATGATTCTTTTCGGGAAGCCAGTGCTGCGTATGGTTATATCAAAGGGATGCCCAGGTACATGGTGGCCTTTTCGTCACCAGAAATGTCCACAGAGCGGATTAAATGTTGATCCAAATGTTCGACCTGGTAGAAGTGTGTCATCAAACCGCACAGTATTGGCCTTTTACTGAGTGTGGCGTTAAAACACACTCATTCATTTACTTGTATGAGGAACTGGATGTTCATCTTAATTGTTATGGATTATCACGGATCTGTGATCCAGAGAACAGGTTGCCATTAAATAAGAATAAAGTAACACCATAGTAAGTCAGTACAAGACTGAACACTGCCCCATAATTATGTGTGACGGACTAGTCGGGTAGAGCTACATGTATATTGTGAAAACAAAGTTATTAAATGATGAGAATAACTGTTGTCAGTTACTATAGCGTGTTATATCTTCACTGAACAAATAATGCCGTATGCTTGTCTTTAGTGCTAACATTCAAATACATGATATCTGTGTCAGCGATATTGTGTACATTCGACTATGAACAATTAAAGGTTATATTAGAGGATGACTCTACAACGGTAACAGGCGTTAATGTATATCTGATATATACACTCTTAAAAAAAGCACAGGTAGATTTTTATTAAATTGATTGTACCTAATAAAGTCGATATATTTAGTTTTGGAGCTCGATAGTCACATGTTGCCGTTGTACAAAGGCATTGTCATGTCACATAGGACCACAAGGTTCCGCTGAACTCAGTATCTCGTGTGACCGCTCCGGGCAGCAATCACTGCTCTGCATCTCCTTGGCACTGACTGGATAAGTGTACGAATTCTGTCCTGTAGAATTCTGCGCCATTCTGCTTGTTACGCGTTGGCCAGTTGTGGGAGTGTCTGCGGTGTGTTCTGACGTTGACGTACACGTCGATCGAGTTCATCCCAGAGGTGTTCAATTCGGTTGAGATCTGGAGATCTCGACGGCCAGGGCAAGACGTTGATACTGGCATTATGAAGGTAGTCTACCGTGACACGAGCTGTGTGCGTGGGAGCGTTGTCCTGTTAAAACTGCTCCCTCTGGTGGTCAATGATTGGAAGAAGGTGAAGGTGAAGAATTTGAGTCATGTAGCCATTTGCTGTCAAATTTCCTTGATCCACAACCAAGTCAGATCTTGTGGTGTAGGATATGGTCCCCTACACCATGACACGACCGCCGCCGAAATTGTCGAATTCACGTACACAATGTGGGTCAAAACGCTCGTTTCGACGATGATAAACACTTTGTATTCCATCTCACCGGTGAATAAGAAATCGTGAAATATATATGCATTAATTATATGGCAATATACACCAAGGTCACCTTTTACAAAAAATATTTTGACGATTATATAACTTGTGAAAGTAATTATCTTTTCCCCATCCTCAGCCGTTCCTGAGCCTTGCGCTTTCATAATTATTTTGACTAAAGTTCTTTCCGTTATCATTGTGTCAGTTAAAGAGAAATGCATGCCCATCAAGTACGTACCAGTTTAAGCGAGTTCAATCTCGACCTTATCATGAGAATGTGTTGATGAATAACTGTCAAATAGTGCTGACATTAAATCTAAGAAACAATCCGAAAAATCGCGCATGCACGAAGCAGAAAAGTTGGACAAGGCATTAAACAATCCGCATACGCAGAACCATTGAATTCAGCGCTTCCGCTAAGCGCTACGAGTATAGCGTCAAACTCCGGCCTGTAATCTAACACGCGAGAACTGACGAATGAAATCTAAGGAGTAGAAATACCGGCAGAGGTTGTTGCTTGATTGACAATGTTAGTCAAGAAAAGGCGGAGCTTGGTGATATCGTTCTCTCTCTGTAAATTCCTATGTCAAAAAACGACGTTATTTTGACGGAAAAACGATGGTTTGAAAGCGTCCAAAATACGTCGTATTTACAGTCCAATGACCATATACGGGAAACACCGACGTTGTCGTGTTTGCAATGATAATAATCACAACATTCTAATGTGCTGATAGAATACCTTCCAAGTTCACTATATACTATTTATTTTTGTGGCACAGTGGATGTCCTTCCGGTTGTGTTTTTTTGTACCTACGGTAATTGTCCGATATGCCCATGTATGTTTTCAGCGTCGGCACCCACCCGACGTATAAGCACGCAGTGATAACACAGGTGCAACCAACCACGAACCCATCAGCTACACATGTACAGTTAGGGCAAATATCAAGGACAGCTTCCGTGGTCTAGTGATAGAGCAACCGTCCGGAGAGCGTTCGATGCCCGCCCGAGTCATACCAAAAGACGTTAAAAGATGGTACCCTGTCTGGCGCTCGGCATTAAGGGGCTAAAACAAGGACTGGTCGGCTCGGAGTCAGTATACTGTGTCTGGATAGGGTATTCATGTTAAACTGCGTCATGGTATCTCAGTGAGCTAGCACTATAAATCGGCATCAGTCCGGACAAGTTCAAGCAGCCACACAGCCACACGCACGCGCACACACACACACACACACACACACACACACACACACACACACACACACACACACACACACACACACACACACACACGTCGCTATATAAGTGCAATAATCTTGAACGCGACGTTAAACCCAATTTCACCTCACCTCACCTCAAAGACCAAGTGTGCCGACTCCAGACTTTCCCTTAATCTAAAACAATATTACAACAGCTCCAGTATGTTGTGTTTACATTTCACAACTTTTGAGGTACAGCCGAACATACTCATTCTTCGATTAGGTTAGAACATTCAACATTCAAAAGGTTTTATGGTAGACACGTGTAGGATAATTCCAAAGTTGGTGTATCATTTAACATCATTATGTCCGATGCAAATGACTGCATGTGTGCAGGATACGCTCACATCTTCTTGAACACCGGGTATCATCACTATTGGCTGATGTTTCATAAACACATAATCATGATATGGTCGGAATTATACAATGGAAATGTTTTTTGTCCCTTGCATTGATTACATAAGTTATTGATAATCGAATTGTTTTGACATTATCAACTGTGTGGGAAATCTATACAACTAGAAGATATGGCTTTCTTCTCTTATTGACATAAATAAGCAAGATAATATGTTCACATATTGTAATTAATGTCACGAAGATAATGACAGTTTTTTTTATGTACTTGACACTTACATCAACCATAGCCTGATTCCATACAGCGGACATTACAATTAGGTGGCTAAAATTACTAGAAACAAGTGATTTTCTCCTCAGACCCCATGGATATTGTCTTTCTAAATTTCATGTCAGAAATTATAGGTGAAATAAATATGTGTCACAATAATGTATTATGATGAATCGAGAGTGCGTTAGTAAAACACTGAATAAGTTATTTGTTTCAAGGCAAATTTAGAGACAATCATAATGATGGAATTCGGTAACACTGGAAACACAATACGTGAGTTGAGTTGACTAAATACACTGTACTTATGTTTATGAAACCAAACTTCTGTGTAACCCATTTGTGAAATACGCGATAACATATAGTCTCTTTACTAACAACTGATTGCAGATATGGAGACATTTACCATTGAAGACGCTGATGACGGGGACGTCCAAAAGACATCGTCTACTGCAAGAGGGAACTGGTCAAGCCAGCTGGACTATGTAGTATCCGTGTTGGGCTCCATTGTCGGGTATGGCAACCTGTGGCGGTTCCCCTATCTCTGTAACAGGAATGGCGGTGGTAAGTTATTCATTCCATATACAGCATGTTGTTATAGATATAATAGAACTACCAAGTATAACATGGATATATCTACCCCATACATCGTTATTTGCGGTGTACATAGTGTGACAGGTAAAATGGTTATTGGTGCAATGGCATGAACACAATTTCAATGAAGCAAAACATCATTCTATTTACATTCTTTATATTGTCTCATCAACAGTTCGGATTGTGGAATTCTAGTATAGAATAATACTGCCCCGAAGAGTATAAGAAACGTTCTAAGGGTGCATAATTGTGTCAGGTTTTGCTTCACTTCGCAAACTTTCACCACCATTTAACTGGCAACCCAACGGAAACTTATATATTGTTATTATTCTCGCTGATGTTAAAGCGGAACCGTTGGACTGCTATTGATTTTAAGCATTGTTTCACTATAAATGACGACCGATAAGGCATTACAGTATGACCAAGAAAATGTTAGCCCCTTGGGTAAGAACCTTGTCCAGATAAAAAGTTAAACGCAGACCTTTATTGTCCTTCCTTGGCATGACTGTTGTCCAGGTGTTAAGCTAGACCCAGACCATGATTGTCCTTCCTTGGCATGACTATTGTCCAGGTGTTAAGCTAGACCCAGACCATGATTGTCCTTCCTTGGCATGAATGTTGTCCAGGTGTTAAGCTAGACCCAGACCATGATTGTCCTTCCTTGGCATGACTATTGTCAAGGTGTTAAGCTAGACCCAGACCATGATTGTCCTTCCTTGGCATGAATGTTGTCCAGGTATGAAGCTAGACCCAGACCATGATTGTCCTTCCTTGGCATTTCTATTGTCCAGGTGTGAAGCTAGAGCCAGACCATGATTGTCCTTCTTGGCATGACTATTGTCCAGGTGTGAAGCTAGACCCAGACCATGATTGTCCTTCCTTGGCATGACTATTGTCCAGGTGTTTAGCTAGACCCAAACCATGATTGTCCTTCCTTGGCATGACTATTGTCCAGGTGTTTAGCTAGACCCAGACCATGATTGTCCTTCCTTGGCATGACTATTGTCCAGGTGTTAAGCTAGAGCCA
This sequence comes from Haliotis rufescens, assembly GCF_023055435.1. Taxonomy (NCBI): domain Eukaryota; kingdom Metazoa; phylum Mollusca; class Gastropoda; order Lepetellida; family Haliotidae; genus Haliotis; species Haliotis rufescens. The sequence goes on from NW_025963783.1 coordinate 374,630, forward strand.
GACCATGATTGTCCTTCCTTGGCATGAATGTTGTCCAGGTATGAAGATAGACCCAGACCATGTTTGTCCTTCCTTGGCATGACTATTGTCCAGGTGTGAAGCTAGACCCAGACCATGATTGTCCTTCCTTGGCATGACTATTGTCCAGGTGTGGAGCTTGACCCAAGCCTTGATTGTCATTGCTTGGTACGACTCTTGTCCGGATACAAAGCGTTACACAGGCTTTAATTGTCCCTGACTGACGTGACTGACAAAGCTAAATTATAGATCAGGGCCGACCTGTTGTAAACCCCGCGAGCATAGGTGTGGTGCGGACAATCAAAGAGATATAATCAGGACAAAGCTGGGGACGAAAGCACAACCGCGATGCATTTACAACTGCTAGTTTTGAAAAAACTATCTTTGATACGCGACGTTTTTCAAGCTGCTGACCTTGAACATTCAGAGGTGCCAACCGTAGCCTGTACACCTGGGGCAGGTCATGTATGTCTTATGTGGTGATAACATCAAATGTAATGGGTCATATTGCTTCGATGCGTATTTAAAAGGAAGTCAATAATCATTTAGCATAATACTAAGATCACATGTCCAAACATGTGACAGCTATTACATCTCACAGATTTGTTTGAGAAGAGGGTGTTGTCACGGGTGGTCCAGTCGTCTAAGGTGCCGCGATTCGCTGTGCAGAGCTGCGTCCCTTGCGCACGTTAGAAACCTATGATTCTGGGTTCGAATCCCGGTTCGCCCCGATTATGTTTCTAGGTTTGTCAGCACCATACCCTTGCTTGTTGGTTTCACCGAAGTGGTAGACTTTTGAGACCTGCATCACTTCACACTAAGCTGACACGCCGCGATATAACTGAATATTGTAAGAAGAGTGAGACTATATCCGGTGCGGATATCATTCAATGATTTTGCAATATTACCATATATAGTATCAAAAAGTCCACGTGCCAAACACTTAAATATGGGAACTCCTGAATACTCATTTTGTTTCTAAGCGAATGAGGTATGGCAGCCAACATAATTAAATATGATTATATGTTATGTTCTTAAGGGATTTCTGTAGCTCTTATTATATTGTGTTTTATCTCTTGCACCAAGGGGCCTTTCTCATCCCCTTCTTGTTCTTTATTGTGACCTGTGGCCTGCCGCTGTTCTTCCTGGAGATTTCAATCGGCCAATTTGCTGCAAGAAGTAATACACACATCTGGGGTGTGTGCCCGATCTTTAAAGGTATACATCGCGAAAAATTATTTAACATATGCATCTACCAAATCTTATTGCCAGCTATGTATTCAGAAATTATGATTACTCGATGTTTTAGATCTGCACAGTTTCTCTGGTCCCGATGTCCTACTATTGTTTGTTTGTTATTTAACGCTGCATTGAGCAATATTCCAGCTGTATGACGACAGTCTGCAAATAATCGAGTATGGGCCAAACAATCCAGTGGATGACGTCATGACCATTGATCTATGCAATTGAGACACGATGACATGCATCAACCAAGTCAGCAAACCTGACCATCCGATCCCGTTGGTAGCCTCTTACGACAAGCATAGTCGCCTTTTACGGCAGACGTGGATTCCTGAAGACCTGTTCTAACTCGGATCATCCCGGGTAAAGATGATGTCCTAGAGTCGGAAATAACGAAGTTCACAAAATCACTCTAGGCGCAACCATTGTATTAATGACGTCATTTTTCTAACTCAAAAGGATTCAGACATGAAGGGTAATAATAAACTTATTACAGGCGCCATTACAGGTTATACTGATTTACGAAAGTCGTGTAAAAATTCACGTATGACCCTCACACTCGCTCGAGACATTGTGCATTCAACATTGTTTACGTAATGCAAAGACCATTATTGCCACAGGACAGTAAATATTGTTGCAGTAATGAAAGGCCTTTATTGCCACAGGACAGTAAATATTGTTGCCGTAATGCATAGTCTTGACAGGATAATCCGTCATTCCTCGTCACGAGCAGTTTATTGTATTTATTACCGATCGTCAAAATTAAAGATGAGAAGCTAAATAGAAAGACCTACATTCACCCTAATGAGAAAGGCGAAGTAACGTTTTGTCATAAACCTACGCATGTGGAACAACTTCAAATTCCTGGAATTTCACCGAAGTACAGGGCAATCACATAATGACTACACGATAGTAGTTCGATTGAAACGTATCTATATCTTGGAATATTAAACCTAATATTCCGCTATTAAGCATTGATAGTCATTTTGCTTTCATGTATTATAAACATTAAGTAATTCACAGTAGGTGACACAGGATATTTGATAAATAATCAAACACGTGCAGTTTACTTCAAACCTTCAGTGATCGTCTTTGCGCAAACAGCCGGCTAACATCACTTCAGAGTGAAAATGAACCAAATCTTGCTTTTTCTACAATGTCAAGTCACATAAATTGCATACAAGGATGTTTATGTGAGCAAATGTTTGAAAATATCTGTCCGTTTCAAATATAAACACTGGGAAGGAGCGCAACCCTGACCTCGAAGTCATCAGTGTTTTTGCAGCACGGAACAAACTTCCGGTTTCCGTTCATAAATGTATGAAAACCAGGCCAACGGAAAAAGAGTGCACTAGTGTACACTTATTCTGATTCGGACGATGTCTCTACGTTACGGCGACATTTGGAAGGAGTGTGTTCAACGGCAGACTGGACAAACTTGCAATGTTAATTTCGAATACACCGCCGTAAACTTGACCGGAAAAGAGTGTGTGTATCACATCGGCATTTGTGTACTGTGAATTGGATGACAAAACCACGTCATGTTTCTGTACCGATGAAGACACGGGGGCCACGTTAGAGTTACAAATAGCAGTGGAGAGTGCGTTCAAAGCCTCTCCAGATCTGGGACACCCGCTGGTGTTCGTTACCCCATAAAACGGATCATCCTTACCAGAAAAATTGCTTGGTCTCACATCTCGGTAAAACTTACACAAAGTGATGACCGGGCAACAGGCGACATCATCGGGTTGGGCCCAGGCTCTCCGACCCAAGTGGGGTCGACACCGGTTCGGGTTTTCGGTTGCCGTTCCACTTACTCAAATTTCTCAGGATAAAGTCGTCCTCCTGTGTTGAGTAGTGCGTTCAACCATGATGTGTCCAATATGGATTGCGATGACCTCCTACCGAGTTGGCCTGCATGTTTTAGTTGTTGGATTTCATGGTCAGAAATAGCCTCAGCTCAGTCAGGTATTTTTCCTTTCCCCTGGTTCTTTAATGATTCAGTTTTAGACTCAATGACATTCCCGAATTTTGAAAATTCTATGGAACATGAAAGAATAAAGCCATAGTGTTTCCGCTTCTAATGTTGTTCAAACTTTCCCTTAATACAAAAAGTGAGCTCGGATCGTATTCAGACCCATCTTTTTTGTCTCCCCCCCAGTGAAATATTTGCATAAGGACATGTTCAGTTCAAAGGGAGGGATGTTGCGCATTCACTTTATCGGCAAGGAAGGATCTCACAACCTTCATATTCAGCGTAGTTTTGTTTAATTGTGTTGACTTCATTGACTTCTACAAACCCTGTGGCTTGTTTAGCAGTGTCAGGGGTATCATGAGGGCCAGCCAGGAAATCGGTAGTCGCTAATTCATCCACAAAACGACTGATCTAGGCCGAGGCTTAGGTTAGGGGTATGGCAGACATTGAACACACTGTTTCTTGAAGAACATGTAGCCGCCCGATCTCTGTTTTGACAATAAACACGTCGAAATTGTTCAATCATTGTATAATGTTTACAACTCTTCCAACCACATTTGACCTGATCATTCAATCTTATCGGAGAAAGTATTGTGGCCATGTTTGTTTACGTCCCCTTTACTTCGACTACGAGGTAGCAGACGATTATTGAAGCAAATTTACTGTGTTAATCCTTGACAACCATAGGCGTTGGCAACAAGTGTAAACGGTTATATTTAATGGTAAATGAAAAAAAATATATTCAGTAGAGTTTTTGATGTGTGTGGTTTGTTCATTGAAAAAGGTGATTGAATCTATCAATGAATGGGTAAATTACATGTAGTTCCGGCAACTAATCAAATGACAGCGTTTCTGAAACAGCCATTCGGCAAGGGAGGTTACAGGAGATGTACTAACCCGCATCTCTCTTCCCGTATAGGTAATAATAGGTCTTCAGCAACCTATGCTTGCCGTAAAAGCGACAATGCTTGTGGTAAGAAGCGACTAACGGGATCAGGTGGTCAGACGCGCTGATTAATGTCATCGTTTTCCAGTTGCGTAGATCGATGCTCATGATGTCAATGACTGGAATGTCTGGTCCAGACTCGATTATTTACAGACCGCCGTCATAAAGCTTGAATATTGGTCAGTGCAGCCTTAAACAACAAACAAACAAACAGTATCAGTGTGCTCAGAGTTTATCTGTATCTATGCACTTTCCTCGAAAAATATTAGTATCTTAAAAATGTAATCTTTTCCCTACGTTTGTGAGGGGCATCACCTGCACCTAATTACTGAGTACTAAACCAACCATGCATATCCTCATGATTTCAACAGGCATCGGCATCGGACAGTTTGTTGCCTGCACAATTACGATCATCTACTACCAGACAATCTTAGCCTGGTCAATCTACTACCTGGTTATGTCATGTGCTTCTGTACTTCCCTGGACAACATGTGACAATACGTGGAACACAGAGTCATGTCTAGAGGAAGCTCGGGGAAATATCACCTACAACAACACGCATCTGCATGATGGGGCATCTCGGCAGTTGTTGAACACAAGCACCAAGCAACTTTTTAACAGAAGTGGCAGTCAACTGTTTCATGCAAATATCAGTACTAACACTGAAGGAGATTCACAGTTTACTTTTGCCCATACGGATGTTGAAGAGTTTTGGCAGTATGTCATTTCTTTCAAATTGATCACAATAACACACCAGTAAGACGAGAAGTCTCGTACATGTATACATGTATGCCCTACCAAAACATTATTCAAACAATACAACAAGATCTGATATTGTTGTTCCACATATAGTATTAGCTCGTCATTGAGATAGCTCCTGTAAATGACTATGATTTGAATGTTATGTTTTGTGCATAAAACATTGCTTTACACTTGAAGTAGCAAAACTGCTAAAGAACTGATGAGAGACTGAACCAGATCAACTCATGCCTACCTAGACATATTACTCCTGTTCTAAAAATATAAGTCTCGTCAACATTTTTCAGGTACAAAGTTCTTGGACTTTCAGGAAGTGTTCACCAAACCGGCCAGGTCCAGTGGCATCTAGCGCTGTCACTTTTTGCTTCGTGGGTTATCATATTTCTTTCCCTGATAAGAGGTGTCAAAAGTGTTGGAAAGGTATGTAAACAACGTTCAACATAATCATTACATGTTAACTTAAAGTAGCCCTGTGTGAGTTAAAACGAGGATCTGACAAACCTTATTCATCTATGAACACGTGTAGGAATAATTGAAAGCATATATCAATGGATACGAACAAATAATCAAGACATTAGTGAGCATGAGCGCGGTGCTTGAAGTGTAAGGTCACCTTGCAGAAGGCATTGTCCTGATCAAATACTGAATGAAATAATTAAAAGCTGAGACTTGGGGTCATGGGAAGGCGTGTGCGTGCGTGTATATATGTGTTTATGTGTATGTGTGTGTGTGTGGGGGGGGGGGGGGAATCATATCGTTTTTGAAAACACAGTTATGTATTTCACTGTTCAAGCGATAACGATGTCATGGAACTGTTTGCCTTCTTCTGCTCACTCACACACACACTTATGTCAAAGGCAATGGGTGTCTAAGTGAAAATGTTTGTATAACGTGATCTGATATGATTGCATACTACTTGTAAAGTGGGAAAACTGACCAATACTGATCTGACGGCCCTGTAATACAGGTGGCCTATGTGACTGTGTTCCTCCCCTACCTGCTGCTGATCGTCCTGCTGATCAGGACTCTGCTGCTTCCTGGAGCTGTGGACGGTGTTGTCTTCTATCTGAAAGCAGATCTCACCAGACTCCTAGATCTGCAGGTGACCTGTCAGTTGTGTAATGCCAATGTAGTGCATGCACTAGACAATATACATATGTATCGTCGACGCCAGAGTATAAAGAGTCTGCCGCGTGATCATATCAATGGATAAGAGCAAAAACAGTAATGACACCAGGTGTTCGTAAAGAATGTACAGAATGATCTACTGAATAGTTATGACAATGATATTAATGTCAAATTTTGATACCTGTTTACTCCTTACTTACCGGTACATGTTTTTTTAAATGAAACTTGAGTTTTGTTTTTTGTACAAGAGATTTCTCATGGTTGTTACGCACGGACTCTCATACTGCTGAATTATATCATCGTATCGTAGGCGTGGAAATGAATATGACACATGCTTCATACTTACACATATGTTTATATCTAACACTGTAGCAGTGTTTTATGCATGCTTGATTGTTTATCGCCAGGTGTGGTTGGAGGCACTGGTGCAAGTGTTCTACTCACTATCACCGGGCTGGGGAACCATTATTGCAATGGCTAGTTACAACGAGTTTCACCACAATACCTTACGGTAAATGTATAATGGCAAATCTAAACAAGGGGAAATGTTTACAATGCAAAAGAAAAGACTTCCCTAGACAAGAAATATACATACTCTACATCATGAACCCACAGTTATACATATAAGTGCCTTCAGATTTGTGCTGTGATATGCTCTGAACCATCTTCTGATATGTGCTCTGAACATGAGTGAGTGATTGAGTGGGGTTTAAAGCGGCCTTTGGCAACATTCCTGCAGTATCAGGGCGGGGGACACCAGAAATGGGCTTCACACGTTGTACCTAGTCGGGCATCGAACCCGGGTCTTTGGCGTGACGCTTTAACCCCTAAGCTACCCGACCGCCCCGCTCTGAACATGAATAATATTAACGCTTTTACCTTCGTCCAAAGATTCCTGAAAACTATAATAGATTGATGTATTGATATCAGGAACTCTGTTGTGCTGACCTTCTGTGGTGAGGGTACAAGTCTGTTCTCGGGTCTGGTGATCTTCACGGTTCTCGGGTTCATGGCCAGAACTGCTGGAGTTGGAGTTTCAGAACTAGCATCTTCAGGTGAGTGGTTTTAGACGAGTAGCATCTTTAGGTGTGCAGCCGTCCACAAGGACCATCATCAGGTGACTGCACTTCTACAAAAGGCTAGTCGATTAGTTTGCAATTCTGTACGTTATGTTCAGTAAATGTAAAAGCAGTATATATTGTAAATGCTTGTAGAGTGCAAGAGTAGATGAAAGTCGGAGGTAGAGTATGCAAGGTTAGATTGACAGTGTAATAACAGTACTACTGCCGTTATGAATAGACAATGCCTTTAAACAGCATAGCTTCTTGCGTTTACCAGTGGTACTGGTCACATTATACCATGCACACCTCCCGCTGGTCCGAATACGTTGATGGAAACTACTGAGAAGATGAAGTAAGTTTGACATTCACAGCAACGAGAGAAATTCCCGACCCTTATTTCATGAAAATATTTAAATAGGAATAAAAACGCATATATTTTGAGGAAAAGTGTATCGTTATGTAAACTCCTAAATCTTTCAAATATATATACATTTTGCAGTAATTATCAAAGAAGCTATGCCTTCCTTTGAAAAATAAGGACGCAGGTTGTAAAGAATACATGGAAGGGAAATACAAATAAAAACAATAATTTACAGATAGAGCGTGTTTAGTTTATATTCATTCTATATAAATGATATGATAATATCACATCTGAAAACTATTTTTGAAACAAATATGAAACATTATGCTCTTTGTAAAATATGGTACATACTTTGCAAATATCTCATCATTTGCATTTCCTTGTTAAGTGAATAATTGTATTCATTTACCCTTCATATATCATGCCACTCGACTTCAGATTTAAGAACTGAAAAGGATTCTGTATGATTTTTCACTTCGACTTTTATTTGTGGAATATTCAAATGCTAGAAAAGACTAAATCACTGACACGAACATGACCTGACGAAATAGGGGCTGAGCTGACTGAGTTTACAACATTATTGCATTGGGAGGGTACTCCAGGGATGACGCCGCATGCTAGTATACAAAGGTAAACAACTCCTCTCTGGAGTATGAACAAATATCAACTGTCCTTGGGTTATCCAAAAGGCCACGGTGATGACTATAACTTGCAGTCAACTTACGCTTTTGTCCTTCCCTTGAATTGGGAAAAGGCGTGTTGTTTCCTACTTGTTTCAGCAGCGAGTCGGGTTGGAATGGTATCGCGGTTAACAATATTTCTGACTCGCAATCTGTGATGATTCGTCTTCTTGAAGTGCCGTTTCGAATCACACAGTTCAACAAAGTAAGATGGCAGTTTTGGAAAGTAAAGCAGATTGTTATGTGAAACAGATTTTCTCTTGCACATGGTGCTATCAAGTTTATTCAGGGACTACAACAATGTTAGCTTCTTCAGACTGGTCCGGAACAATTGTAAATTCCGATTGTACCTTGCAATGACCTTCGGCTACCCTCGCTTTGAGAGGGATATTTAGGATTTACAATAATTATATCGTTAAGATTGATTTGTGGAAGTGGGCATAGGTGTTCACGAAGAGGTGGGCGTATCAATGACACACTTTACAAACACATGCAAAGACAAGTCAAGCATAAAAATGGGTAATTGCATCGACATCATTTAGATCACTGATATGTCAGATTTAGAAATGTCTGTGCAGAAAGGACATGTTGTGCAATGTAGACACGGGCTGCTGGAATACTGCTCGACAAAAAGGAAACGTTGAAAAAGATTGTCTTTTTCACTTTGAATCTAAATGCAAAAATGGAAAAATGGAACATGTGGTGTGTTTTAGTGGCCTCTTTCATTTCTAGTTTAGATGGATAATTCAATGAAAGGGAGATGACTATTTGACCTTTATTGAAAGGTCTCAGATGAAGAGTAAATTATATTTCCTGCAGTTCCGATTTATACGCATAAAGACACAAGTCAGCAAGGAGGGCAACACAATGGCTGTCCATGTGAAGGCTTGCTTCTTGCTTAACATGTCCAACATGGCTTTCAGGTCCTGGTCTGGCGTTCGTGGCGTACCCTGGAGGGCTGTCTCAACTACCCCTGCCTCAGCTTTGGTCCTTCCTGTTCTTCTTAATGATGCTGACAGTTGGACTGGATTCTCAAGTAAGGCCATGTACATTCACACACACGCGCGTGCTCATAGACACAAACACACAGACACACGCAGGCACACACACAGACAAACAGATACACATACACTGCTGTTTACACCCAACACATTGGAAGAAAACCCTTTTCTCAAAATATGGCAAAAACAAGCTGTGGCAAAATAAAACATAAACTTCGAATTACTCTTCTTACCGTCCACCCGTAACAAGAAAACACATGATCATCAATGTAACATTTAGTCCCCATGATCATGAACATAATATCGTTTAGGTTCCTTGTCGTAAATTGAGTGTATTTCATATTGCGCAAATATCACTCTTTGTCAACATTGCAGTTTACCTGGGCGGAATGTCTGATAACCAACGTGATTGACCAGTTCCCAGCAGTGCTAAGGAAGCGGCGAATCCTGGTCACAGCCGTGTTCTGTACAGTCTACTTTCTTCTGGGTCTGCTCTTCACAACAAATGTAATGAAGTCTATAAATGTATCTTTCATCAGTTTGCTCTGTTCTGTGGGGTGTACATGTTGATCGTAAACATGACTCTAAACGAATGATGCCATGCTAATACGTGCACCTGTTACTTATAAGGTCCATAGCTGTCGTTATTTTATGGTCGCCTCTGCAGATTGGAACAACAATTTGTGGATGCACATGTTCATAAAAGTTGCTGCCTGATAGAAAGCCAGGCTATAGGTGATCGCCAGGAGCCACAGCCAGTTGAACACACTGACTAGTCAATGGTTGGGATGGTAATTTGCTTTGGTGAATCATTGAATGCCTTCCAAGGTCTTTAAACAAGCTGAACATATCTTAACGATCCGTTTGTAATGAAAATAATGTTAACATCGTGAACTGAAGGTAAAAGCTTATCAAACAGTTAAAGGTAACGGACAGATCACTTGGATTGTTCATGTTGCCGTGGCGTTGTTGTAAAGGGGAGGAATCTATTATTTCCAACTTGCCGACTGGTACACGGGTGCTGTGGGCATTTTCCTGTTTGGCATATTGGAGTGCATCATTTTCATGTGGATATACGGTAGGTGTACACTAGAACAACACTGAATGCTATGTCTACCACATCTACAGCAACCCAAGTTTGTCGGGTTGATAACGTCATCGGGTTGTCAGGCTCATTGCATTGGTTGATGCATCGTAACTCAATTGCGTAGATCGATGCTCAAGATGTCAATCACTGGACTGTCTCGTCCAGACCGGGTTAAATACAGACACAATACAATACAATAGATTATATGATATAACAATTATTCTTCGACCTGGCATTACAAGTACCAGACCATTATGTAGGGTATTAATATTTCTTTTGCATGTCTAAATTGCGTAACCTGGAGTTACTTGTATCCTTCTTAACCTATTCGCAGGCTCCAGGAGATTCAGTGATGACGTGGAGTTGATGCTGGGCAGGAGAGTCCCTATGTTCTTCAACATGCTGCTGGGCTATGTCACGCCTTTACTTCTTACCGTGAGTTAGTGAGTGAATGAGTTGGGTTTTAACGGTTATATCACGGCGTGTCAGCTTTAAGCCCGAAGTGATGCCACATTACTGAAACTACGGGTATGGGTATCGTGACGCAAAACCTAGAAACATAATCGGGGCGAACCGGGATTCGAACCCACAGTCATAGGTTTCTGGCGTGCCGTAGGGACGCGACTCGTGTACGACTTTGCCACCAGTTCCCCATCTGTTGCTTTGCCTTTATATTGGGAACCTAAAGCTTGATAACTAGTAATCGTATTTCTAAGGTTAATTTACACATTATATCAACTGAAAACACGTTTAGCTAAACTGAAATTGGAAACGCTAATATAAAACCAGATAACCTGTACTGGGCAAAGATTAACCTGTTACTGGATATATGTTTGAAATCACCCGAACATATTCATTGGTGTGACTTGATAGATATATGGGAGAAGTTGCAATGCAATGAAATCTAATTTCACAACTATGGCAATATGTACGGACACTAACATCTGATAGTAACGCACTGATGGTTCGGTTTTCAGACAATTAATGCTCCTTTGTTGGGGCCATACTCAGTAATATTCCAGCAGTAGGGTGCTGCTGGTAAATATTCGAGTGTGGACCAGACAATCCTATGATTGAAAGTTTGAGCAACAATCCATACTGCTTGGGTAGAACAACACACACCACCCCATCCATTAAGTCGCCTCTTACGACAAGAGTAGGTTCCCAGGAACCAGGCATAAGTTAGAATCTTGTTCACTTCTACATTTCGCCTAGAGGGTTCTCAGTAGGCTGTTTTACCGTTACTCTGTATTGTTCTGGAAGCGGATCCTTCCAAACTATATACTATGTTATGACGCCCTAAACGTGAAATCTCACAGGGTATTAAATATGCATTGGTATTTTGATAACAATTTGAAAAGTGTATTCATAAACAATGAGAATGTACAACACAGTATTCCAATTACACGTCATCCAAGTATTGCCACCACGAGGGTGTGGTGACATATATGTAAGATACTTTAATCAAGACACTAAGTCTTGTAAGAAGTATTGACAAAACTGTTGACAATCGTTGCGTTTGTGCATTGGTTTACAGGTGGAAACAGAATAATTAATGTCTGTTTTCATGAAACCTCACAAAATATGTTGTCTATTCACCTTGTCCTGAGATCGACCCCTGTCTTCTCACCGTCCGTCTCAGCTAAAATGATCAGTGTCAAACTACTGTACAGAGGAGATAATTCCGTTCACTTGTTCAAACTATTAGTACGACCAGCGCCTAAAATGTTCCTACGCTAATATATCTAACTGTTTTTCTTTTCTTCTGCTTAAATTCAATGATTATGTATCAAAGTATTGCATTTACTCATATCATATCATCTATATGATTAATTCTGGTTTTGTTTCCCTGGCAGGGAACAATTTTTAAATGTCTCATTGTTTGATAGATGGGGCGGGGAACGGAATGCACAGTCGTCTAAGAAGTTGTTTCCGTTAGTTGTGTCAGGATCCATGAATATAGTTGGTTTGAAACCCGGTTTGATTCGACCTGGTTATGTTCCTTGATTTGGTATCCCTCAAATTAATTTGAAACATTACGAAAGAACTGAAATACTGTTCAAACATCACAAAAACGTGTTATGCTGTGAGTTGAGCTTTTGTTTTATTGCGAGAGAATAAAAACAATGGCTGCCTATTTTCCAGATCGCCTTGTTCCTGGTTCTGTGGCAGTTCAAACCACCGACCTATGGCGACTATCAGTACCCCTGGGTGTGCAGGATAGCAGGGTGGATCTTAGCCTCCTTGCCTGTCATTCCTGTACCTGTCATTGCGGCTGTCACCGTGTACAAGGCCAAAGGGTCCTTCATCGAGGTTGGTACAAATTACTGATATCATATTCTGATATTTCTAGGAAAGTGCTATTGCTTTGTAGCTTGCCTTATTTGCAATATTCATAACAACATGCTGGTGATTGCTTCGTGTACTATTATCTTGTGTCCTTAGAACTGTGAATACAATTATAAAACAATAATAATACCACATTGTCAGTGAATGCCAAGCTTTGGCACAAAGTATCTGAAACGACATGATGGTGTGGCTCGAACATTGTATTACCGTCTTCGCCATGCTTGTGGTTTTGACGCAGGAGTCCATCCATGGTACGACCCAAGATATGAAGAGGGCGTACTGGAAAATGATAAATACAAACTTCTTTGAAATAGACCCGTATACAGCCTCAGACGTATCCATGCTGACAAACCAGATCTTTCTGATAAATCCAATGAAATCATTTTATATATTTGAATTTGCTGTAACTTTTGGCACTAATGTGATAGACAAGATTTAGGAAAAATATGACAATTATGCGGACATCGCTTTCAAAATGTCACGCTGGCATCTCAAATACCAAGTTGTCCGACTCCCCATTGTCCTCGGTGCCTTTGGTTTGGTACCCTTTCGCTGTCTGAGCTGCGTGTAGAGGGGGCAAGGGCCCTGAGCTGATGAGCCTAACCAACCTGACTGTGCCAGGATCACCCAAACACTCTTTGCTGCATTTTTTATTTTAATCTGTACATCATATTACTAATAATAAACGACTTCGGGCAGAGTACAAATATAAGACCCGTGAAGATTCCGGGGTAGAATAGGTCTTCAGCAACCCATGCTTGCCGTAAAAGGCGACTATGCTCGTCGTAAAAGGCGACTGACGGGACCGGGTGGTCAGGCTCGCTGACTTGGTTGATCCATGTCATCGATCCCAATTGCGTGGATCGATGCTGATGCTATTAATCACTGGATTGTCTGGTCCAGACTCGATTATTTACAGACCGCCGTCATATACTTGGATATTGCTGAGTGCGGCGTTAAACAACAAACCAACCAACCAATCCTATCTTTTAGGATCTGGAGTTCACATATCTTGCTGTTGCCGATATATTCAAATAAGATAATCATTTCTGATGACCGAACACATTGCATCATGTTCCAGAGGCTGAAGGCAAGCTGTACACCAGACAGTTCCTGGAAGCCCTCGCTGAATAAATACAAGGAGCTGTATAGAAAACAAAATGGCGACATGACTGGCGATTGTTGAATCCTCTCACTCCCTAGATCAGAGCTCATGTGCCAGGAAGGCAGCGCTTTTGTAGCCAGTGTCGGACATGATCTTATATAAACTGTATGTTTTGTATATCGAATTTTGTTTCGTCTTGAAGTTAGCATTCATACTGTTTGCTTGATTGTTTGGTCCATATAGATAATATTTTGATATTCTTATGTTTAAATACGAAGTGCATGTCCTAAATTATATAACTGCATTATGTTACAGTTTGCTAGCAGCATCTAGCTCTTTTAATTTTTTTGCAAAATCAAAAAGCGACTAACTTCAAATATCTTCAAACATTTGATTGTTAACTACTGACTAGATCTCTTAAATCATAACACCCTTGTCAAAAATTTACTTTATCAATATCATACCATTAATGATGCACATGGTCTACATGTTCCTATATTTTAGACCCGTGAAGATTCCGGGGTAGAATAGGTCTTCAGCAACCCATGCTTGTCGTAAAAGGCGACTAACGGGATCGGGTCGTCAGGCTCGCTGACTTGGTTGATACATGTCATCGAACCCAATTGCTTGGGTCGATTGCCCATGATATCAATCACTGGATTTTCTGGTCCAGACTCGATTATTTACAGACCGCCGTCATATAGCTGGACTATTGCTGAGTGCGGCGTTAAACAACAAACCAACCAACCAATCCTATCATTTAGGATCTGGTGGAACCAATACAACCGCTAAAACTGTTACCACTCTTTAGCCACGGGTGTGGTTGGGAATTGTCTTTTGTATTTCAAGGCTGTTTTACCAAGTTTGATTTACCGGGTTTGGGTTTGTGCCAGACTTTTCACCAAGTTTCCATTTCTTGGTTTTGGTTTGTACCGTTTAGGATTTTGGCCACTATTTTGGAAAACCAACGTTTTGTTTAGTTTGTTTGGTTTGTTGTTTTACGCTGCACTCAGCAATATTCCAGCTATATGACGGCGGTCTGTAAATAATCTAGTCTGGACCAGACAATCCACTGATTTACATCATGAACATCGATCCACGCAATTGGGATCGATGACATGCATCAACCAAGTCAGCGAGCCTGACCACCCGATCCCGTTAGTCGCCTTTTACGGCAAGCATGGATTGCTGAAGACCTATTCTACCCCGAATCTTCACGGGCTACGTTTTGTTTGGAAGTTGATTTTGTATATTTTATCGGCAAAAGATTTCGATCATTGTAACTGCTTAAAATCCGGAAAATCCAACAATAATATCTATATGATGTAAATAATGCTGTCTCCAATATGGTGTAAAAATATGGTATTTTCATGCTATTTTCACATTCATGTATGATTTCTTTTGAAGATTAATTTAATTTGGTTTGACTTCTATACTTTTTAGGCTTTGTTTATGTTATTACAGCTTGTACCAGTCAATGTACCAGTCTCAGTCATTCAGTCAAAGTCAACTTTGTAAACCAGTGAACATTATCACAGTCGGTCTGTCAGTCAAGATTATACAGTCGGTAAATCACAATATGTTGTCAATGTTGAATTGGTCAGCCAAACTGTTTGAATGATGATTTGGAGTAATGTGAAATATGTGACATTTGTCTTTCTGTCTACGGTCAGTTGGAATTGTGACATGGTTCGAAAAATTTGTTTAACAGGTGCGATTGTTGAATAAATGACTGCATACAGAAATATTGCCTTAAATTTCATTACCTACAACTATAGGTGTTCTAATGTCAGGGAATGTCTCCCTTCTCTGTAGCAGCAGAGGGAAGCTATAAAGTTCAAGGAACAAAGTTTCCCCTCGGCTTGTCCAAGTTTGCTCTCACTTGAGAATGAGGTCAGTTTCAAGGCAGGAGCAAAGTGTTTGGCTGACAATAATTTTTGGTTTAATATAAGGTTTACAGTACATGTTGCTATAAGATATTAGTTATATGATGTGTGTGAGGAAGATACGCACACTGGAACTTTATACGTCTCAGAACAATGTAGAGTTGCGTCCCTTGGGCACGCCAGAAACCTGTGATGGTGGGTTTGAATCCCGATTGACCCAGATAATGTTTTTAGTTTTGACAGATTATATTTGCCCTGATTATGTTTATTGGTTTGTGCTCATGGGTTTCACCAAAGCAGTAAAGTCTGAGACCTGCTTCGCTACCGGCTTTCCCCCACATTAAGTTAACAAGCCGTGATATAACTGGAATGTTCAAAGCGGAGTTAAAACCCTACTCACTCATTATTTGAGGAAACCATTAACCAATTTTCAATGCTTTTCTCGTTCGTTATTCCCCAATCTTCACGAATTTATCATTTCCTGTCTAAAATTATTGAAACCACCAACAAAACTATTCAAGACATCTTCTTTGTATTGTGTTATGATAATTTTCTGTCTAATATCTAAATAATAATTATTTGATATTTACATCTTCCATTTGTTTTTCGAATTATATATGATCCTTCATGTCCAAAAAATTATTTTGTATAAACGTATTCAAAATTTAAGTAAATTATAATCGTAGAGATTTATAATTAGAAAAAACCTTCTGTTAGAACATAGGCTGTTAGACATACTGAGATTTTAGAGATACAATTAACTGCAATACTCTGCATTAAAATGACAGATAGTAGCTAAGAAACATATATTTGAATGGCACAAGTGTATAAAATCTTCATTTGGAAAGAAAGTCGTATTTATGCTAGCATGGAAAGATGACATTTACCTCAGTGTGCTTTGTAAAAAGGCCAAGCTGAGCCTGTGTTCTCTGGTGAGCACAGTAAAAACTTAGGCCAGGATTGCTTACTAGCCAGTGAGCTATTCAAAGTGTTGTGCCGGCCACATGCCACACCCCTTAACGACACTGACAGTCTGCATTGTCCAACATGGTTCAGTTATGCTGTGAGGAAGATTCAACCAGGGGTATAAGATTACAAGATATGAGGGGTGTCCCTACATTATTCACACAGTAATTCCCACATTCACGTACTTACATTCACAATCACACAAGAATGTTTTGCAAAAGTGTATTATTACAAAAACAATTAATAATTATTCGACGAAAAGGAAAGATCAAGAATGTTGATTTACACATTTTAGAAGCATTGTGTCCACGGAGATCTTGGACAGACGACTTTCTTCATGCTCGGCTTATCGGTGATTGGTTGGTGGCGATGCGGGACCTGCCTGAATGTATGTCCTTTTGTCCATCTGGCATGGTCTGTCTGATCAAGGAGCAAACCGTGATACACATGCCACTCCAACCTTAAGTAACGAAGTAATAGCAATGTCAGTAAAGGACAGTATAATAATCATTGCAATTTATAACTTATCACTTCAAATACAAATACAATTACATGTTATTATCATGTATTTCAGTATTTAAATGTTATACCATTAAATATGGACTTCTAGCAACCTAACGTTACCATGAGGACTTTCAGCACATGTGAGATGTGCATGACACGGCTGCAAGATGGGTGTGATGATGTAGTGTTTGTTTGTTTTGTAACGCCACACTCAGCGATATTCCAGCTACACGATGACAGCCTGTAAATAATCGAACGTGGACCAAATAATCAAGATATTGATAACATAAGTAGCGATGGTCTCTGTCGGGGTACGACGACATGCAATCAACCAATTCATCGAGGCTGACAATCCGATCCATACATCCACATCATGAAAATGAATCTTCCTCAATATACATTAAATAAATTAGGTGTAATTTGCATCGCGTGTGAAACTATCCCTTGCATATCCATCTAAGGTGGCAGCAAAATAGTAGGCATGTGTAAAAAGTGAACATAGAGGTTGTTAATTACTGTGCATTACCAATTACTCTTGAAGATAAACTGTCACATGACTATACCATCTGTCACCATCCTATACTTTTCTTTACATAGGTGTAAAGAATCAGGTTTAATGGTATAGTGATCTTACCAATCAGGAAAATGAAGCAAGCAATGAGCTTGAGAGAAATAGATACAATAATGAAGGAATAATACGTCACGGCAGTCTGTACATAAATGAGGCAGGCAGAGCACTATGGTCACTGGCTGAAGGTACACACCATGTGATTACAGACACAAATTTTCACCAGTACTAATAATAGTATGGCGACTTCTGACTAAACGTGGTGGCCAGATGTCTACACAACATTTACAACACTTCTAATTTCAAAGTTACTTTTTTCTTCTTGTTTAGATATATTAAAACGAGAGTTGGGGAATCAGATTGCTTAGCAGAGGGACCACTGTACACGACAAACCCACACAACACAAGATCTGAGCGAATAAACAGTCAGCTTATTAGTATTTATACCAATTCTAGCTACTACAGATAATCTCATTTGCTTAATAAACTCACGATAAAGTTGTTATTGTGAACTTTAGTGGTGCAATCTCGACACAATTACATAATTTAGTTTGACCGAGGCATTGATGATAAAGGTGTTTAAAGTGTAGTAAGAGTAATAGCTTACTAGTTGCTAGTACCAGGGCTGGGCAAAGGGTTTCTAAGCCCAACTTCAACTATGGGCCATAACAAAGTGAACTAGTCAATGTAGTGCATTGTTTGAGTAGTTAGTTGCAAGTGTATTTGGTCTGTTGGGACCCTTTGTATATTTGTGACAGCCAGTTGAACGAGATGGGTGTCAAAATGGACACAGAAATGGAAAAGAATGAGTACAGAGCAGTCATGAAGCTTTTGATTTCAGAGAAAAAGTACTCCCCACGAAATTATTGACCACATGTCACAAGTGTATGGGAATAAGTGCCCTAGCTATTTCACTGTTAAACGTTGGGAAGCTATGTTTAAGGCTGGGAGAACAAGCCTTGATTGTGACCCTAGGTCTGGACGTCCCTCAACTTCCATTAATGAAGATTCAATCAAGGAAATAGAAAAATGTATACCATCAGATCACCATTGCTGGACTTGAGGGATACACAGGTCTAAGCCATGGATTCTTGAAACTATTATTCATGAACAGAAACCGATGAATAAGATATCTGCTCACTGGGTGCCAAAGTTTCTATATTCTGATCTTAAGGGCAAAAGAGCTGACATTGCTAGAGAACATTCAGAGCTAATTGAGGAGGATTTCGTCAAATTCAAAAAGAGATTAGTAAAGGATGATGAAACATTGGTCTTCCTCTACGATTCCGATTCAAAACGTCAATCCATGGAATGGCACCATTCAACTTCTCATGCACCAAAGAAATTCAAGTCTTCAAGATCAGTGAAGAAAATGATGGCCACTGTATTCTGGAATGCAAAGGGTAAGATCCTTGTTGATTACTTAGAAAGTCAAAAGACGATTACCGGTGCCTACTATGCTTATTTGCGTCATCGTCTGAACGATTCTATCAAAGAAAAGCAGGAAGGAATGCTGACTACTAGAGTTCTATAACTTCATGACAATGCCAATTCTCACACACATCGACTTGCGAGGGCTGTTGTGCGATAATGTTGGTTCGAAGACCGCCACACTCGCCAGATCTTGCACCAAGTGATTTCCACTTAAACTAAAAAAAATATAGCCCTTACAACGAACCTCAACGGCTTCAAAATCAGAAAACTCCAAGAAGCCATCCACATCAAAATACAGCAACCATCAGTCAACCGTGATCAATGCTATTACATTCACCCTGCGTACCATCAACTCATCAAAGACTCCAAATCAGTCATAATCCGCTTCACCCGTTAAGATGTATCACCCCTTTTGTTTACATAACAGGCTTCTCCACCCCATTGTAACTACATCCCCATTCACTCATATGTATAAACACTGCCTCATATCGGTTTGTATATATATACAGGCAAGAATGTAAACACTCAGCGGACGGCCAAACTGGCCTACGAGACACTAAAAGACTCATACAGACAATATTTTATATATACTCTTAAAAACACACACAAAGACAGATCTGTGTGAGGTAGGAAAATACAATTATACGAGAAACCGTACAAGGTATTGAGCCAAATGTTGTGGAGAGAACACTTGATGATTGTATCCCAGTTATCGTTACATAGGAAAAGTCCAAGTTGAAGATCAATAACGCGTATGTCCTCCATTGGAATCAATAGCAGCCTGACATCTCCTGCCCATGGAAGAGACGACTAAACGAATCACATCCCGTGTAATGGTAGCCCACTCGGCCTGCAACGCAAAAGCCAACTACTGCAACGTCTGGGGTTAAGGTTGACGTCGGCGTAGCCGTCTCTCCAATTCATCCCACGGGTGCTCTATCGGGTTCATATCCGGAGATCTGGAGGGCCAGGGGAGAACATCAACGTTGTTCTTCTGTAAACAGGTCTTGTGATGCATGCTGTATGCGGTCGAGCGTTGTCCTGCTGGAATACATCGTTGCCCTTAGCTGCAATTGGGAGGACGTGTGGTAGGATAATTTTCGTTTATATATCGTTAAGGTGTAAGATTGCCCTGGATATAGACCAAACCTTTCCTGCAATAATGAGAGAAAGCCGCCAACATCATAACACTAACCCCACCAAACCTGTCCACTTCCTGTGCGCAGTTTCCGGCGCAACGTTCTCCCCGAAGTCTGTAGACCCGTGCTCTTCCATCCCCTCGACGGAGCAGAAATCTCGTCACTGAACCAGGCATCTCTCCATCAAAGTTGAGGCCATACCCTGTGTTGACGACTCAATATGATGCGTCGAACAGGACTTCTCCTACTCGTAGACCTGCTGCTCTTAAACGGTTTTGTACGGTCTGGTCGGAGATTATGCGCAGTCTGGGTATTAGGGATGCGGTTGAGGCTGCTGTGCTCGTCCTTTCACGTAGGTGGCGCAGTCGGATATAGCGATCTTGGGCGGGGATGGTTACTCTTGGTCCTCCCGACATTGACCGATCATGTGTTGGCCCATGCTGTTAAAACCGATCCCATAGCCTTGTGATGGTGCTGGGCGCTACAATGAAACCCCTGGCTACAACTGATCGGGATTCCCCTGTTTGCAAGCAGCCTATGACGTTTTTTCTTCGTACTTCTGTTAATCGTGGGATGTTGCACTTTAATACCGTTCATAGTGCTGTGCACGTGCAGTACGTGAGGCTCCATGCCCCTTTTGTTAATGCACTGGGTGCGTTTTTCCGAATCGAAGGTGGTTCCCGACTAATGGTTTGCATGTCCTTGTTGTGATCACTTTGATCCAGGGAATCTGTCACTGACACGGTAACACATTATACTCCTTCATTTTGCACCTCTTGGTTCGCTAATGTTGCTTTTATGGCCAAACACATCTGTATTGCGTTTCTTATTTTGAAGAGTATATATACACACCACATTTAATAATAATTATGAAACTAACATTCATAAAATCCCCCGTACAAGCATCCTGTATAAATACAACCACATTCATTCATTCACCTTGGCTGCCTGAATAGCATACGATACATTGCAGTGCGCAATGGAGCTGTTCGGGTAAGGGAGATAATCACTCACTCTCAGTGATACAGCTTGAATAAGATACGATGTACAGCATTGCAAGCTTAGTGCTCTATACCACACCTACAGCTCAATGAGATAATCGCTCATTGCTCAATAGTTTATTCCTACAAAATATTAACCGGTTAACTTTAGCAAAAGGAGATATATTTCACCTACGCACTTTTACCTCTTTTAAAAATAAAATGAACAAATTGCATGGATTATCTACATTACGAAACATGACTAAATCACAGAATGTGAAAGGTGATTGGTCAAAACATGTCTGGATTAAGTCTCTCTCATTTCATTTTCAAACCTCTAATTTTTTAGAGAAACCAAAACGGCGCTCCTTTTCCGTCAAAAACAAACTAACCCTTATGCTTCCCCGCCTTCAGACTAAGACGTTATTAATATATCACTGTTCTGTCATAGGTGTACCATATGAAGCTTAAAATTGGTTAATTGACATCGATAAATATGCCGTCAACTGGACTTACAGGTATAACCACCTATAAAAGTAGCAATTGAGGTTCACCTGAAAGAACCCATAACACATGAATTGGAACAGATACACCCATCATGTACCCCGTAGTTATTTATGATATTCTTTCAAAAAGACATTCTTCTTCTTTGGCTGATAGAGTGGGCTCAGTCTCGCTGTCTGATATGGCTGGGATAATCAGTAACTCATTGATTTCGTACGAAATTGATAATCAAAAAGACACAAGTAGAAATAAAACGATTTCATGTGGGCACAATTGAGTTAAATTGATATTTATGTGGGCAATTTCTTTCGATAAAGGAATTATTACTTCGTGGAATTTAATCTGATCTGTCATTATCAAATATCACCTGAAACCATATAACCAGAGTATTCCATTACCAGTAGTGATCGCGTACGATGTTTTGTGAGTTGATGGTATCGTGTTTTTGCATGAGCTTCTCGCTGAATATCAGACATTCAGCGTTCAATAACATCAATAATTCCGTACACAATAACATACCTGTGTAATAATGTAGCATCAATTACTGCGATAAAACAGCTTAGCCATTCTGTGAAGGACCCCGGGGAGATTCAACCCTCAGCACTCTGTCCGGTCTCAGTCAATGGTAAATACAAACCTCAACATGCTGCTTTCAGATATACCGAGGCAGGCAAAATGAATCAAATTATGTATTTTTTCAACAAATGAGCCATTTTGAAAAACTTCATTTTTTTTTTGACAACACAAAAGGTATATAAATATATAGAAGTGTCATCACACCTAGTTATAATTTTTAACACAATTTACCATTTATTAGCGTATAACATCATTAGGCAAATTAGTCTTTGCGCAGGAGTTTCATTACTGAAGCCCCTACGGTTTAGTAATAGTATTTCCTATTTTTTTCTTATCCATATGGATGAGGTATACATTTTCCTACACATCTCTAGATAGGAAAACTGTTATGAAATATATGTGTCATATCGAATACCAGGTCCATAATTGGTTTCTCCATGGTGATGACCTTTGCTCAGATTAACACGGACTAATTTCCTGATTCATTCATAAGTCGTGCTTCACTCGAATTCGCCAAACTCTGTGCCCGTGTCACGAAATATATTCGCCCCCTGAATAAAATCTCCCCCCGGCGATTTTTTACCGGTACAGTTCCGCCCCTCTCGAACTAAACTCTCCCCAACCCTACGAAATAAAATCTCCCCCCAGAATATATCCTCCCCCGGTCGTTTTATAAATTCTTGTGTTTGGCTTGTGTTGGGTCCGACTTGGGCCGGACTGTCAAAATCCACTTTAAACACACAGATGTATCATCAAATGTGTTTACATCCATAGACAAGCCAAACACTTCTGATAGAGACGATGTTGAGAATGTGGAGTGAAAAGGGCTTCACTTTGAGCACTGTGTTTTCTTTAACTACCGCAATATGAGACAATAAAGTGGTATATAGGTAGATATAATACTAGTCGTTAGATATAAAGAATGTTTAGTAACTTTAGAAGTTCTAGGACAGTTATTATACCCCCGACAAAATGTCGGGGGTATATAGTTATACCAAGATTCCGTCCGTCTGTCTCTCCGTCCGTCCGAAAACTTTAGCCGCGCGATTTCTCTTAAACTATTCAGTGGATTCATCTCAAATTTAGTACATAAAATCTGTGTAATATGGAGGGGTGCAGTCAAAAGAAAAAAATTGTTTTTATTAATGTTCCATTTTTTTAATGAATTTTTCAAACCCTAACGTCCGTCCGAAAACTTTGTCCGCGCGATTTCTCTTAAACTATTCAGGGGATTCATCTCAAACTCAGTACATATAATCTGTGTCATATGAAGGGGTGCAGTCAAAAGAAAAACAATGTTTTTATTAATTTTCCATTTTTTTAATGAATTTTTCAAACCCTAACGTCCGTCCGAAAACTTTGTCCGCACGATATCTCTTAAACTATTCAGGGGATGCATCTCAAACTTAGTACATATAATCTATGTCATATGAAGGGGTGCAGACAAAAGAAAAAAATTGTTTTCATTAACTTTCCTTTTTTTTAATGAATTTTTCAAACCCTAACCAGGGTTTCCCCTGATGCAGAATTCTTGCGTATATGACTCTCAATTAAGGAAAAATACGTCCAGAAATAAATGACTGCGTCATGACTGACGCAATTTCAAAATATCTATGTTGTTACATAGGTTACAACTACTCACCTGAACTTAATTTATAAACCGATAGCCGGTAGAGTATTTGGTTGCAGTTTGATGTATGTTTGCACATGTGTTGGTCATATTAGATCGAGAAAATGATATCCATTTTCTACACCTTTATCCGTTTGTTAGCCTTACCCTTTCGTTTTACTATACTTCTCACCGTAATCATTGTGTTCTTAAATCAGAAATGCGGAATTGCTTTGAGATAAATCAAGTCCGCGAAACTAGCATGCGTTGAACGAAAAATAATGAACAGCTGAGTGCATAATCGGCATGCGGTAGAATTCAGCACTTTCGCTGGGAACGACGAGAGGCGCATCAATCAAATGTCATTCAAGAAAGGGGAGGAGCTTGATAAAATCATAATGTAAATTCCGATGTCAAAGAACGACACGTTTTCGGTGCAAATGCGATGCTAAGAAAGCGTCCAAAAGGCAACGTATTTCCATCCAACCAACATACGGGTAAAACAATCCAACGGCTTCGTGTTTGCAGTGACAACTAGTTCTCTGTGAGCATATTTTCTTAATCAGGATTAGCCATTCTTTTGCGTGATGGAGGTTCATGTAGTTTAATCGTTCAATCTATTTTCTGTGACCATTTGTGAAGGAAAATATCCTAGTATATACACAATGTCATCTGAAATGACATGTATCATTCTGTGTACAGTATTGATGATGGAGCCATTGTTCAGCGAGCCTGCTGTCCATTTCCATACCATACACTATGAGAAGATCGCTTCACCATTTAGGGATGAGGTACGTAAACAGGTAACGGCACTGGCACAACAGAAAATGGTTTCACTCATAGCGTGCACCATACTGTCCATACAGGAACGAAAGTGTATAACATATGAATACAAACGTTCAAAATCAAGCTGCATCACTTACCGCATCTTCAAGGCAAGCCACGGCAACACTATTCCGGTTACTCCAAGTTCAAGTGCTGAAATCTATTTTCCTATAGGTAAGTATAGTTGAAGGCATATCTTATAACATCCCAAACGAGAACGTATTCATTGATTGCGTAACACAAAAGAGAAGATGCTATTTCATCTTTGATAGGAAAGATGTCCCTGATGACGTCATTACTGCTTTACAATGTGAGCTTTCATGTTGCTACCTCATGCAGTAACACTTCTGTATCGTAGGACAAACTTTATGTATGTATAAAATATGTATTCACAATATATAATACTTTACTGATAATCCCCGCGAAGATACGT
Organism: Haliotis rufescens; assembly: GCF_023055435.1. Taxonomy (NCBI): domain Eukaryota; kingdom Metazoa; phylum Mollusca; class Gastropoda; order Lepetellida; family Haliotidae; genus Haliotis; species Haliotis rufescens. The sequence continues at coordinate 399,766 of NW_025963783.1, forward strand.
CGTAGAATTGGTCTTCAGCCACCCATGCTTGTCGTAGTAGGCGATTGACGTAATCGGTTGGTCCTCCTTGCCGACTTGGTTGATGCATGTAATCGTACTAAAAGCTTTACTTATAAACATGTTATGTCTTATGTGCAGACATTATTAAGTTTTGTCGTTGGTCCACAATCACCAGAATCATCTGCTTCAGCAACATCCACACTACGATTCCGAGTACATACTGTGCCAAACATGTAGGGGATAATGAGAATCATCAAGATATGGGTTCTAATTGTTGGTGTGATGAGATGGTGGCGCACTAAGTCTTTAAAGAGGTCGGGGGTCATATTCGAAATTTGCATTTTGCAGCACGAATATTGCTTAAAACTGACTCTGTTGGCCAGAATTCTTCGAGGCATGCTTCTGATGAGTCGACCAATGACAGTTTGACTCATGTTGTTCCATTCATCAAGGAGAGCAACATCGAGTTCAATTAGAGTGGTGGTTGGTTTATGACGTCCTTTTAGGGAAAGGTCAGGACTGATGGCTAGCCATGACAGGACATGGATGTTTTGCTGTTCGAGGATTTGGGTCACAATCCTGGCATAATGAGCATGTGCTTTATCATTTTGAAGGGTGAAACGTTGCCGAACACGTTGTGCAAATGACACCACGAGTGGTGCAATGATGTACCGATAGTATTGACCTGTGACTCTGCCACGGACAACGTGGAGCGCAGTTTCGACGACGTTAACGTCCATAAAACGCTCATTAGGACGTCTCCAAACTCGATTCCTTCGGTCATGGCAGCCGAGAATGAACCACGATTTGTCGGAAAAGATGACAATAGCCCAACGTTGATTATCCCAGTGCTGACGCTCCCTACATCGCTGATGCCTCCAATTCAAAAGACGTGCAGTAAGACAGGGATGACACGTGGACCTCATGCACACAAATGCTATCTGTGCAGACAATTTCGCACTGTGTGGGCATGTTCTCTTTCGGTGGTCAGATTCGCTGATTTGGCTGATGCATGTCATCATGTCCCAAATGCGCAGATCGATGCTTATGATGTCAATCACTCGATTATTTACAGACAGCCGTCATACAGCTGAAATATACGCTGTTAAACAACAAACAAACAAATTCTTACACCAGCTGTCTGTTAGAACCAGTTCCTTATTTGAGTGGCAGTTTGCAACCGATTTCTTAATGCTACGTTCTGACAAATCTGTCCTGCTCTGGAGTTGTTACCCTTGGGCGTCCAGAGCGGTGTCGATCATCCACGTTGTGTGTTTCTTGGTATCCATCGGGCCCACAATCTGCTGATGACAGATTGAGAAACATGCAGCGTTTGGGCAACAATATTCTGACGTGTGCCCACCTGTAGCATGCCTTTGGCACATTAACGTTCAGCAGGTTGCTAACGTCGTATGACCAATGCTTTTGCTTCCTTAATGATTAAATGTATTTGCTTAGGTGTCTTTGAGCGTTTGCTTCCATGAAAATATGCGTCTGTTCACAACCGAGTCTGAGTGGCATTTGCAGATTGGGTGTACCATCTCTTGCACGTGCTCTCCGAAGTCATGTGCTTCAGGACTGTCACATTGTTGTGTTTGGGAGCGTGATGTCCTCGGAAATGTTTTTGCCACATAAATCACTTTCATTGCCAGACATTGGTGTATTTTCACCTTCGTTTTTTTGCATAGTTTATTATAAGCATGTTTTACAAACTATGCTCATATTATAAACATGGGTGGAAGTTCTGAATTTACAAAATGCTCTTCTCGGTGCTTTATCTTCTACAACAGTTACCTATTTCTTGACGTTTTGAAATTTGAATATGTGGATACGGATATATAATGATTATGCCAATATTGGCGAAACAGTTATCGTGAAATAATAGAATAATACTTAATAATACCAAACGTCTTGAGAGATACACACACATAATCAGAAGAAAATTCGTATTCCTACTGCAGTAAATTATTCTTTCAATTCTCATCTATATTGCATTAACGTATGATTATATTCAATACAACGCCGAAACATATCCATCAATAACAATTCAATTACATATTTCATAACTCATAACCGAATAAATAGAAAATAATGTAAAACAACCAGTTTCACCAAGGATGGCCTTCGAGAACCAACGCCAAAATATACTCTTAAAAAAAAGAAACGCAAAGTAAGATTTGTGTGAGGTAGGAAAATACATTTATACGAGGAACCGTACAAAGTATTTGGCCAAAATGTTGTGGAGAGAGTACTTGGTGATTGTAGTCATCTCAGTTATCGGTACATAGGAAAAGTCGAAGGTGAAGGTCAGCTACCATCTGCAACGTCTAGGGTTGTGGTTAACGGTGGTATAGCCGTCTATCCAATTCATCTTACAGGTGCTTTATCGGGTTCAAATCCGTTGATCTGGAGGTACAGGGGAGAACATCAACGTTATTGTTTTGTAGACAGCTGGCTCTTGTGGTCCGTGCTGTATGCGGTCGAGCGTTGTCCTGCTGGAATACAATGGGGAGGACGTGTGGTAGGAGACTTTAGTTGATGTATCGTTGAGCTGTAAGATGATGAGAGATAGTCGTCCACACCATAACGCTACACCCACCAAACCTGTCCACTTCCTGTACGCAGTTTCCGGCGTAACGTTCTCCTCGATGTCTGTAGACCCAATCTCCTCCATCCCCTGGACGGAGGAGAAATCTTGATTCGTTGCTGAACCAGACATCTCTCCATCGCAGTTGAGGCCATACCCTGTATTGACGACACCAATGCAGTTGTTGTTGACGATGTTGTCGACTCAATATGACGCGTCGAAAAGGACGTCTTGCTCGTAGACCTGTTCTTAAACGGTTTCGTACGGTCTGCTCGGAGATTTTGTACGGTTTAGGTGGCTGCGGTCGTCCTTTCACGTAGGTGGCACAGTCGGACGTAGTGATCTTGGGCGGGTGCGGTTACTCTTGGTCGTCCCGACCTTAGCCGATCACGTGTTGACCCATGCTGTTGAAACCGATTCCATAGCCTTGTGATGGACCTGGGCGCCACATTGAAAAACCCTGGCTACAGTTGATCGGGATTCCTCTGCCTGCAAGAGGCCTGTGACGTTGTTTCTTTGCACTTCTATTAATCTTGGCATGTTGTTGAACTGTGACTGTTCGATTGACGCAGATGGCAGGCACTGCAATCGTGCAGTGCTTGTAGCTCCATGGCCCTTTTGTTGATGCACTGGGTGCGTTTTTTCCCGAATCGTACGTGTTTCCCAACTATTGGTTTGCGTGTCCTTGTTGTGATTATTTTGATCCGGGAAATTTGTCACTGCCACTGTAACACGTTAAACCTCTTCATTTTGCACCGCTTGTCCGCTAATTTTGCTTTTATGTTAAAAAATATTCGCATTGTGTTTCTGTGTTTGAAAAATATATATCTTGAACTTTTTCCACATGTTTTCGATATTTGGTCCCTAAAAATACGGAACTATATAACAGAGTAGGTGCAATTATACTATCAAATAAAGAGGAATCAGTTGATCATATATACACGATTTTCTTTGAACAGTTGGAAAAAAGGCATAGATCCATTCGCTTGATTGCCCATATATCACATTACTCTGGGGGATAACATCCAACCTAATGTATAAATCAGGATTTGAACTGGTCAATAAGGCCTTTCGTCAAGGGATATTTCTTCTTTATTCGTATTTGAGAGAAAAAAACTTTGCATTCTTCAGGATCTTTTGCTTAAATACGATCAGGGTTTTGAAGCGGTGCACTTTGCTAATTTGGGTTTTCAAATGTTTTTCGTTTCTTTTTACATTTCCATACAAATAAGGGGTGTGTGGGTTTGGAAGGTTTCTTCAGAAGAACCTAAACACCCTTCATTAATCATTTATGGAACAGTGTTCCTGTGCCAATCGGGCTAGATATCGACAAAGAAATTGAATCTGTCCATCTTTTTGCATGTGAGCAGTTTTTAGTGATAAAGTCATCCACGTCAAACCAAGTCTAAAATTAAGCTGCTTTTGTATACTGTACGTTTGCCTTTGGGTATATTTGCCAGAGTCAGGGTGCCGATTTATCTAAACTGTATATTTCTGAATTTGTAAAACATTTGAAATCGGCTTATGAACAGGACTGGCACTCAGCAATTATTAGCTCAAGGATGCACCAATATGTTCTTTTTAAATCAAACTTCACTGTGGAATATTATTTATCAGTTGTAAATTGAGATAAATTCCGCTGCAGCTCACATTCTTTACATAAAAATAACACATATGTTAAGCTTCGCCAGCAGCATATTCCAGAAAAGTTTCATGTCCATCCCACATTATCTAAGTTTAATATTCTAGTGTCAAACCCAGATAATCTGTTATTAGAAATGTTACACTGCGTACACTACGTTTAAAAAGAACACGATTATAACGAACTGGCGACCTTATTTTGGGGTCCCAGGCAATTGCTGTATATATGCTTATAACGAACTACGGTTATAACGAACTAATATTAGTATTCCCTTTGAACTCGTTACAACCTTAGTTTACTGCCACGTACAGCCATGTTTGTACATCACGCAATGAATCGCCGTTTGATCATACTGTCTTCTGTCGACCCTCAATTGTACCATTGGCCGCAGGTCTACACAAGCACTGAATAAAGAATAAGAAAGCTATCCTAAAGGTAAGATTGGTTAAATCGCCAATAACCTTTCATTGCCTTTCCATCCGGAACCAGAACTAGAAACCAGTGACACCGTGTCAACTGGTTGGTATTTAGATCTATGCATAAATATTCATAGTGACAAAAAAAATCTCTACCAGACAAGAGGGACGAAATGGAGTTACCAACACTGAGTAATTGAATTGCCCTTGCATGTGTTTGTGATGGGTGCCACAGCTCACTCTTTATGAACACCTGGTACAATGTACAGAAATGGTTTGCTCGCTCTTATCTATGAATGATGTTGCAGGAAGGAACTGTCCATCCGATTTCTGGTATAACTTGAAGCTGAATTTGTGCTTCAAGCTGATCCATACCCCCCTAACTTGGAAGAACGCCCAGGGTGACTGCTCAAAGTATGGTCAGGGTGGACGACTAATTATTCTGGATGACAATAAAAAATATGATGCTGTCCAGGAATATCTACAGGAACCAAATCAGGGTATAGTTCTGTTTTTTATCATTCAATTCTATTGTTACTTGGTTCTATACAGAGTTCAAATGTATCTGCCCTTACATGTACTTATTTTTGGGAGTCATGGATTTAAAGTACACATTCAAGTGTTTGTATTCTGAAAAGTGTGCCAAGCCACTATAGCTCACCTAGATATGTAGACAACAACATGTCTGCAATAAGAGCAACAGAGCAAACGCAGCTGTTGACAAATTGCAAATATTTTCTCATACATATTGAGAACGAATTGAGAAATATCAAACAAGTAACTAATGTAAGATTCTATAATTTAAAGTTTGTGTCTGATGTTTCTTTGGATATTGATGTCAAGAATTACCTCCTATTCTCCCCCAAAATATATAACCTTCCAGTTGTGTTCAGCCCCAATCAATATAAGTCAACCTTCACTTACAGAAAATTTCAGGTAACAGTAACTAGAAATGTTTGTATAACATACATCATCATTATGACCTTTTATCCCATACTTGCTATTGCCTTTGGCGAAAGAAACATTAATACATTTTGGTATGAAAATGTTCTTACATTTTTGTGAGTATCTTCGATCACATATTGTACCCTATTCTTGCAGACAGTGTCTCTTGAGATTAAACTGTGACCTTACCAAGACTATAATAGCCTGAAACGCTCTATCCCAAATTGCAGTGTTGCTCCAGGAGAGAGCGATCCACGACTGACATAACCTACTTACTCTCACATTTATTTAATTAGAAGCTTTGCAAAAAACATCTGTGTACATAGCCAAAAATTCATTTTAAGAACGTATTATCTACAGCACAGAATAAGTGCAAAGGTCAATGTAAGGGCAACATGCATACTATAGCATACACATATAACAAGCATGTTATGCCTCATTACTTTTAAAATATATATCAAATGTCATTGCATATTAAATGAAATATAACGACTGAAGATGACGCCATTGGGGGAACAAAGGCATGCTAAAATTCAGCTTCTATTGCCCACTTTGTTCTTGAAACGACATGTTATAGACGCCAACGACGGTCGAAATTGGCTTTATAGATGGATGCATATTGTGTTAAAAACCAAATGGCATGGCACTGTATCTCCTCTACGTGTGTGGGGAAATTCGATGATTTACAACAAATAATTGTGTACAAGGGGCACATGCGCAGTGGGTTACCTACCTCCCTGAATTTCTCTCAACTAATTAATCTTCTCAACAGTGTGCTATTGTCTAATTAAAGCAGGTTGTGATGGAATCCATGTATGCTTTGGTACCATTGCAGTAGCATCAACAGACAGTTCTTCTTATATCTGTTTTTCTCATTTCAGATTCAAGCATTGGAAAGGCTGTGTTTGTAGGCGGCACATGCAAATCACGCTGGTGCAAATGGGCAAATGGTAGAGTCGTCAATGAGCATTTATGGGGCCCTGGTCAACCTGATGATAGTGGAGAATGTATCTGTATGTGGAAACCATATGGATACAACTTTGACAACGTCAACTGTGAGTGGCCGTGCATTTTTGTGTGTGAGGTGCCTATGAGGTGACTGCTACATCCGTTCTAACTCATCCTTACCTGTGTGTGATGTACAATCTGCAGCTCAGCATCGAATGTGCTACACATTCACACAGGCATGAAAGCTGGAACTGTAGGCCAACCAAAGTCATTCAATATGTATATTCCAAAATCAAATTCTAAATATGAAATGTCACGGCAGAAAATAACCATTTCTCAGCAGAAACAGATTCAATTGGGCATAAAATGTGAAATAGCAGTGAAAAGTATTTGAACAGATCACTGAAAATCAACGATGACAGTAGGTAAAAGGGTAAGCATGTTCTGCCACTGCCACAATTTAAAGACAAAAGAAAGTGAGAGTCTGTTGCCCGAGGCAGCTCAGAAGAACCTCTGCCATACAACGGCATCACGTAAAAAACACAAACAAGCAATAGATTGAGTTCTCTCATTGACCCAGTTCAAGAAGATATAGAACATCAACGCTAGGGAATAACACGAAATCCATTGACTGTGAGAGCTTGATGTTGTAAACATTAACATCCACTCTCGACGTGCCGCGATAACTCCTTCCTACGTCAAACTTAATTACTGTTAGAAAATATTAAGTGTAAGGGAATATTGAGGATGCGTTTGATAGGTGATTTGTACAATATTTTTATTTCAGAAGTTTATATGTTTTCATGTTTACAAATCCCACAACTGTGGAGAAGCAATATGTACAGAAAAATCCAAACTTCGTAGCCTGGAAGATATCACTGATATTAAGCAATAAAAGGTTTCGACTGAAACTACTTTCCTTTGAATCAAACAGCTTATACAGCATACAGAGAGCCTTTCAGACAATACATCTCATAAGTTGAATTATGAATGACATGCAGTTGTGAACAATAGCTTATCTGAGACCACTTTCTAGTCACTAAAAGTTCAGCTTCATTTTTTTAGGAGACTTGGAACCAAAAGGATAGAACCAATCAAAGAAAAAGTTCGAGGTCACCGTTTCTAACTAACGCAGCAATGGTTCCCATACTCATTTTCGCCAAGACTCTTAAAAGATCCCAATCAAAGCATGCGGTTATATAGAGTTTAGTTTCCAATTGTGATTTATATGACGTATCATGATTTAAGTGAGACAGTGAGTGAGTTAAAATTTAAAGTCACATCGGCAATATTTCAGCCATGTAGTGACTATCATGATTTAAGAATTGTTAATCTTTTAACTCAAGTTTTGTACAACAATGGCAATACGTCTTCCCTTGAACAACTCCATAAAAAATGTCCATTATCTCCACAATCCTGCGATATCCAGGCTTCACAAAAAACAGATTCAAACGAAAGCATTCTCACATGAGATGCCCAATTAACACTACCGTTATCATCTTGTTTTATAACAAGCGTGTGGAAGTCTATTTGCATTTATGCGTAATAGTCTACATCAATATATTATACATCAGCTGAAACATTAACATTTAGATACTAACGACCAAACTCACCAAGAACAGCATTAGATGATGCCTTATTACTGATTAACAGATATCTCTTGAAAAAAGAACTTTTGACTTTTTCTATGCATTCTCTAAATGTAAATCCCCAAATTTCACTTCCACAACATGCAATCGGAGCTATTTATACTATCAAATATAGAAACAATTACCTTAAATGTCGGGTACGGATAATGCTTAGTCAACATAAGAATAGGAAAACATGCTTTTTTGGCCTGTGTGGCTCGGGTTTCTCAGACCTTTGACCACAGAAGATGACGATGCCCAAGTATTTATAATATGTTAGTTTTTCATTTCTGAATCTTTAAAGCACCATTTTCCAACTCGTTTAATACCGCCACCATTTCGGAATACAATTATATTTGATCTATCTATATTGAATTCCAGACCCCAAATGTCACAAAAAGATTCCAATTTGTCTAATTTTCTATGTGACGCAATTACAAAGTCCACTACTTGGACAACGTCACCCGCAAACAGCAGCAATTTCATTTCATCAATAAACTCATTCACGAAAATACCTGCAGCTGTTTATTCACTATTATCTAAATATGTAGCAGGTTGGTTTATAAAGAATGTAAATAACAGTGGGCCTAGAATACAGCCCTGTCGGACACCACTGGAGTTCTGAAATGTGTCAGTTCTAGTATTTCCCATACTAAGAACAAACACCCTTTACCAATTTAAACATTTGGACATGTATGCCTTTCTGTAAAAGCACATTCAAACACATACAAACATATATATAGGTTTGAGCTAAGTCAAAATACCAGCGATGAATCACCTTAAATGTGACACAAATTATGATAATTTGATAAACCATTCAAAAGGAGGTGAAATAGGATTTTATGTTGCGTTCAAAATTGTTGCAGTTATATAGCACGTGTTTTGGGCTGATTGTACTAGTTCAGACTAATGCCGATTTTATAACGTGGCCCACTGAGATACCATGCTGCAGTTTAACATGAATAACCCACTCAGACACAGTATACTGACTCCGAGCCGACCCGTCCTTGACAGGTTAATAACGAGTACTATCTTTTAACGTGTTTTGGTACGACGCGGCCAGGGATCAAACCCACGACCTTCCGCTTTCCGGGCAGACGCTCTATCCACTAGACCACGGCGTAGGTCGATAAATCATTAAAACCGTAAACTATTTCTTTGCAACTCTCTAAATACTGATGAAGGATAAGATAACATGGATTTCGTCCTCGACAGAATCTGGCCAGACGAAACAATGTCTCTTAATTGGAGGTACATGTCATATTTTCCTGTCTCTAGAAGCAAACGAGCTGCACCACATCGACAACCGATCTAGCGCACGTCTGTTGCTTCTGCACATATTTCTTGAGACATAGCCCTCTACCTGATGAAACTCCTGCAAAGGTCTGTTGGTTCGTTGTTCTGACCTACTTCCCAAATGCTTGATTTTTCGTCAACCAAAAGACCACGATTTTAAAACTTTATCACGGGCCCCCTTTGATGATGAAGGCAGGAGTCTGCAGTGGTGTGTATCGTGTATGTCGGCGAGGCAGGGCTAGACACAGACGTCTTAATCAATGTTGTGGATGACTTGCCAGTAATGTTGCACGGTCTCCAAAGTTCATTCTACAGGTGGTCGACGGGGTTCATATCGGGCGACGACTGTTCTATCATAGGTAAACGTCTGGAATGTATTCCAGATTGTATATGCCTATTTAACTTTATCAAACATATTCGTAACGTCCTTTGAGAATACAGCAGTCAGTAAGCAATATCTTACTCCAATATTTTACCATTTTAATTGTATACATCTAAGAGGGTATCGACCAAGTTCACAGTTGATCATTGTACTTTATGTAGATCTCATACATGAAGCATACAATATGTTTACAATAACCCAGATGTACTCTTTCAATATTACCATCGTTATGTGAACCTTCTTTGTCTACAAGGCTGTTGCTTTCATCTGTTGCTGCCTGCTCACTAGGTGTGCCACCTCGGGCTGTGGTCTCTTCAGTTTGCGTTCAAAGCAGATATCTACATATAAATGTATTTTTGAAGAGGGATTGAACATATACATATCTGAGAGCACATGGTTTGGTGTCGTGTTAACATGATCTCAGTATCACGCGTCGCCCCTGACGCCCTATATCAACCTGTGTCTACAGGGGTATCAATACAATAGGTTAACTAACCCACACATCCAGCAAAATCATAGTTTCAATCCAATGAGCAGAGTTGAATGAAATTTATCAACACAACTTGAAATACTCAATGAAACAACACAACATAAGCTTCTAACACGTGAACATCCAGGCAACTTTCACCTTGACGTAAGCAATTACTTTGGGTTCCAGGTGCTTTATCTTCAGTAAATATTGTTTCAGTGAGTTCAGCATTTTAGTTGCATCAGTTGAGTCAAAGCCTAAATGTAGCAGGTCATAATCGGTGCGAATCCAGGTTTCGAGCCATGCTGCCACGGTAACTTGACATAACTCACAGCGAAATGTGTCGGGTCAAATGTGTCTCGCCTTTTCAGCGAACAATGTTTTCCAAGCATGCACATGCGACATCTTCCCGAGGCAAGTTTATCACATGACTGGTGGTCCATCAACATAGTCCTTCATTCATCCATGCTGACTCATCTTTCCGAGGCAAGGGATTTAACTGACAATAAAAGTCCAGTTTCCACCCTTGACGAACTGACTAGATTTTCTATGCTCGATCGTAGCGCCACTAGTGGCTATTGCGAGTTATGTCCCTTCTATGTTCCTCCTATTGACCAATCAGATTTCATCTCTCATATCACTTGCATTTGCTTCAAACAAAATGGCGGCGCCGAGTCAACACGATCTGTTTGATTATCAAGGTCTATATTGTAATAAAACGGGTCTTTCCCCGGAAAATGCATCAAATTACGTGAGCACATTGATGAAAAGCATGAAAGACCTTGGAAAATATCTGTCGACGAAATCTCCTCGTTGAAATCCATGTTCTTTATGAACCGGACGCCGAGTTTGTTACACGATTTTCATTGGACTATGCATAGACTCGTTAGTCCAGCCATAATTGGCAAGGGTGGAAATTGGACTTTGATGGCCTCTTGCACCTTGAAGTTGATTGATCCCGGTTTTCCCCTGCATCAAGACACACGCTTGGGGCCAACATCCAACCCCAGAAACACACAGCATCACTTGTGTTTATTAAATGTGACATCGTCGGGGACTGTACAGTGCGATCATAATTCTAAAACCATTACTGACTTCTCTCATGACAGACGCTGGGAAAGATGACGTCAGTATTAGATTCATCATAATCTATGGAGTCGAGATCTAACTCTCGCGGAGTCTCGTCAACGCTGCACGATCTTGCGAGACCCGGTATCAGAGCGTCACGAATGACGTAGTCACGAAGAATGACCCTAGACACACTGACGCCTGTAAATGACAAGACATATTATAAGACAGGTTATGTGGTGGTGTTTCATGTTGAGGAAGACCTGCTATCTTTGACCATTGGCAGAGTGATTGCACAGTGGAAATAACTATCTCCCTTTGAATTGGGATTAGCAATGAGTTGGTATTTGGTGAACATAATCATGAGCAAAAAGCCACATTTGACAAATATGTACACACTACCCCTACACATAGCCGTTCTCTACTATAGAATTTCATTATTGCCCCGAACCCCGAGGATGGTTCACCTGCAGCATCGGCTACAATATGGAGTCGTGAGTTCTGTGGAATGGACAGCATTGATGTCTTCACAGTAAGGACGTCGTGACCGTTGACGTAGACGTGTGCGGCGGCTCCTTCGGACGCTGTAAGGACGCAATGGTTCCACGTTGGCATGAGGGTGATCCCCGTCTTGCTGTAGACGTTGCTAGGACAATATGTAACGTCAATTAGACAGACAACCTGGTCCATATTGTAGTGACGGGTTTATATCGCGATTCCCGTGAAGATCCGGGTTTGACTTGGTCTTCAGTCACACGCGCTTGTCGTAGCAGGCGTCTAGCGGGATCGGTTGATGCGTGTCATCGTATCCCAACTGCGTGATTCGATCATGCGTCCAATAACTGGATTGTCTGGTCCAGACTTCATTATTAACACACCGCCGTCATATTGCTGGAACATTGCTCAAAATGTGGCGTTAAACAACAAACAAATAAAACGGGTATGCTGAAATGTCTCTTGCTGACCTGGTCCAAGTCAGTCAGCTCGTCTGAGGGTTTGTCTTGACCATTCTCTCTATGGCTTAAGGGCTGTGGGGTAGCCTAGGAGTTAAAGCGTTCGCTCGTCACACCGAAGACCTGGGTTCGATTCCCCACATGGGCACCATGTGTGAAGTTCATTTCTGGTCTCCCCCGCCGCGATATTGCATGAATATTGCCAAAACACTCACTTACTCATCATGACCGTTATAGTAAGCAGTTTAAGAAGCCGCCTGTAACGCAGCACATGTGCATGTCGCATGTAGAATGATTACGATGCATTATCTTTGCAAGTGTTTTACACTGATGCTTTAAAATGCTAACAAACAATATCAAACACACACAAGGGCCGGCTCTGATACGGACTGATGTTGCAATTGTGGCTTTGTTAGCTTACCCTTGAGAATAGAAGTTGACGGTGCCGTTCGTTATTGATAGCGCTACGACCTGTTGTGCGGCATTTGTTGACCATTGTCCGAGCATGACATCCCCTTGGATGGAATCATGCAGTCTGAACCACATGGAGTACGTCCACTGGTTCAGATCCCGAGCGTGTTGTCTGAACAACGCCTTCCCGTGGCCAGCGATAGTCACGTCATATGCTGGAAATAGAAAATATCATGAACTTCGTGGTATCATGTGTAATAACCTTCCGATAGCCATTATTTAAGAAATAAACGATTCGTGGTCGTTGTTTATCGTACAATATAACACAGCAGAGAGAATAACCATGAAGGGCTTAGTCGTATCGTTTATTTCTTATATGAGATATCAACATTATGTACAGCCTCTTAAAGGATGCTGAAAAATATTAGCCACTTTTCAAATGATCCTCAATAAAATCCGTCCTCGACAACGTCAGATAAGTCCATTTTATGCACAGGTGGATATTTCCCGCATACTCTCACAATCCTCAGGTCGATTTTCTGTACCTTTTCTCCCAATACCGATTGCCATATCGCTCCCGGTTTTGGATGCGATCGTTCGGACATCGCGTTTATCCGTGTTACCCTGTTACATTTATGGGGAACAACACGCTAGACACTCCCCTCTCAAAAATAACGTCGTCAAACATACGACGTCATCAAGTTGCGAGCGCATGTTCCAATCTCCAGAAATGACGTCATGATAGAACAATGTTTTATCGTGAAATAAACCACGCTTCGTTCTTCATTGTTTTCTGCCATTTGTATATGGGAATACCGAACAGGCTACATGCAGGGAAGAACGCCGTAACAATGTAATTCCTCACAGAAACAATTGTCCATGCATACCAATTATTATTTTAAGAATGAAGGAATCAATTGTTTGTTAAATTAACAATGGATAACAATATTTTAGACTTTCAAAGCCTTCATTGTGTAGATCATATACCTAATACACACCAATCTCTGTACAATCACAGCTGAACATATTACCAATCCTCGTGTATGAATTCCTGACCTTGACAGTCCTGTATGGTCACAGCGCCATCTAGTGGAGTGATGGTTCCAGGTGGGCACCTGCGACAGGACGTGGAGCTGTGGTCAGGCTGGAAGGTGCCGAGCGGGCACAGTGAGCAGGGAGACAGGCCGGTGTCCGAGAACTCCCCTGGGGGACAGCGGGCTGCAAGGAGCTCAGCGTTATGTATACTTCACACTGAGGACCAGTGGACAGTATTACCATTACTCGTCAAAGAATCTAGCCGTACGATTGGCCGGTTCCTGTTTTGTAGAGACACTTTTTACAGGTCTCTACATATGTGGTAGTGTCACAATGATTGATATATGATTAGCCCTAGCCTGCTTGCATGAGTGACAATTCTGAAAGTCAATACAGATCTATTTTGCTGTACAGCACGCTCATTTACTGGGTGAAAGAATATAGGCCGCAAATAGCAATATTCCAGTAATATCACGGCGGGGACTCCAGAAATTGGCTTCACACATTATACCCATGTGGGGAATCGAACCCGGGTCTTCGACGCTTTAGCCGCCAGGGTACCCCACCGCCTCGATGTCACAGACATCATCTCGGCCTGACACATTCTAAACTGGACTCGCAATGAAAGATAAACTATCTGTGCGGAGATGCAAACGGAACCACGAGGTCGTTTAATGTATACGTTAAAGACTTGCCGGTTCTCCCCATACCTACTGGCGCACTCCGTGAACGATGTTGCTGCACTGGTAGACGTGGTATGACGTAGAGGGCATGGCTGACACCAGGGGGCGCTGTCCCTGTCCTGGAAGTACCCTACAGGACATGCTACACAGGTCTCGGTCACCCGGTTGAGGACATACCCAGGACCACAGCCGGCTGAAATACAACTCACAGTGCGCGTACAGTAGACACGGAGTAGGATAGTTACCATTATCTTCAACCATAAATTGGTCAGCTGCATGTGGATTGTTTGAACATTCTCAGTTGAATATTTCTTTCAATTGAGGCAATGTCCCAAAGAGTGAACATTCACTGCCTTGCGAGTTGCACGACAGTATGAAGCAATTCTAGAGCATTGTGCAATAAGTTATCCGCTGACCACATCCCTTATGGAATATACATTGACCTCCATACTTACAGCATGTATCATTGACTGTCTTCTGGCCCCGGCGACATCTGGGGGAGAGCTCCTCAAATGAGGTGAGGTGGCTGTCCAACAACAGATGTTTACTTCCAATAGTCAGCAACTTTGCTGATCCTTTGATTCCTTTCACAAACGTGTCCTTGAACTTCATTAGGCCCCTGGCAGTGGTATCATTACCCAGGAGCTTGTAAGGAAAGGTGAACTTGACCTTGACCCGTATCACTGGTTTGATGTCTCTCTTAGTTAACCGTGATCCACATGTGACCCTGACATTATCAGCCTGACACGCCAGAACGTCTTTACACATTTCCAACCCGAACATGGATGCCTTGAGTGCGAGTATGAAGTTGCGTCTCACTAGCTGGAGGTGTGTCTGGTCACATTGGCCACGGTAGTAGAAGTTGCTGGCCATGCTGATGGAGTAGAATGTGCTGGTGGCTGCGGGGAAAACAATGCATTGGGAGGTGACAATGTTACCTATTCTCCTTCATCATTGTAACTAAAGGAAATTATTACCTAAGGCTGTGTGTAATTCAAGGACGCTGTCGAATTATCTCCACCAAACGATTATATATATATATAAACATGTTTTAAATAATAACGTTCAAATAAATGTTATTCTAATTATTTTCAAATTTATCGCATTCAAGTCAAATCCACAAAGCGTATATCAACTTTTTGGTTCTTGCAGCAAAGACTCCACAAACTCCAATCCTCACAAAATATTCATCTATGTTAATTCCCAGAATTGACCAATTGTATCGGTGCCGGTCATGCTGTCATAAGCTGTTTGCCATCAATTCTATGTTATCTTTTTATATAATGTTTGTCATTTGCTTGTAAAATGTAACCGTGAGCAACCCTGTAAAAAAAATGCGAAAAGAAATTGTTTTAAAATGTTGTGAACATGGGAATGAATTGTATTGGTGTTGTACATACAAGCATTCATACAGATTATTCCTATTCTTCTTTCACCTCAGCATGGTATGCATATATGCCTGGGCGTTTATCCAGACTTGCCGAGTGTTGCAAATGGAACCACCACTTTAGAAGTGCTTCTGCCTAAAAGACCTGTGCTAGAATCCCTCTTCTCGACGTACGGGTAGTGTTCAATTGAAGGATAGCGTTTGATGTTCTGGTAGTGTTCAATGTAAGTGTAGTGTTCGATGTATTGGCAGTGTTCAATGTTCTGGTAGTGTTCAATGTACGGGCAGTGTTCATTGTTCTGGTAGTGTTTAATGTACGGGCAGTGTTCAATGTTCTGGTAGTGTTTAATGTATGGGTAGTGTTCAATGTACGGGCAGTGTTCAATGTTCTGGTAGTGTTCAATGTACGGGTAGTGTTCAATGCACGGGTAGTGTTCAATGTTCTGGTAGTGTTCAATGTACGGGTAATGTTCAATGCACGGGTAGTGTTCAATGTTCTGGTAGTGTTCAATGTACGGGTAATGTTCAATCTTCTGGTAGTGTTCAATGCACTGGTAGTGTTCAATGTTCTGGTAGTGTTCAATGTACGGGTAGTGTTCAATGCACGGGTAGTGTTCAATGTTCTGGTAGTGTTCAATGTACGGGTAATGTTCAATGCACGGGTAGTGTTCAATGTACTGGTAGTGTTCAATGTTCTGGTAGTGTTCAATGTACGGGTAGTGTTCAATGCACTGGTAGTGTTCAATGCATGGGGAGTGTTCAATGTACGGGTAATGTTCAATGTTCTGGTAGTGTTCAATGCACGGGTAGTGTTGAATGTTCTGGTAGTGTTCAATGTACGGGTAGTGTTCAATGCACGGGTAGTGTTCAATGTTCTGGTAGTGTTCAATGTACGGGTAATGTTCAATGCACGGGTAGTGTTCAATGCACGGGTAGTGTTCAATGCACGGTTAGTGTTCAATGTATTGGCAGTGTTCAATGTACGGGTAGTGTTCAATGCACGGGTAGTGTTTAATGTTCAATGCATTGGCAGTGTTCAATGTACGGGTACTGTTCAATGCACGGGTAGTGTCCAATGCACGGGTAGGGATCAATGTTCTGGTAGTGTTTAATGTACGGGTAGTGTTCAATGTACGGGTAATGATCAATGCATGGGTAGTGTTCAATGCACGGGTAGTGTTCAATGTTCTGGTAGTGTTCAATGTTCTGGTCGTGTTCAGTGTACGGGTAGTGTTCAATGCACGGGTAGTGTTCAATGTTCTGGTAGTGTTCAATGTACGGGTAATGTTCAATGCATGGGTAGTGTTCAATGCACGGGAAGTGTTCAATGTATTGGCAGTGTTCAATGTACGGTAGTGTTCAATGCACGGGTAGTGTTAAATGTTCTGGTAGTGTTCAATGTACGGGTAATGTTCAATGCGCGGGTAGTGTTGAATGCACGGGTAGTGTTCAATGTATTGGCAGTGTTCAATGTACGGGTAGTGTTCAATGCACGGGTAGTGTTTAATGTTCAATGCATTTGCAGTGTTCAATGTACGGGTAGTGTTCAATGCAGGGGCAGTGTTTAATATTCTTGTAGTGTTCAATATATTGGCAGTGTTTAATGTATTGGTAGTGTTCAATGTACTGGTAGTGTTGAATGTACGGGTAGTGTTGAATGTACTGTAGTGTTCGATGTTCTGGTAGTGTTCAATGTACGGGTAGTGTTGAATGCACGGTTAGTGTTCAATGTTCTGGTTGTATTTAATGTACTGGTAGTGTTCAATGTACGGGTAGTGTTCAATGTACTGGTAGAGTTCAATGTACTGGTAGTGTTCAATGTACGGGTAGTGTTCAATGTATTGGCAGTGTTCATTATACGGGTAGTGTTCAATGCACGGGTAGTGTTCAATGTTCTGGTAGTGTTCAATGTTCTGGTAGTGTTTAATGTATTGGTAGTGTTCAATATATTGGTAGTGTTCAATGTACTGGTAGTGTTCAATGTACGGGTAGTGTTCAATGTACTGGTAGTGTTCAATGTACGGGAAGTGTTCAATGCACGGGTAGTGTTCAATGTTCTGGTAGTGTTCAATGTTCTGGTAGTGTTTAATGTATTGGTAGTGTTCAATATATTGGTAGTGTTCAATGTACTGGTAGTGTTCAATGTACTGGTAGTGTTCAATGTACGGGTAGTGTTCAATGTACTGGTAGTGTTCAATGTACTGGTAGTGTTCAATGTACGGGTAGTGTTCAATGTATTGGCAGTGTTCATTATACGGGTAGTGTTCAATGCACGGGTAGTGTTCAATGTTCTGGTAGTGTTTAATGTATTGGAAGTGTTCAATATATTGGTAGTGTTCAATGTACTGGTAGTGTTCAATGTACGGGTAGTGTTCAATGTACTGGTAGAGTTCAATGTACTGGTAGTGTTCAATGTACGGGTAGTGTTCAATGTATTGGCAGTGTTCATTATACGGGTAGTGTTCAATGCACGGGTAGTGTTCAATGTTCTGGTAGTGTTCAATGTTCTGGTAGTGTTTAATGTATTGGTAGTGTTCAATATATTGGTAGTGTTCAATGTTCTGGTAGTGTTCAATGTACTGGTAGTGTTCAATGTACTGGTAGTGTTCAATGTACGGGTAGTGTTCATTGTATTGGCAGTGTTCATTATACGGGTAGTGTTCAATGCACGGGTAGTGTTCAATGTTCTGGTAGTGTTCAATGTTCTGGTAGTGTTTAATGTATTGGTAGTGTTCAATATATTGGTAGTGTTCAATGTACTGGTAGTGTTCAATGTACGGGTAGTGTTCAATGTACTGGTAGTGTTCAATGTACGGCTAGTGTTCAATGTACGGGTAGTGTTCAATGCACAGGTAGTGTTCAATGTATTGGCAGTGTTCATTGTACGGGTAGTGTTCAATGCACGGGTAGTGTTCAATGTTCTGGTAGTGTTCAATGTTCTGGTAGTGTTCAATGTACGGGTAGTGTTCAATGTATTGGCAGTGTTCATTATACGGGTAGTGTTCAATGCACGGGTAGTGTTCAATGTTCTGGTAGTGTTCAATGTTCTGGTAGTGTTTAATGTATTGGTAGTGTTCAATATATTGGTAGTGTTCAATGTACTGGTAGTGTTCAATGTACGGGTAGTGTTCAATGTACTGGTAGTGTTCAATGTTCTGGTAGTGTTCAATGTACTGGTAGTGTTCAATGTACTGGTAGTGTTCAATGTACGGGTAGTGTTCAATGTATTGGCAGTGTTCATTATACGGGTAGTGTTCAATGCACGGGTAGTGTTCAATGTTCTGGTAGTGTTCAATGTTCTGGTAGTGTTTAATGTATTGGTAGTGTTCAATATATTGGTAGTGTTCAATGTACTGGTAGTGTTCAATGTACGGGTAGTGTTCAATGTACTGGTAGTGTTCAATGTACGGGTAGTGTTCAATGTACGGGTAGTGTTCAATGCACGGTTAGTGTTCAATGTTCTGGTAGTGTTCAATGTTCTGGTAGTGTTTAATGTATTGGTAGTGTTCAATATATTGGTAATGTTCAATGTACTGGTAGTGTTCAATGTACTGGAAGTGTTCAATGTACTGGTAGTGTTCAATGTACGGGTAGTGTTCAATGTATTGGCAGTGTTCATTGTACGGGTAGTGTTCAATGCACGGGTAGTGTTCAATGTTCTGGTAGTGTTCAATGTTCTGGTAGTGTTCAATGTACGGGTAGTGTTCATTGTATTGGCAGTGTTCATTATACGGGTAGTGTTCAATGCACGGGTAGTGTTCAATGTTCTGGTAGTGTTCAATGTTCTGGTAGTGTTTAATGTATTGGTAGTGTTCAATATATTGGTAGTGTTCAATGTACTGGTAGTGTTCAATGTACGGGTAGTGTTCAATGTACTGGTAGTGTTCAATGTACGGGTAGTGTTCAATGTACGGGTAGTGTTCAATGCACGGGTAGTGTTCAATGTTCTGGTAGTGTTCAATGTTCTGGTAGTGTTTAATGTATTGGTAGTGTTCAATATATTGGTAATGTTCAATGTACTGGTAGTGTTCAATGTACTGGTAGTGTTCAATATACTGGTAGTGTTCAATGTACGGGTAGTGTTCAATGTATTGGCAGTGTTCATTATACGGGTAGTGTTCAATGCACGGGTAGTGTTCAATGTTCTGGTAGTGTTCAATGTTCTGGTAGTGTTTAATGTATTGGTAGTGTTCAATATATTGGTAGTGTTCAATGTACTGGTAGTGTTCAATGTACGGGTAGTGTTCAATGTACTGGTAGTGTTCAATGTACGGGTAGTGTTCAATGTACTGGTAGTGTTCAATGTACTGGTAGTGTTCAATGTACGGGTAGTGTTCAATGTATTGGCAGTGTTCATTATACGGGTAGTGTTCAATGCACGGGTAGTGTGCAATGTTCTGGTAGTGTTCAATGTTCTGTTAGTGTTTAATGTATTGGTAGTGTTCAATATATTGGTAGTGTTCAATGTACTGGTAGTGTTCATATTGGTAGTGTTCAATGTACTGGTAGTGTTCAATGTACGGGTAGTGTGCAATGTACTGGTAGTGTTCAATGTACTGGTAGTGTTCAATGTACGGGTAGTGTTCAATGTATTGGCAGTGTTCATTATACGGGTAGTGTTCAATGCACGGGTAGTGTTCAATGTTCTGGTAGTGTTCAATGTTCTGGTAGTGTTTAATGTATTGGTAGTGTTCAATATATTGGTAGTGTTCAATGTACTGGTAGTGTTCAATGTACGGGTAGTGTTCAATGTACTGGTAGTGTTCAATGTACGGGTAGTGTTCAATGTACGGGTAGTGTTCAATGCACGGGTAGTGTTCAATGTACGGGTAGTGTTCAATGTTCTGGTAGTGTTTAATGTACTGGTAGTGTTCAATGTACTGGTAGTGTTCAATGTACTGGTAGTGTTCAATGTACGGGTAGTGTTCAATGTATTGGCAGTGTTTAATGTACTGGTAGTGTTCAATGTTTTTGTTGTGTTCAATGTACGGGTATTCACCTAGACAGTCTGGAACGTCTGGCGGGAACCATGTCTTGTTGTCATGGCCACACACGAAGATGCCACTTTGAGCCGCTGAGGGGAAGGTGAAGCCGTCCTTACACTGCATCTGACACAGGGCGCCGGTGTCCCAGCCGTCACACGAGAGGGCGCCACCGCGGGGAGACCGTAGAGCAGGACAAGACCGCACTACACGCAGACATGATGACATGTATAAAGTTCCTGTACTAGCACAATAGCACACAGAGGATAATGTGATTTAAAACAAAAAGGTTTTCATTATTCATTTTTGAACGTAGCATAGTTTCAGATTAAGTTGGTCAAAGTTTATATTTAAAGCCTATTCTGAGATTCTTTGCTAAAAGATCAGGGCAAAACTTTATTTTATTACACTTCACATGGGGGAAGGGTAAACTTTATTTCTGAAGTCTGAAGCAGTAAGGTTCCACTTGGCAACACTGTGTGAGGTAGTACGTTTAAATGAGGCCCAATATGTACAGTGGTAAGTTAAGATGTCGCACAAGATGTATACGCACTGAACTCTTGATCAACTATAACAAAACAAACGTCCAATGGGCTTTTCGGAAAATATAAACAATTGCTAAAGACCTCATCAACATAAACACAGTTTGGTGTTTGGTCAAGCATCCCACCCTGGCAGTGGGGCTGCACGCCAGTCGTTGTGTTCCACCGCCACTGTGCTGATGGGGGGAAGAAGTTGTCCTTCTCACACACGATCTTCCTCGGTCCTGCCAGGTTACCATGGTGACAGCTCAGCAGACACTCACTTCCGTGGATGCGGTCATTCGGACATGCGTACTGGAGCAGAAGTTTGTTGTCCAGCCGTGGAGCCGAGCAGCGGACAGCTGGTGAACGACACACGGAAACCACAGTCTCATCCTCAGCAAATGTAGGATAATTGTAGTCACTACATTCCGAAAACTTTACCTTGTTGCTTGTCGAAGGCATTCACTTGATAATCGGTTTGTTTTTTCGTTTACGCATATTTTTTAACCTTAACATCGAATGCTTACACATGTTTTAAATCTAACATTGAAAGAAATAGCGTTGAAAAACTTATATTAAAGAGCCTTATTATATGCAGTTGAAAGTAAGAACTGACAGTCGTTATATTTTGAATAGGATATAAAAGATAGCAGCAGTGATGTATACTGTAAGTATGTAACCAATTCATCTAAAAGTGTTAATATTTTATATATGCTTCAATAGAAAGTAACAGTGTTTATACTTTGTGTAGTCGGCAGTGGGGTAACCTTGTGGTTGAAGCGTTCGCTCGTCACACTAAATACCAGTGTCCGAATCCCCACATCGGTACAATATGTGAAGGCCATTTTTGGCCTACACCGCCGTGATATTGCTGAAATATTGTTAAATCGGCGAACAACTAGACTCACTCACTACTTTGAGAATTCTACCCAACAGTGTTTATACTGTGTCTATGCTCCAATATAATGTAGCATTGTTCATATTGTGTATATGCAACAACAGAATGCAACAATGGTGTCTTTTGTACACGCTTTGTCACCTTGCACCGTGACGTTGAAGGAACACGGATGAACAGCAACGTTCCCAGCGGCGTCTACGACCTTGTACTCTACATGGTGACGTCCCTCGCCCACCACTGACCCCGGGGGTGGACCCTCGGTCTGTACAACAAGGGGAGTGAGAGCAGTTGGTGGATCAACCCCTGTTACCCTCACCCATCTGACTGTTGTGGAGGTGCTTCCCCTGTCAGCCACATACACCTTGGAGGCTGGGCAGTGGTTTATCAACGGGGGCTTCAAGTCTGTAACAGTGCAGTAAGATTCTGTGGTGACGAGTTCAGATGAACGTGCTTGACAAGATACGACACTGCCAATGCGGGAGACTGACATACCACTTGTATGAGAATATATCGACATTGACAGGGTTTGGGATATTTACCAAACAGAACCTGGTATGAGAAAATATCGACATTGAGAGGGTTTAGGATATTTATCAAACAGAACCTGGTATAAGAATATATCGATATTGAGAGGGTTGTGGATATTACTGAGACAGAATCTTGTATGAGAATATATATCGATATTGAGAGGGTTGTGGATATTACCCAGACAGAACCTGGTATGATACTATTTTGGCATTGAAAGGGATTGTTCATATTACCCAGACAGCTCTTTGTAGGAGACTACATGGATATTGAGAGGTTTGTGGATGTTACCCAGATTGCCCCTTGTATGAGAACATATCGGTATCTAGAGGGTTGTATACATTACCTAGACAGCCCCTTGTATGAGAACATATCGTTATCCAGAGGGTTGTATACATTACCTAGACAACCCCTTGTATGAGAACATATCGGTATCTAGAGGGTTGTATACATTACCTAGACCGCCCCTTGTATGAGAACATATCGTTATCTAGAGGGTTGTATACATTACCTAGACAGCCCCTTGTATGAGAACATATCGTTATCTAGAGGGTTGTATACATTACCTAGACACCCCTTGTATGAGAACATCTCGGTATCTAGAGGGTTGTTTACATTACCTAGACAGCCCCTTGTATGGGAACATATCTTTATCTAGAGGGTTGTATGCATTACCTAGACAGCCCCTTGTATGAGAACATATCGTTACCTAGAGGGTTGTATACATTACCTAGACAGCCCCTTGTATGAGAACATATCGTTATCTAGAGGGTTGTATACATTACCTAGACAGCCCCTTGTATGAGAACATATCGGTATCTAGAGGGTTGTATACATTACCTAGACAGCCCCTTGTATGGGAACATATCGTTATCTAGAGGGTTGTATACATTACCTAGACAGCCCCTTGTATGAGAACATATCGTTATCTAGAGGGTTGTTTACATTACCTAGACAGCCCCTTGTATGAGAACATATCGGTATCTAGAGGGTTGTATACATTACCTAGACAGCCCCTTGTATGGGAACATATCTTTATCTAGAGGGTTGTATACATTACCTAGACACCCCTTGTATGAGAACATATCGGTATCTAGAGGGTTGTATACATTACCTAGACAGCCCCTTGTATGAGAACATATCGTTATCTAGAGGGTTGTATACATTACCTAGACACCCCTTGTATGAGAACATATCGGTATCTAGAGGGTTGTTTACATTACCTAGACAGCCCCTTGTATGGGAACATATCTTTATCTAGAGGGTTGTATACATTACCTAGACAGCCCCTTGTATGAGAACATATCGTTACCTAGAGGGTTGTATACATTACCTAGACAGCCCCTTGTATGAGAACATATCGTTATCTAGAGGGTTGTATACATTACCTAGACAGCCCCTTGTATGAGAACATATCGGTATCTAGAGGGTTGTATACATTACCTAGACAGCCCCTTGTATGAGAACATATCTTTATCTAGAGGGTTGTATACATTACCTAGACAGCCCCTTGTATGAGAACATATCGTTATCTAGAGGGTTGTATACATTACCTAGACAGCCCCTTGTATGAGAACATATCGGTATCTAGAGGGTTGTATACATTACCTAGACAGCCCCTTGTATGAGAACATATCGTTATCTAGAGGGTTGTATACATTACCTAGACAGCCCCTTGTATGAGAACATATCTTTATCTAGAGGGTTGTATACATTACCTAGACAACCCCTTGTATGAGAACATATCGGTATCTAGAGGGTTGTATACATTACCTAGACAACCCCTTGTATGAGAACATATCGGTATCTAGAGGGTTGTATACATTACCTAGACCGCCCCTTGTATGAGAACATATCGGTATCTAGAGGGTTGTACACATTACCTAGACCGCCCCTTGTATGAGAACATATCGGTATCTAGAGGGTTGTAGACATTACCTAGACCGCCCCTTGTATGAGAACATATCGTTATCTAGAGGGTTGTATACATTACCTAGACAGCCCCTTGTATGAGAACATATCGTTATCTAGAGGGTTGTTCACATTACCTAGACAGCCCCTTGTATGAGAACATATCGTTATCTAGAGGGTTGTATACATTACCTAGACAACCCCTTGTATGAGAACATATCGGTATCTAGAGGGTTGTAGACATTACCTAGACAGCCCCTTGTATGGGAACGTATCGGTATCTAGAGGGTTGTATACATTACCTAGACAGCCTCTTGTATGAGAACATATCTTTATCTAGAGGGTTGTATACATTACCTAGACAGCCCCTTGTATGAGAACATATCGGTATCTAGAGGGTTGTTTACATTACCTAGACCGCCCCTTGTATGAGAACATATCGGTATCTAGAGGGTTGTAGACATTACCTAGACAGCCCCTTGTATGAGAACATATCGGTATCTAGAGGGTTGTTTACATTACCTAGACCGCCCCTTGTATGAGA
Source organism: Haliotis rufescens (assembly GCF_023055435.1). Lineage (NCBI taxonomy): Eukaryota > Metazoa > Mollusca > Gastropoda > Lepetellida > Haliotidae > Haliotis > Haliotis rufescens. The sequence continues at coordinate 425,000 of NW_025963783.1, forward strand.
ACATATCGGTATCTAGAGGGTTGTATACATTACCTAGACAGCCCCTTGTATGAGAACATATCGGTATCTAGAGGGTTGTAGACATTACCTAGACAGACCCTTGTATGGGAACATATCGGTATCTAGAGGGTTGTATACATTACCTAGACAACCCCTTGTATGGGTCCACCGTCTGTCCGCTTGACACGTGACAGACCTCGCCGTTGTGTCAGCCGTGTAGCCTTCGTCACAGGTCACGTGACATGCGCTGCGAAACGTGTTCCCGTTACAACTGAAGTGTCCATTGGTGATCGGTGTCGGAGAGCCGCACGGCACAGCTACATGATATAATTAATAACAATATACACATTGAAAAACATGACTAGGATGTGAAAGCAACTTCAGGCTGTGAACGCTGCCTGTACGGATCAAGTGGGATTTGAAACTCGATTTTAAAACGTCCGCATCTCTCTAAACGTTACCTGAAGTACATGAACAGGGAAGCATTTCTGTGTGAGAAATGTTACGAATTAGGCGTGGATTGAACCAGAGGTCAGGTCAGTGAGTTTTAAATGCTAGTAATTGATTCATACGTATGCATGGTTTATGTATGGTTTGGAGTAGTTCGTTGTTAGTATGCTTACGTTTGCAGGTCGGAGCACTGCTGGACCATCGTCCATTGAGGGCGCACTTGCTGCTGCCTGCCCCTGCCATCTCGTAGCCCCTGCTGCATTCGTATCTACATGTGTCCCCGTACACCATCCTGCCGTGGGTGCCTCTGCACATCATGGCGCCGTTATCGGGGGCAGCCGCCGGGAGAGAACATCGAACAACTGATGGATCAGAGCAGATTAAAACAAACACTGTTAATATGAAGAGTGACTCAAGAGTGGGTATATTTTTAACGGAAAATTACAGACATGCATTTGATCGGACCACCCGCATACCTGCTCGAGGAAATCGATCTATGTGTGATGAACCCAACCAACACGAGACTAACGGTGTGACTGCACGAGACTAACGGTGTGACTGCACGAGACTAACGGTGTGACTGCACGAGACCTACCCCGGACTACAATCTTCACGGTGCAGCTGTTGGAGAGACCGGTCGAGCTGTCCTTGACAGTGTACGTCACTGATGTCACTCCCTCTGGCAATATACTGCCTGGAGCCGGGCCGCTTCTACTTGCCCTGTAGAAACAGCACACGTTAATGCAGCGTGACTTTAACGAAGTCCCTTCAATGAGGCTGAAGTCAGGACGATATCTTTTACCGAAGACACACAAAACATTGATATGAAAAACTAACCACACTGAAGAAGGTCTTCAATGATAGAACTATAACCACACTGGTATACAACTATAGAGGGTGATACTACGAATTGTGTATCTGGACATTCGGCCTCAACAAGGTGATGTGCTGAGCCTCAGCTGCAGATACTTACCCTGCATGTTCAGACCACGTGACCTTGACACTGGTTGCTCTGGGCGGCGCTGTGACCGTGGGGACCGTGGGACAGCTGATGCTGGGAGGGTTGTGCACAACCGGATCAGTACCTGGTATTTAGGACACGATGTTAAGTCAGGTGCTACCTGGCAAATAGCTGCAAATTTGCATATGTGACAGTGCGACGTTGAAAAAACGCCCCGCGTTATTTCACTCTTCAAACAAACACAAACAAGACCTGGACATGAAGTTGAATCTGATTCTCTCCTGACAAAGATGCCCCCAAAGCACAAATTCGCGAAAATGCGTAATTCCAACACATCATTCCAGTCGGTTTCACTGTTCCGTTCTTTTAAGCAAATATAAAACATCAACGCCGATATTAATCAGGCTCGACTATCAACCGAAATATATTCCATTCGGCGTAAAAGGTAAAATAGTGATTGGAAGTGTATGAGTGCTTCACTGGAAATCAGTCATGACACAAGATTTTCTAGACAAGGGTAAGCATGCCTTGCTCTTCAGGAAGCACGCGCCACCAACACGAGTTGTATACAGTAGATATGACTGTCTATATTAGGAGAGTAATGTTTGTGATGCAAATAAAAAATGGTTCAAACATATTTTTAGCTTTTTGTAAAATATATTTTATGGAATAATGATGCTGGTACATTAGATACTAGATACTATTTTAATGCGATATAGCCGTACATTTATTTTGTGGCAAAATTTGCTTCCTCGCCTTCTCGCAACTTTCCCTTTCTCAAACATTTCACTGTTTTTTATGCGTCGATACTGCGACATGTGAGCAATACGTATTAGACCTTCGTTTCAAATCTTTGTCATGTTTCTGCTGAGGTGTAAAGACAGCTATGGGTTTTAAATACTTACCGCCACCACCACAGCCTGCAACATGACACTTGACTTCATGTACCACGTGATCTATTCCATGTCCAACTTCATGTACCGCGTGATCAATTGCATGCCCAATACTTCCGATAAATCTTCGTGATGGACCTGCAAATACGGCATGAAAAGAACTACACATTGGCTAGAACTACACATTAGCGAGAACTACAGATTGGCAAGAACTACAAATTGGCAAGAACTACACTTTGGCGAGAACTACACATTGGCGAGAACTGCACATTGGCGAGAACTACAATTGGCAAGAACTACACATTGGCGAGAACTACAAATTGGCAAGAACTACAAATTGACAAGAACTACAAATTGGCGAGAACTACACATTAAGGAGAACCAGCATCTATATCAGAGGACTGTTCAAGGATTGGTTGATGTTAGAAAGTACCAAGTAAGAGAGTTGGTTGCGTTTAACGCCACTTTATTTCAGTTACATCAGCTTGATGGTGGAAGAAAACCGGAAGTGATCAAGCAGGTCACGGGCATGGATAGGGTGCCCGGTACTGACACACCAAAAAGGACAATCATAGCGAATCTAACATTCGAAACCACGAAATTATGTTTTTAGCACTTCTAAGGGCCAGACACATGACTATCTCAAAGGATATGCTCACACAAATGACGGCCGATTGTGACCGCTATGGCAGGCTATTATAACAGAGAGGAATGCCAAGTGTTATCGCAATGGCAGGATATGCTCAGAGAGAAGACTACCGAGTAGTTATCACCATGGCAAGATATGCTCACACAATAGACTGCCGGGTGTTGCCACGTTTACAGGATATGCTCACAAAAAAAGACTGTTGGGTAGTTACCATCATGGCAGGATATGCTCACACAAAAGACTACCGGGAGTTGCCACGGTTACAGGATATGCTCAAGCAAAAAACTGTTGGGTAGTTACCATCATGGCTGGATATGCTCACACAAAAGACTACCGGTTGTTGCCACGGTTACAGGATATGCTCACGCAAAAGACTACCGGGTGTTGCCACGGTTACAGGATATGCTCACGCAAAAGACTGCCGGGTAGTAACCATCATGGCAGGATATGCTCACACAAAAGACTACCGGGAGTTGTCACGGTTACAGGATATGCTCACAAAAAAAGACTGTTGGGTAGTTACCATCATGGCAGGGAATGCTCACACAAAAGACTACCGGGATTTGCCACGGTTACAGGATATGCTCAAGCAAAAAACTGTTGGGTAGTTACCATCATGGCAGGATATGCTCACACAAAAGACTACCGGGTGTTGCCACGGTGACAGGATATGCTCACGCAAAAGACTACCGGGTGTTGCCATGGTTACAGGATATGCTCAGGCAAAAGACTACCGGGTGTGGCCATGGTTACAGGATATGCTCTCGCAAAAGACTGTCGGGTAGTTACCACGGCAGGATATGCTTACACAAAAGACTGCCGGACAGCTAAGACCATGGCAGGATATGCTTACACAAAAGACATTATTAATTGTTTTCATTTCAATTTCCTGCGATAGATGTGCCATGTTCCTAATTAGAGTCTGACACATGGGGAAAGGCTTACTTTGTTCCCGCCGGCAAGATGCGAGTGTCAGGGCGGATAGTATGCACAGGACACTTGGTAGCAGCCCTGGCAACCTGAAAATAGCCATCAGCATACGACAAATACAAACATGGGTCAACAGCTACAAGTTAGAGGCGGGTGACTGTGAAGAGCAAACGTTAATGTCGCTATAGTTCGCATTTACTTCTCATGTTGTCATTCCTCCGAATAAATAGTTGTTTAACATTTCATGAGAAATGGGAACGTTTGTTGGATTTGCAATATCAAACTGTAAGACGCATAAACTTACATCGTGCATGAGTTGGATGTATAACGTCAGTAAGTCTTCGTGAGAAACAGGGTCAGTCATACCACATGTTTCTCACACTCATAGATAAAAAGATACAAAAAGACTCAAAGAATCTGTGCTGACGAGCGTGCCCCAGAACTTATTCAGCTGCCTACCACACATGTATGGAGTCGAAAAGGCTCTTATCACTGCTCACTTTATTTCAGAAGGCGCAGTAAAGTGGCCGAGTTGTTAAAGAGTGGGTCTGTCACGCTGAAGGCCCGGGTTCGATGCCTCAAATGAGTACAGCATGCGAAGCCTAATTCTGGTGTCGCCCTGCCCTGATATAACTTGAATATAATCCTATTTGTTTTGTTCAGGGCAGAGGTTGTTGTGGACTGATGCATGTGCATGCCATCGTGGATTGAGCTCAATGTCTCCAAACTTGCATATGATGTGTGAGATACAGCGTCATGCCCAACTATCCAATTTGTTTTACGGGGTCTCCACTGGTCAACCTTTATAATAAGTGTGTCAATACTGCCAACCTTTTATAATGATGTCTCTACTGCCCAACTTGTATAATGGTGTCTCTTCTGCCCAATTTGTATAATGGTGTCTCTCCTGGCCAAGTTGTATAATGGTGTCTCTCCTGAACAATTTGTATAATGTTGTCTCTCCTGGCCCACTTGTATAATGGTGTCTCTTCTGGCAACTTGTATAATGGTGTCTCTCCTGGCCAACTTGTATAATGGTGTCTCTTCTGGCCAAGTTCTGTTATGGTGAATCTACTGCCCAACTTGTATAATGGTGTCTCTCCTGGCCAACTTGTATAATGGTGTCTCTCCATGACAACTTGTATAATGGTGTCTCTTCTGGCCAACTACTATAATGATGTCTCTTCTGGCCAACTTGTATAATGGTGTCTCTTCTGGCCAACTTGTATAATGGTGTCTCTCCTGGCAAACTTGTATAATTGTGTCCCTCCTGGCCAACTTATATAATGGTGTCTCTCCTGGACAACTTGTATAATTGTGTCTCTCCTGGACAACTTGTATAACGGTGTCTCTTCTGGCCAACTTGTATAAAGGTGTCTCTTCTTGCCAACTTGTATAATGGTGTCTCTCCTGGACAACTTGTGTAATGGTGTCTCTCCTGGCCAACTTATATAATGGTGTCTCTCCTGGACAACTTCCATAAAGGTGTCTATTTTGGCCAACTTGTATAATGGTGTCTCCCCTGGATAGCTTGTAAAATGGTGTCTCTCCTTGCCAACTTGTATAACGGTGTCTATTTTGGCCAACTTGTATAATGGTGTCTCCATTGGATAACTTGTAAAATTGTGTCTCTCCTTGCCAACTTGTATAAAGGTGTCTCTTCTGGCCAACTTGTATAATGGTGTATCTTCTGGCAACTTGTATAATGGTGTCTCTCCTGCCCCACTTGTATAACGGTGTCTCTTTTTGCCAACTTGTGTAAAGGGGTCTCTTCTTGCCAACTTGTATAATGGTGTCTCTCCTGGACAACCTTTAAAATGGTGTCTCTCCTGGACAACTTGTATAAAGGTGTCTATTTTGGCCAACTTGTATAATGGTGTCTCCATTGGATAACTTGTAAAATTGTGTCTCTCCTTGCCAACTTGTATAAAGGTGTCTCTTCTGGCCAACTTGTATAATGGTGTATCTTCTGGCAACTTGTATAATGGTGTCTCTCCTGGCCAACTTGTATAATGGTGTCTCTCCTGGCCAACTTGTATAATGGTGTCTCTTCTGGCAACTTGTATAATGGTGTCTCTCCTGGACAACTTGTATAACGGTGTCTCTCCTAGACAACTTCTTTAAAGGTGTCTCTTCTGGCCAACTTGTATAATGGTGTCTCTCCTGGCAAACTTGTAATGGTGTCTCTCCTGGCCAACTTGTATAATGGTGTCTCTCCTGGCCAACTTGTATAATGGTGTCTCTCGTGGCCAACCCGATAATGGTGTCTCTCCTGGGCAACTTGTATAACGGTGTCTCTCCTAGATAACTTGTATAAAGGTGTCTCTCCTGGCCAACTTGTATAATGGTGTCTCTCCTGCCCCACTTGTATAACGGTGTCTCTTTTTGCCAACTTGTGTAAAGGGGTCTCTTCTTGCCAACTTGTATAATGGTGTCTCTCCTGGACAACCTTTAAAATGGTGTCTCTCCTGGCCAACTTGTATAATGGTGTCTCTCCTGGCCAACTTGTATCAATGGGTCTCTTCTGGCCAACTTGTATAATGTTGTCTCTTCTGGCCAACTTGTATAAAGGTGTCTCTTCTGGCCAACTTGTATAATGGTGTCTCTTCTGGCCAACTTGTATAATGTTGTTTCTGCTGGACAATTTGTATAATGGCGTCTCTTCTGGCGAACTTGTATAATGGTGTCTCTTCTGGACAATTTGTATAATGGTGTCTCTCCTGGACAATTTGTATAATGGCGTCTCTTCTGGCGAACTTGTATAATGGTGTCTCTTCTGCCCAAATTGGTATAATGTTGTCTCTCCTGGACAACTTGTATAATGGTGTCTCTTCTGGCGAACTTGTATAATGGTGTCTCTTCTGCCCAAATTGGTATAATGTTGTCTCTCCTGGACAACTTGTATAATGGTGTCTCTTCTGCCCAAATTGGTATAATGTTGTCTCTCCTGGACAACTTGTATAATGGTGTCTCTTCTGGCGAACTTGTATAATGGTGTATCTTCTGGCAACTTGTATAATGTTGTCTCTCCTGGACAACTTGTATAATGGTGACTCTCCTGGCCAACTTGTATAATAGTGTCTCTCCTGCCCCACTTGTATAACGGTGTCTCTTCTGGCCAACTTGGAAAATGGTGTCTCTCCTTCCCCACTTGTATAACGGTGACTCTCCTGGCCAACTTGGAAAATGGTGTCTCTCCTGGCCAACTTGGAAAATGGTGTCTCTCCTGGCCAACTTGTATAAAGGCGTCTCTTCTGGCCAACTTGTATAAAGGTGTCTCTTCTTGCCAACTTGTATAATGGTGTCTCTCCTGGACAACTTGTATAATGGTGACTCTCCTGGCCAACTTGTATAATAGTGTCTCTCCTGCCCCACTTGTGTAACGGTGTCTCTTCTGGCCAACTTGGAAAATGGTGTCTCTCCTGCCCCACTTGTATAACGGTGTCTCTCCTGGCCAACTTGGAAAATGGTGTCTCTCCTGGCCAACTTGGAAAATGGTGTCTCTCCTGGCCAACTTGTATAAAGGCGTCTCTTCTGGCCAACTTGTATAAAGGTGTCTCTTCTGGCCAACTTGTATAATGGTGTCTCTCCTGGACAACTTGTATAATGGTGTCTCTCCTGCCCCACTTGTATAACGGTGTCTCTTCTGGCCAACTTGTATAATGGTGTATCTCCTGGACAACTTGGAAAATGATGTCTCTCCTTGCCAACTTGTATAAAGGCGTCTCTCCTGGCCAAATTGTATAAAGGTGTCTCTTCTTGCCAACTTGTATAATGGTGTATCTTCTGGCAACTTGTATAATGGTGTCTCTCCTGGCCAACTTGTATAATGGTGTCTCTCCTGGCCAACTTGTATAATGGTGTCTCTCCTGGCAAACTTGTATAATTGTGTCCCTCCTGGCCAACTTATATAATGGTGTCTCTCCTGGACAACTTGTATAATTGTGTCTCTCCTGGACAACTTGTATAACGGTGTCTCTTCTGGCCAACTTGTATAAAGGTGTCTCTTCTTGCCAACTTGTATAATGGTGTCTCTCCTGGACAACTTGTGTAATGGTGTCTCTCCTGGCCAACTTATATAATGGTGTCTCTCCTGGACAACTTCCATAAAGGTGTCTATTTTGGCCAACTTGTATAATGGTGTCTCCCCTGGATAGCTTGTAAAATGGTGTCTCTCCTTGCCAACTTGTATAACGGTGTCTATTTTGGCCAACTTGTATAATGGTGTCTCCATTGGATAACTTGTAAAATTGTGTCTCTCCTTGCCAACTTGTATAAAGGTGTCTCTTCTGGCCAACTTGTATAATGGTGTATCTTCTGGCAACTTGTATAATGGTGTCTCTCCTGCCCCACTTGTATAACGGTGTCTCTTTTTGCCAACTTGTGTAAAGGGGTCTCTTCTTGCCAACTTGTATAATGGTGTCTCTCCTGGACAACCTTTAAAATGGTGTCTCTCCTGGACAACTTGTATAAAGGTGTCTATTTTGGCCAACTTGTATAATGGTGTCTCCAATGGATAACTTGTAAAATTGTGTCTCTCCTTGCCAACTTGTATAAAGGTGTCTCTTCTGGCCAACTTGTATAATGGTGTATCTTCTGGCAACTTGTATAATGGTGTCTCTCCTGGCCAACTTGTATAATGGTGTCTCTCCTGGCCAACTTGTATAATGGTGTCTCTTCTGGCAACTTGTATAATGGTGTCTCTCCTGGACAACTTGTATAACGGTGTCTCTCCTAGACAACTTCTTTAAAGGTGTCTCTTCTGGCCAACTTGTATAATGGTGTCTCTCCTGGCAAACTTGTAATGGTGTCTCTCCTGGCCAACTTGTATAATGGTGTCTCTCCTGGCCAACTTGTATAATGGTGTCTCTCGTGGCCAACCCGATAATGGTGTCTCTCCTGGGCAACTTGTATAACGGTGTCTCTCCTAGATAACTTGTATAAAGGTGTCTCTCCTGGCCAACTTGTATAATGGTGTCTCTCCTGCCCCACTTGTATAACGGTGTCTCTTTTTGCCAACTTGTGTAAAGGGGTCTCTTCTTGCCAACTTGTATAATGGTGTCTCTCCTGGACAACCTTTAAAATGGTGTCTCTCCTGGCCAACTTGTATAATGGTGTCTCTCCTGGCCAACTTGTATCAATGGGTCTCTTCTGGCCAACTTGTATAATGTTGTCTCTTCTGGCCAACTTGTATAAAGGTGTCTCTTCTGGCCAACTTGTATAATGGTGTCTCTTCTGGCCAACTTGTATAATGTTGTTTCTGCTGGACAATTTGTATAATGGCGTCTCTTCTGGCGAACTTGTATAATGGTGTCTCTTCTGGACAATTTGTATAATGGTGTCTCTCCTGGACAATTTGTATAATGGCGTCTCTTCTGGCGAACTTGTATAATGGTGTCTCTTCTGCCCAAATTGGTATAATGTTGTCTCTCCTGGACAACTTGTATAATGGTGTCTCTTCTGGCGAACTTGTATAATGGTGTCTCTTCTGCCCAAATTGGTATAATGTTGTCTCTCCTGGACAACTTGTATAATGGTGTCTCTTCTGCCCAAATTGGTATAATGTTGTCTCTCCTGGACAACTTGTATAATGGTGTCTCTTCTGGCGAACTTGTATAATGGTGTATCTTCTGGCAACTTGTATAATGTTGTCTCTCCTGGACAACTTGTATAATGGTGACTCTCCTGGCCAACTTGTATAATAGTGTCTCTCCTGCCCCACTTGTATAACGGTGTCTCTTCTGGCCAACTTGGAAAATGGTGTCTCTCCTTCCCCACTTGTATAACGGTGACTCTCCTGGCCAACTTGGAAAATGGTGTCTCTCCTGGCCAACTTGGAAAATGGTGTCTCTCCTGGCCAACTTGTATAAAGGCGTCTCTTCTGGCCAACTTGTATAAAGGTGTCTCTTCTTGCCAACTTGTATAATGGTGTCTCTCCTGGACAACTTGTATAATGGTGACTCTCCTGGCCAACTTGTATAATAGTGTCTCTCCTGCCCCACTTGTGTAACGGTGTCTCTTCTGGCCAACTTGGAAAATGGTGTCTCTCCTGCCCCACTTGTATAACGGTGTCTCTCCTGGCCAACTTGGAAAATGGTGTCTCTCCTGGCCAACTTGGAAAATGGTGTCTCTCCTGGCCAACTTGTATAAAGGCGTCTCTTCTGGCCAACTTGTATAAAGGTGTCTCTTCTTGCCAACTTGTATAATGGTGTCTCTCCTGGACAACTTGTATAATGGTGTCTCTCCTGCCCCACTTGTATAACGGTGTCTCTTCTGGCCAACTTGTATAATGGTGTATCTCCTGGACAACTTGGAAAATGATGTCTCTCCTTGCCAACTTGTATAAAGGCGTCTCTCCTGGCCAACTTGTATAAGCGTGTCTCTTCTTGCCAACTTGTATATAGGTGACTCTCCTGGCCAATTTTTTTATAATGGTGACTCTCCTGGCCAACTTGTATAATTGTGTCTCTCCTGGCCAACTTGTATAAAGGCGTCTCTTCTGGCCAACTTGTATAAAGGTGTCTCTTCTGGCCAATTTGTATAATGTTGTCTCTCCTGGACAACTTGTATAATGGTGTCTCTTCTGGCGAACTTGTATAATGGTGTATCTTCTGGCAACTTGTATAATGTTTTCCCTCCTGGCCAACTTGTATAAAGGTGTCTCTTCTGGCCAACTTTTATAATGGTGTCTCTCCTTGGCAACTTGTTTAATGGTGTCTCTGCTGCACAACTCGTATAATGTTGTCTCTACTGGCCAACCTTTATAATTAATGTCTCTTCTGGCAAACTTGTACAATGGTGTCTGTCCTGGCCAACGTGTACAAACGTGTCTCTCCTGGCCAAATTGTATGACGGTGTCTCTCCTGGCCCATTTGTACAATGGTGTGTCTCCTGGACAACGTGTATAATGATGTCTCAACTGGCCAACTTGAAAATAATATCTCTTCCAGCCAACGTGTATAATGATGTCTCTACTGGCCAATTTGTATAATAATGTCTCTACTGGCTAACTTGTATAATGATGTCTCTATTGCCCAACTTGTATAATGATGTCTCTAATGGCCAACTTGTATAATGATGTCTATAATGGCCAACTTGTATAATGATATATCTACTGGCCAACTGGTATAATGATGTCTCTAATGCCCAACTTGTATAATGATGTCTCTCCTGGCCAAATTGTATAATAGTGTCTCTCCTGCCCCACTTGTATAACGGTGTCTCTTCTGGCCAACTTGTATATTGGTGTCTCTTCTTGCCAACTTGTATAATGGTGTCTCTCCTGGACAACTTGTATAATGGTGACTCTCCTGGCCAACTTGTATAATAGTGTCTCTCCTGCCCCACTTGTATAACGGTGTCTCTTCTGGCCAACTTGGAAAATGGTGTCTCTCCTGCCCCACTTGTATAACGGTGTCTCTCCTGGCCAACTTGGAAAATGGTGTCTCTCCTGGCCAACTTGGAAAATGGTGTCTCTCCTGGCCAACTTGTATAAAGGCGTCTCTTCTGGCCAACTTGTATAAAGGTGTCTCTTCTTGCCAACTTGTATAATTGTGTCTCTCCTGGACAACTTGTATAATGGTGTCTCTCCTGCCCCACTTGTATAACGGTGTCTCTTCTGGCCAACTTGTATAAAGGTGTCTCTTCTGGCCAACTTGTATAATGGTGTCTCTCCTGGACAACTTGGAAAATGATGTCTCTCCTTGCCAACTTGTATAAAGGCGTCTCTCCTGGCCAACTTGTATAAAGGTGTCTCTTCTTGCCAACTTGTATAATGGTGACTCTCCTGGCCAATTTTTTATAATGGTGACTCTCCTGGCCAACTTGTATAATTGTGTCTCTCCTGGCTAACTTGTATAAAGGCGTCTCTTCTGGCCAACTTGTATAAAGGTGTCTCTTCTGGCCAATTTGTATAATGTTGTCTCTCCTAGACAACTTGTATAATGGTGTCTCTTCTGGCGAACTTGTATAATGGTGTATCTTCTGGCAACTTGTATAATGTTTTCCCTCCTGGCCAACTTGTATAAAGGTGTCTCTTCTGGCCAACTTTTATAATGGTGTCTCTCCTGGGCAACTTGTTTAATGGTGTCTCTGCTGCACAACTCGTATAATGTTGTCTCTACTGGCCAACCTTTATAATTAATGTCTCTTCTGGCAAACTTGTACAATGGTGTCTGTCCTGGCCAACGTGTACAAAAGTGTCTCTCCTGGCCAAACTGTATGACGGTGTCTCTCCTGGCCCATTTGTACAATGGTGTGTCTCCTGGACAACGTGTATAATGATGTCTCAACTGGCCAACTTGTATAATAATATCTCTTCTAGCCAACGTGTATAATGATGTCTCTACTGGCCAATTTGTATAATAATGTCTCTACTGGCTAACTTGTATAATGATGTCTCTATTGCCCAACTTGTATAATGATGTCTCTAATGGCCAACTTGTATAATGATGTCTCTATTGCCCAACTTGTATAATGATGTCTCTAATGGCCAACTTGTATAATGATGTCTATAATGGCCAACTTGTATAATGATATATCTACTGGCCAACTGGTATAATGATGTCTCTAATGCCCAACTTGTATTATGATGTCTCTCCTGGCCAAATTGTATAATAGTGTCTCTCCTGCCCCACTTGTATAACGGTGTCTCTTCTGGCCAACTTGGAAAATGGTGTCTCTCCTGCCCCACTTGTATAACGGTGTCTCTCCTGGCCAACTTGGAAAATGGTGTCTATCCTGGCCAACTTGTATAAAGGTGTCTCTTCTGGCCAACTTGTATAATGGTGTCTCTCCTGGCAAACTTGTATAATTGTGTCCCTCCTGGCCAACTTGTATAATGATGTCTCTAATGCCCAACTTGTATAATGATGTCTCTCCTGGCCAACTTGTATAATAGTGTCTCTCCTGCCCCACTTGTATAACGGTGTCTCTTCTGGCCAATTTGTATAAAGGTGTCTCTTCTTGCCAACTTGTATAATGGTGTCTCTCATGGACAACTTGGAAAATGATGTCTCTCCTGGCCAACTTGTATAAAGGCGTCTCTTCTGGCCAACTTGTATAAAGGTGTCTCTTCTTGCAAACTTGTATAATGGTGACTCTCCTGGCCAATTTTGTATAATGGTGTCTCTCCTGCCGCACATGTATAACGGTGTCTCTTCTGGCCAACTTGTATAAAAGGTGTCTCTTCTTGCCAACTTGTATAATGGTGTCTCTCCTGGACAACTTGGAAAATTGTGTCTCTCCTTGCTAACTTGTATAAAGGCGTCTCTTCTGGCCAACTTGTATAAAGGTGTCTCTTCTGGCCAATTTGTATAATGTTGTCTCTCCTGGACAACTTGTATAATGGTGTCTCTTCTGGCGAACTTGTATAATGGTCTATCTTCTGGCAACTTGTATAATGTTTTCCCTCCTGGCCAACTTGTATAAAGGTGTCTCTTCTGGCCAACTTTTATAATGGTGTCTCTCCTGGGCAACTTGTTTAATGGTGTCTCTGCTGCACAACTCGTATAATGTTGTCTCTACTGGCCAACCTTTATAATTAATGTCTCTTCTGGCAAACTTGTACAATGGTGTCTGTCCTGGCCAACGTGTACAAAAGTGTCTCTCCTGGCCAAATTGTATGACGGTGTCTCTCCTGGCCCATTTGTACAATGGTGTGTCTCCTGGACAACGTGTATAATGATGTCTCAACTGGCCAACTTGAAAATAATATCTCTTCTAGCCAACGTGTATAATGATGTCTCTACTGGCCAATTTGTATAATAATGTCTCTACTGGCTAACTTGTATAATGATGTCTCTATTGCCCAACTTGTATAATGATGTCTCTAATGGCCAACTTGTATAATGATGTCTCTATTGCCCAACTTGTATAATGATGTCTCTAATGGCCAACTTGTATAATGATGTCTATAATGGCCAACTTGTATAATGATATATCTACTGGCCAACTGGTATAATGATGTCTCTAATGCCCAACTTGTATAATGATGTCTCTCCTGGCCAAATTGTATAATAGTGTCTCTCCTGCCCCACTTGTATAACGGTGTCTCTTCTGGCCAACTTGTATAAAGGTGTCTCTTCTTGCCAACTTGTATAATGGTGTCTCTCCTGGACAACTTGTATAATGGTGACTCTCCTGGCCAACTTGTATAATAGTGTCTCTCCTGCCCCACTTGTATAACGGTGTCTCTTCTGGCCAACTTGGAAAATGGTGTCTCTCCTGCCCCACTTGTATAACGGTGTCTCTCCTGGCCAACTTGGAAAATGGTGTCTCTCCTGGCCAACTTGGAAAATGGTGTCTCTCCTGGCCAACTTGTATAAAGGCGTCTCTTCTGGCCAACTTGTATAAAGGTGTCTCTTCTTGCCAACTTGTATAATGGTGTCTCTCCTGGACAACTTGTATAATGTTGTCTCTCCTGGACAACTTGTATAATGGTGTCTCTTCTGGCGAACTTGTATAATGGTGTATCTTCTGGCAACTTGTATAATGTTTTCCCTCCTGGCCAACTTGTATAAAGGTGTCTCTTCTGGCCAACTTTTATAATGGTGTCTCTCCTGGGCAACTTGTTTAATGGTGTCTCTGCTGCACAACTCGTATAATGTTGTCTCTACTGGCCAACCTTTATAATTAATGTCTCTTCTGGCAAACTTGTACAATGGTGTCTGTCCTGGCCAACGTGTACAAAAGTGTCTCTCCTGGCCAAACTGTATGACGGTGTCTCTCCTGGCCCATTTGTACAATGGTGTGTCTCCTGGACAACGTGTATAATGATGTCTCAACTGGCCAACTTGTATAATAATATCTCTTCTAGCCAACGTGTATAATGATGTCTCTACTGGCCAATTTGTATAATAATGTCTCTACTGGCTAACTTGTATAATGATGTCTCTATTGCCCAACTTGTATAATGATGTCTCTAATGGCCAACTTGTATAATGATGTCTCTATTGCCCAACTTGTATAATGATGTCTCTAATGGCCAACTTGTATAATGATGTCTATAATGGCCAACTTGTATAATGATATATCTACTGGCCAACTGGTATAATGATGTCTCTAATGCCCAACTTGTATTATGATGTCTCTCCTGGCCAAATTGTATAATAGTGTCTCTCCTGCCCCACTTGTATAACGGTGTCTCTTCTGGCCAACTTGGAAAATGGTGTCTCTCCTGCCCCACTTGTATAACGGTGTCTCTCCTGGCCAACTTGGAAAATGGTGTCTATCCTGGCCAACTTGTATAAAGGTGTCTCTTCTGGCCAACTTGTATAATGGTGTCTCTCCTGGCAAACTTGTATAATTGTGTCCCTCCTGGCCAACTTGTATAATGATGTCTCTAATGCCCAACTTGTATAATGATGTCTCTCCTGGCCAACTTGTATAATAGTGTCTCTCCTGCCCCACTTGTATAACGGTGTCTCTTCTGGCCAATTTGTATAAAGGTGTCTCTTCTTGCCAACTTGTATAATGGTGTCTCTCATGGACAACTTGGAAAATGATGTCTCTCCTGGCCAACTTGTATAAAGGCGTCTCTTCTGGCCAACTTGTATAAAGGTGTCTCTTCTTGCAAACTTGTATAATGGTGACTCTCCTGGCCAATTTTGTATAATGGTGTCTCTCCTGCCGCACATGTATAACGGTGTCTCTTCTGGCCAACTTGTATAAAAGGTGTCTCTTCTTGCCAACTTGTATAATGGTGTCTCTCCTGGACAACTTGGAAAATTGTGTCTCTCCTTGCTAACTTGTATAAAGGCGTCTCTTCTGGCCAACTTGTATAAAGGTGTCTCTTCTGGCCAATTTGTATAATGTTGTCTCTCCTGGACAACTTGTATAATGGTGTCTCTTCTGGCGAACTTGTATAATGGTGTATCTTCTGGCAACTTGTATAATGTTTTCCCTCCTGGCCAACTTGTATAAAGGTGTCTCTTCTGGCCAACTTTTATAATGGTGTCTCTCCTGGGCAACTAGTTTAATGGTGTCTCTGCTGCACAACTCGTATAATGTTGTCTCTACTGGCCAACCTTTATAATTAATGTCTCTTCTGGCAAACTTGTACAATGGTGTCTGTCCTGGCCAACGTGTACAAAAGTGTCTCTCCTGGCCAAATTGTATGACGGTGTCTCTCCTGGCCCATTTGTACAATGGTGTGTCTCCTGGACAACGTGTATAATGATGTCTCAACTGGCCAACTTGAAAATAATATCTCTTCTAGCCAACGTGTATAATGATGTCTCTACTGGCCAATTTGTATAATAATGTCTCTACTGGCTAACTTGTATAATGATGTCTCTATTGCCCAACTTGTATAATGATGTCTCTAATGGCCAACTTGTATAATGATGTCTCTATTGCCCAACTTGTATAATGATGTCTCTAATGGCCAACTTGTATAATGATGTCTATAATGGCCAACTTGTATAATGATATATCTACTGGCCAACTGGTATAATGATGTCTCTAATGCCCAACTTGTATAATGATGTCTCTCCTGGCCAAATTGTATAATAGTGTCTCTCCTGCCCCACTTGTATAACGGTGTCTCTTCTGGCCAACTTGTATAAAGGTGTCTCTTCTTGCCAACTTGTATAATGGTGTCTCTCCTGGACAACTTGTATAATGGTGACTCTCCTGGCCAACTTGTATAATAGTGTCTCTCCTGCCCCACTTGTATAACGGTGTCTCTTCTGGCCAACTTGGAAAATGGTGTCTCTCCTGCCCCACTTGTATAACGGTGTCTCTCCTGGCCAACTTGGAAAATGGTGTCTCTCCTGGCCAACTTGGAAAATGGTGTCTCTCCTGGCCAACTTGTATAAAGGCGTCTCTTCTGGCCAACTTGTATAAAGGTGTCTCTTCTTGCCAACTTGTATAATGGTGTCTCTCCTGGACAACTTGTATAATGGTGTCTCTCCTGCCCCACTTGTATAACGGTGTCTCTTCTGGCCAACTTGTATAAAGGTGTCTCTTCTGGCCAACTTGTATAATGGTGTCTCTCCTGGACAACTTGGAAAATGATGTCTCTCCTTGCCAACTTGTATAAAGGCGTCTCTCCTGGCCAACTTGTATAAAGGTGTCTCTTCTTGCCAACTTGTATAATGGTGACTCTCCTGGCCAATTTTTTATAATGGTGACTCTCCTGGCCAACTTGTATAATTGTGTCTCTCCTGGCTAACTTGTATAAAGGCGTCTCTTCTGGCCAACTTGTATAAAGGTGTCTCTTCTGGCCAATTTGTATAATGTTGTCTCTCCTAGACAACTTGTATAATGGTGTCTCTTCTGGCGAACTTGTATAATGGTGTATCTTCTGGCAACTTGTATAATGTTTTCCCTCCTGGCCAACTTGTATAAAGGTGTCTCTTCTGGCCAACTTTTATAATGGTGTCTCTCCTGGGCAACTTGTTTAATGGTGTCTCTGCTGCACAACTCGTATAATGTTGTCTCTACTGGCCAACCTTTATAATTAATGTCTCTTCTGGCAAACTTGTACAATGGTGTCTGTCCTGGCCAACGTGTACAAAAGTGTCTCTCCTGGCCAAACTGTATGACGGTGTCTCTCCTGGCCCATTTGTACAATGGTGTGTCTCCTGGACAACGTGTATAATGATGTCTCAACTGGCCAACTTGTATAATAATATCTCTTCTAGCCAACGTGTATAATGATGTCTCTACTGGCCAATTTGTATAATAATGTCTCTACTGGCTAACTTGTATAATGATGTCTCTATTGCCCAACTTGTATAATGATGTCTCTAATGGCCAACTTGTATAATGATGTCTCTATTGCCCAACTTGTATAATGATGTCTCTAATGGCCAACTTGTATAATGATGTCTATAATGGCCAACTTGTATAATGATATATCTACTGGCCAACTGGTATAATGATGTCTCTAATGCCCAACTTGTATTATGATGTCTCTCCTGGCCAAATTGTATAATAGTGTCTCTCCTGCCCCACTTGTATAACGGTGTCTCTTCTGGCCAACTTGGAAAATGGTGTCTCTCCTGCCCCACTTGTATAACGGTGTCTCTCCTGGCCAACTTGGAAAATGGTGTCTATCCTGGCAAACTTGTATAAAGGTGTCTCTTCTGGCCAACTTGTATAATGGTGTCTCTCCTGGCAAACTTGTATAATTGTGTCCCTCCTGGCCAACTTGTATAATGATGTCTCTAATGCCCAACTTGTATAATGATGTCTCTCCTGGCCAACTTGTATAATAGTGTCTCTCCTGCCCCACTTGTATAACGGTGTCTCTTCTGGCCAATTTGTATAAAGGTGTCTCTTCTTGCCAACTTGTATAATGGTGTCTCTCATGGACAACTTGGAAAATGATGTCTCTCCTGGCCAACTTGTATAAAGGCGTCTCTTCTGGCCAACTTGTATAAAGGTGTCTCTTCTTGCAAACTTGTATAATGGTGACTCTCCTGGCCAATTTTGTATAATGGTGTCTCTCCTGCCGCACATGTATAACGGTGTCTCTTCTGGCCAACTTGTATAAAAGGTGTCTCTTCTTGCCAACTTGTATAATGGTGTCTCTCCTGGACAACTTGGAAAATTGTGTCTCTCCTTGCTAACTTGTATAAAGGCGTCTCTTCTGGCCAACTTGTATAAAGGTGTCTCTTCTGGCCAATTTGTATAATGTTGTCTCTCCTGGACAACTTGTATAATGGTGTCTCTTCTGGCGAACTTGTATAATGGTGTATCTTCTGGCAACTTGTATAATGTTTTCCCTCCTGGCCAACTTGTATAAAGGTGTCTCTTCTGGCCAACTTTTATAATGGTGTCTCTCCTGGGCAACTTGTTTAATGGTGTCTCTGCTGCACAACTCGTATAATGTTGTCTCTACTGGCCAACCTTTATAATTAATGTCTCTTCTGGCAAACTTGTACAATGGTGTCTGTCCTGGCCAACGTGTACAAAAGTGTCTCTCCTGGCCAAATTGTATGACTGTGTCTCTCCTGGCCCATATGTACAATGATGTGTCTCCTGGACAACGTGTATAATGATGTCTCAACTGGCCAACTTGTATAATAATATCTCTTCTAGCCAACGTGTATAATGATGTCTCTACTGGCCAACTTGTATAATGATGTCTATAATAGCCAACTTGTATAATGATATATCTACTGGCCAACTGGTATAATGATGTCTCTAATGCCCAACTTGTATAATGATGTCTCTCCTGGCCAACTTGTATAATAGTGTCTCTCCTGCCCCACTTGTATAACGGTGTCTCTTCTGGCCAACTTGGAAAATGGTGTCTCTCCTGCCCCACTTGTATAACGGTGTCTCTCCTGGCCAACTTGGAAAATGGTGTCTATCCTGGCCAACTTGTATAAAGGCGTCTCTTCTGGCCAACTTGTATAAAGGTGTCTCTTCTTGCCAACTTGTATAATGGTGTCTCTCCTGGACAACTTGTATAATGGTGTCTCTCCTGCCCCACTTGTATAACGGTGTCTCTTCTGGCCAACTTGTATAAAGGTGTCTCTACTTGCCAACTTGTATAATGGTGTCTCTCCTGGACAACTTGGAAAATGATGTCTCTCCTGGCCAACTTGTATAAAGGCGTCTCTTCTGGCCAACTTGGAAAATGATGTCTATAATGGCCAACTTGTATAATGATGTCTCTAATGGCCAACTTGTATAATGATGTCTCTAATGGCCAACTTGTATAATGATGTCTCTAATGGCCAACTTGTATAATGCTGTCTCTAATGGCCAACTTGTATAATGCTGTCTCTTCTGGCCAACTTGTATAATGATGCCTCTAATGGCAAACTTGTATAATGATGTCTCTAATGGTCAACTGGTATAATGATGTCTCTAATTGCCAACTTGTATAATGATGTCTCTAATGGCCAACTTGTATAATGATATCTCTACTGGCCAACTTGTATAATGATGTCTCTGATGGCCAACTTGTATAATGATGTCTCTAATGGCCAACTTGTATAATGCTGTCTCTATTGCTCAACTTGAATAATGATGTCTCTTCTGGCCAACTTGCATAATGATATCTCTACTGGCCAACTTGTATAATGATGCCTCTAATGGCCAATTTGTATAATGATGTCTCTCATGGCCAACTTGTATAATGATGTCTCTAATTGCCAACTTGTATAATGATGTCTCTAATGGCCAACTTGTATAATGATGTCTCTAATGGCCAACTTGTATAATGATATCTCTACTGGCCAACTTGTATAATGATGTCTCTAATGGCGAACTTGTATAATGATGTCTCTAATGGCCAACTTGTATAAGGATGTCTCTAATGGCCAACTTGTATAATGATGTCTCTAATGGCCAACTTGTATAATGATGTCTCTAATGGCCAACTTGTATAATGACTCTTTCCATGCAGTCTCGTGGATAGTAATTGGTATGTATGCTGTCATAAACATTCTGGGTATTTGTCTGTGGTTGTGAAAATATAAACCTCATGAACACTATATTAGTTCTTTACATTTTTTATTGCCTTGTTTATTACAGACGATGTATTATTATTATGACAGACGGTGGTAGTCCATCGAACGTGCTGCTGTTTACTGGAGAAATTCTGTCAAAACAAAAATAATTGTGAAAATGAACATGAATTACATATCCCTGGATAACATTCGTTTAAGCTTATTTTATTCACAAAATGTGAATAGGATTGGGTACAAGTTCTACAACTCAGGACACCTTCTCCGGATACTTACAGATATGGTGCACAGGTTGTACTGACATAAACAGAACAGGAGGAAAAAAAGATTAGGAACAGTGAACAGTGAGAAAAGTAAGTTTACATAAATATCTCTTTGTATTAAAACCCTGTCGACTTTTCATATTTACTGCCAAATGACCGTTCTGCAGTGTCTTGAACTCCTAGTCTACGTAAATCATAATTTAACTGACTTCCCTTACATCTAGGCTCAATGTGTAAAATATTATCCTTTCTATGTCCAAAGGACAAGTACGATGAGGCCTTGGGCTGATTTTGACTTACACTTGTCTTAAAATGTTGAGCTGAGCCACACATGAATGTTGGTTATTCTCATTTCGATACACGAGGTGTTACATGAAACAAGCCGTAGGTTACTGAATATGAAGTGGCTCACCTCCACAGACGCTAGGGATGACGTGGTTGACGCCGTCGGAGAGGTCGGTGAGGTCGGTCTGGTCAATAATGTAGTTTGTGTCGTGTGTTGAGCAGGAAGCAGCAAGGTGAGAGATGGTCGTACCCGGGACCACGGAGTCGTACACCATCACGTGGGAGAGCACAGCAGGCACTGGAGTGAGTGAGTGAGTGAGTGAGTATTTGGATGAGTGAGTGGGTGAGTGAGTGTTTGGGTGAGTGAGTGATTGAGTGGATATGTGTTTGGGTGAGTGAGTGTTTTGGGTCTGGTCGGGTGGGTGAGTGAGTGAGAGAGTGAGGGAGTGGGTGTGTGGTTGGGTGAGTGGGTGAGTAAGTGTTTGGGTGAGTGAGTGAGGGAAGGAGGGAGTGGGTGTGTGTTTGGGTGATTGAGTGAGTGAGTTGTAGGATGAGTAAGTGAGTGATTTAATGTGTGTGTGAGTGGATGAGTGAGTGAGGGTGTGTTTTGGTGAGTGAGTGAGTGTTTGGGTGAGTAAGTGAGTAACTGAGTGATTGAGTGGGTATGTGTTTGGGTGAGTGAGTGAGTGAGATGGAAGCAAGATGGAAGCGAGATAAGAAGAATATATTTTTGTGTACATGAATTATGACCAGCAAGAATTGGGCAGCATATTAGGAGAGACAGCTACAGCTCCACGTTATATATGGCTTCATATTCGCCATAGAGTCAAACATCAATATCAACTAGTTGTGCTAATCATAACAACGAAGACAAAGAGCCCCCATACAATCATAACATTCAAAACTCGGCAACTATCATTCCAACCATTCCATACATCCGTCCTGAATAGCAAGACGTTGGAGTTATCAGTCACCAGGCATAAGATTAAGTCTTCCCACCGTTGTTGCTGGTCCTAGTGGTGAGGCTGTGGCCGGCGGGGATGAGTGTTCCAGACAGGGCCATGTGCTGCGTCCCTGCCACTTGTCCATTGACGTACACAGTGACATTCCCTGACTGACTGTCCGCCTGTAGGGCCACATGTGTCCACTGTCTGGCCGGTAGCCGGACATCGGTCACTGCAGACGACCTTGACGGACATAAGATAGCATTGTAGTATGATCAATGAAGACAACCTGGGACGGGCGTGGGTTTAACATTGTAGTATGATCACTGCAGACAACCTGGGCCGGGCGTGGGTTTCACACTGCAGAACACCATTGATGGGGCATTGGATAATATTCTACTACTACTACGCTTGGAGCACAGGCCTCTTGTGGCAGTAAGCAGCATTTGTGTGTGAGATACTATGCTCCATCTAACTGTTACTGACAGCTTTGGTCACCTAGATGTCTGCCTTGGATCTAACTGGTACTGGAAGCTATGATCACCTGGTTTACTGCCCTGAACTTAACTGGTACTTTCGCAAGACATCCTGCTGACAGACAGAGGTGTGAATATCAGTTACTCCAGTGACCTGGGCGGACTGTCGTAATTACCTTCCAGCAATAAGTTCAAGAGACTTCCTGAGAACAAGCGCGAAAGACGTCGTCATTGTGAAAGGATCTTGCCACGTGGCAATGTCGAAGGACTCCGTAACGGTGTCGTACAGATATAACCACGTCACAAATGTCAGCTGACTCAGGGCCTGGGGCTGTGCCTTGAATATCGCCACACTATTGGCTTGCAGGGACAGGTCGAAGTCTGAGGAGAGAGAAGGAAAAAGCGATCGCCATTATCAATGTATTATTGTTTGAGATGAGATTTAATATGACTGTTCGAAACTAGTCAGACATGCCCCTATTTACTATGAGTCCACGACCGTAACTTAAACCTTCCTCTATCCGTAATACTAAATCGCATGATATTTGAATCTAACATCGGTACAAACTTTAAAACATCATGTCCCATTACAATGAAATATCTATTGCCATATCATTCTCTACAACAAGAAGTCTTGCATTTACAGTACCTGTGCAGTCTTCGTGTGCAGCCGACGCGGTTGACTGAGTTGTCTGCCCTTTTGGGCAGGAGGAGCAATGTTGGTTTCCTGGCATTCCTTGGAACGTCCCCATTGGACAGGGGCTGCACGGTTCAAGGCCATCAGGGGAGATAAAGCCGGGTTGACAGATATCTGTGACAAAATGTTGGTAACATTATCAGTTGTTATTATCTAAAGTATGCTATTTCCGTACATGAATGCATTTGCGTTGGGTTGAGTGAGTATGGTATTTCAGTAATATAACAACGGAGACATACGAAATGGACTTCACACATTCCAACGTGTCGGGAATCGAAACCTGGCCTTGACGAACAATTGCTCTGACCACTTGGCCACCCCACTTCATTTGACGACTGTGTTTGCCGATTTGCAACATAGTATAATTCATATCATTGTGTCAGGATTTAATCCTTTCAGCCGATGCATAGCCATCAATATGTTTGAATTTGAAAAGAAATCGTGCCTCTGCAATCTGACAGGTTTTTCGACCCAGAATCGGCCGTGGACATCCGATCCGGACATCTCGTACAGGTGACGCTGCTGTCTTGGTCCTGATAGCTGCCGACCGGGCAGTCCACACACTTCTGCTGGCTCGCGTCGAGGTGGGAACCTCTCGGACATCCAACTGCAACAAAGTAGACATGAATAAAGGACATTCCATAATTTAGTGAGTGAATGTTGTTTAACGTCTCAAGCAACTGTATTCCAGTTTGTTTGTTTGTTTGTTTGTAGTTTAACGCCGCACTCAGCAGAATTCCAGCTATATGACGGCGGTCTGTAAATAATCGAGTCTGGACCAGACAATCCAGTGATTGACATCATAAACGCAATAGGGATCGATGGCAAGCAAGTCAGCGAGCCTGACCACCCGATCCCGTTAGTCCCCTTTTCATGGCAGTATTCCAGCAATATCACGGTGGGCTATATGGATATTTGATAATCGTGCAGATCCGAGTTAGAATTTGAATAGAGTTAGCAACCCGTGTTTGTCATAAGAAGCGACGAACGGCATCGGGACGTCAAGCTCACACATATTCTCACATATTCGTCACTTTATTCAGTGATAGATATTGTGTTAATTAACTTATGAAATGTAGATATGTTCAGCATGCCTGTGCACACTTGATACCCTTCTGTCTGTACAGATGGGACAACCAGAGAACCTATGTACACACCACACATTCCTTTAGCCATGTCTGGCATCCTTCCCGTGGGGCAGTCCAGAGTGGCTGTCTGTGGCTCTACGTTAGCTTTGTCAAGCTTCAGTCCGAACTTGTCAAGACCTAATGAGTTATTCTGAGCCACCGTCTGTAGTTTCGCAGCCACAGAGTGAAGTCTCTGATCGTTGAAACCCAGCGCAGCAGGTCCAGTACCCTTACTCTCATCGTAGGCAACCACTACGTCAAACGTGATTGTGAGTGAGTCTTTGGATTCCCGTCTGCTCAGGCCTCGAGTCACCTTGCCGCAGGTTACCTGGACGTTGTCTGCTTGGCAAGCTGCAACATTGGTGCAAGACTCAAAGCCGTACTTGAGTGAGCTGGTGACAGCCTTGATGAAGTTGAGCTTGATCTGGTTCTGAACCCCGGGGTTGCCTGGACACGAGCCATTGTAGTAGAAGTAGGCTGGCATCCTCATCGTTGAGAAACCAGAGTATGCTGTAACCATAAAAAATGCGTCATTACTGTTACATTTCGTTCTATCTGGTATTTTCCGACAGAGAGCTACTGCAGATCATTGCAGATTGGGCCAACATTTAGAATTCAGCAACCCACATTTTACAAACATGTCTGCATATAATAACACGACATTCTTTATACTTACCAACACAGTCGGGAACTACATCTGTTGGCATCCACGTGCCCCGCGCTGTGCCGCACACGAACATGCCGTCATGGGGAGCTGAGCGGGGGAAGCTGAAGTTGCTGCTGCACTGCATCTGGCACATGCGTCCGTGCATCCACTTGTCACAAACCATGGCACCGTTATCCGGGGCTGCAAGGTCCGTGCAGTTTCTCTCTGACATCGAAAGTGAGGTTAAGAGTTATAAAACAGGTATTACATAAAAATACTAAAAGACGGCTTAATATTTACAAATATATGTATAGATGAAGTTTGGATTGAAAGTCCACTCCACCAACAACTCATGTTCTCTGCTAAGACGTTTTGTCCCGTTAAATTGTCTGAAATATGCTTGGCAGCCGTGGTACTCACAAGTTTACGCTAAGTCATTATTGTTACTCCATTTTAATATGTGGCTTATAAAGTTGGCAAATTGCCCTTAAAATTCTAAAATTGTCTTGGTAAGGATAAACCGCACACACAGCATATACAGCACATACCCCTCCCCACCATCAGATGCCCCTCCTCATCAGCAGATGCCCCTACCCACAAGCAGATGCCCCTACCCACAAGCAGATGTTCCTACCCACCAGCAGATGTTCCTCGCCAGCAGCAGATGACCCCCCTCCATCAGCAGATGCCCCTCCCGACCTGCACATGACCCTCCCCACGAACAGATGATCCTCCTCACCAGCCCATACCCCTCCCCACCAGAAGATGACAGTCACACCTGCACATGACCCTCCCTACCAGCAGATGACAACCTTACCACCATCAGATGACAGTTACGCCAGAGGATGATAGTCACACCAGCACATGCCCCTCTCTAGCAGCCGATTATGACGCCCCAACACCCACCCCAACCCCGCAACCAGCAGATGACCCCCCCCCCCCCCCCCCCCCACCCACACACACACACACACACACCACCACCACCACCAGATGCCTCCCCACCAGCCTACCCATGCAGTAGGGTGTGAGACCGCTTGTTTTGTTCCATGTCCAGGTAGCTACTGGAGGGAAAGAGGTGTCTCTCTCACACACGATGTGGTCGGGTCCGCCCAAGGGGTAGCCGGACTGGCAGGAGACAGGGCACACCGTCCCATACATGTAGTTGCTGCAGTCATACACCATCAGATTCTTGCCGCCCGGGTGGAGGTTAGGGTGGGGACACCTGATTGCTGGAGAGCAAACCATGGACACAGTATAAAGAGGAAGGACATGCGTGTGATTAACTTTGAGTGTGAAGTGATCTTCATACTCTGTTGTGTCAGTGTGAAGGTCTCCACATACTGTCTACTGTCATCGTGAACGTATCTTGCTACTCTCTACTGCCACCGTAACTAACACTACATCCTGTCTACTGTCATCGTGAACGTATCTTGCTACTCTCTACTGCCACCGTAACTAACACTACATCCTATCTATTGTCATTGTAACTAACACTGCATACTATCCACTGTCATCGTGAACGTATCTTCATAGTCTCTAGTGCCACCGTAACTTACACTACATACTCTCTACTGTCATCGTGAACGTATCTTGCTACTCTCTACTGCCACCGTAACTAACACTGCATACTATCTACTGTCACCGTAACTAACACTACATACTATCTACTGTCATCGTGAACGTATCTTCATACTCTCTACTGCCACCGTAACTAACACTACATACTCTCTACTGTCACCGTAACTTACACTACATACTCTCTACTGTCATCGTGATCGTATCTTGCTACTCTCTACTGCCACCGTAACTAACACTACATCCTATCTATTGTCATTGTAACTAACACTGCATACTATCTACTGTCATCGTGAACGTATCTTCATACTCTCTACTGCCACCGTAACTAACACTACATACTCTCTACTGTCATCGTGAACGTATCTTGCTACTCTCTACTGCCACCGTAACTAACACTGCATACCATCTACTGTCATTGTAACTAACACTGCATACTATCTACTGTCATCGTGAACGTATCTTCATAGTCTCTACTGTCACCGTAACTAACACTGCATACTCTCTACTGTCATTGTAACAAACACTACATACTCTCTACTGTCATCGTAACAGTATCTACACACTGTTCACTGCCACCGTAACTAACACTACATACTCTCTACTGCCACCGTAACTAACACTACATACTATCTACTGTCATCGTGAACGTATCTTGCTACTGTCTACTGTCACAGTAACTAACACTACATACTCTCTACTGTCACCGTAACTAACACTACATACTATCTACTGTCATCGTGAACGTATCTTGCTACTCTCTACTGTCACCTTAACTAACACTACATACTCTCTACTGTCACCGTAACTAACACTACATACTATCTACTGTCATCGTGAACGTATCTTGCCACTCTCTTCTGTCACCGTAACTAACACTACATACTCTCTACTGTCACCGTAACTAACACTACATACTCTCTACTGTCACCGTAACTAACACTACATACTCTCTACTGTCACCGTAACGAACACTACATACTCTTTATTGTCATCGTGAACGTATCTTCATTCTCTCTACTGTCACCGTAACTAACACTACATACTCTCTACTGTCACCGTAACTAACACTACATACTCTCTACTGTCACCGTAACTAACACTACATACTCTCTACTGTCACCGTAACTAACACTACATACTATCTACTGTCATCGTGAACGTATCTTGCTACTCTCTACTGTCACCGTAACTAACACTACATATTCTCTACTGTCACCGTAACTAACACTACATACTATCTACTGTCATCGTGAACGTATCTTGCTACTCTCTACTGTCACCTTAACTAACACTACATATTCTCTACTGTCACCGTAACTAACACTACATACTATCAACTGTCATCGTGAACGTATCTTGCCACTCTCTACTGTCACCGTAACTTACACTACATACTCTCTACTGTCACCGTAACTAACACTACATACTCTCTACTGTCATCGTGATCGTATCTTGCTACTCTCTACTGCCACCGTAACTAACACTGCATACTATCCACTGTCATCGTGAACGTATCTTCATACACTCTACTGCCACCGTAACTAACACTACATCCTATCTATTGTCATTGTAACTAACACTGCATACTATCCACTGTCATCGTGAACGTATCTTCATACACTCTACTGCCACCGTAACTAACACTACATCCTATCTATTGTCATTGTAACTAACACTGCATACTATCCACTGTCATCGTGAACGTATCTTCATACACTCTACTGTACATGGTAACGGTATCTGCACACTGTTCACTGACACCGTAACTTACACAACATACTCTCTACTGTCACTGTAACTAACACTACATACTATCTACTGTCATCGTTACGGTATGTACGCACTGTTCACTGTCACTGTGAAGGAAGACCGGCTCTACGTACTTTCTACTGTCACCGTGAAAGAACATGGTGTCTCGGCTTTGTTCCCAGCGTTGTCGAAGGCGTGGTAAGTCACCTGATGTACACCTTCGTCAAAGTGAGTCCCCCATGGATTGGATGTTGCCAAGACAACCCGAGCAGTCTTGTTGGTTGGAGGGTCACTGGCAGTGACAAAGGGCCATGTGACATTGGTGTGGTTGACTCCTCGGTCGGAGAAGAAGGTGAGGTTGAGGGGGCAGCTGGTAAAAACCGGGCGTATGTCATCTGAATCAAATGGAGTATACACTTACTGATGTGTCACCTAACTGTGAATAATAAAGATAGGTTTACCAGTAGCAACATATAACAAAAAGTAACAAAATCCTTTCAATGGCCAACTGCAATCTAACCATATGTGTATCGAACAACACATCCAGTGTATCAACTCCAATCTAGCCATACATGTATGTGTACCCAACAACAAATCCAGTGGATCAGCTCCAATCTAAACATATGTGTACTCAACACCACATCCAGTGGATCAGCTCAAATCTCGCCATATGTGTTCCAAACACTATATCCAGTCGATCAACTCCAATCTAGCCATGTGTGCACCCAACACCACAGCCAGGAGATCACTCCAATCTTGCCGTCTTTACCCAAGAACACACCCAGTCGATCACTCAACTCTGGCCACAACCTGTAAAAGCTGCTCACCTACACATGGAGCAGACTTTGTCCATGTCCTGTCAGCCTGACACGTGATGTGCTGGTCGCCGGTCCCAGGCCTGGATCCAGTCTCACACTTCAAGTAACATGCTTCTTTAAACTCATACTTTGTACTGGGGCAGGTGTACACACCGTCTGTTATGTTCTTAGGAGCTGGGCAGTGTACAGCTGCAAACAGCAGGTGAAATACAGGGTGAAACGTACGCGCATTTTGATACCTATTACTTTGCTGCATTTCTTCTACACGTATAATGATAATGTTATTGGAACTGCTCAGCTGAGCATAGCTGCACGTGTAGTACGTTTAGTACGTGTTGTACATGACATATCTCTCAAGAAAACATACGTCTCTGCATTTACATCTGTCATGGGATTCAGGCAACTTACGTTCACACTTCGGTAGGTCGGGACGGAAACTGCCTGACTGGTCACATGTGACAGTGGAGGTACCAGTCAGTTTGTAGCCAGCCTGACAGGTATACGAACACGTGTCTCCGATAACAGTGGACCCGGAAGTGTCGGTGCAGGTTCTGATACCGTTGACGATTTCGGGGGGTTTGCTGCATCGTGTCACTTGCAGAGACATTAAACACATCAAGAGACTCTTGCAGATTCGAGTGATAACAGTGTATGTATGATACAAATGTGTTCATGAAAACAATGTATGTACGAGTACAGTGTTTGCATGATAATAATATAATGGTGTTAAACGAGACTTAAAGACAAATGTATTCAGAAACATGTGTCCTCAGCCAATACCGAATGTGTCATATTGCTTTCAGATAACCATGCAGCTTATTGCCGTAACTACTGAAAATAAGTGTATGCTATATCTGAATTAGTCAGTGCATTCAAGCAGCATTCACGATTATTTGAGAACGAAAACTCGATACGAACAGTATTACCCTTATGATTTTAGATTGAGTCGAATGTTTATTAAACTGGTTCGGGGGGTGGAGGGTGGGGGTGGGGGGCTGGGGTGGGGCGGGGTGGGTGTTGGGGGGCAATGGGCATGTTGTAAAGATTAAGGACAATGGTTCTGGGAGGGCAGTGGGCGTGTTATGAATGTTTGTGAAACTGGTTCTGGAAAGGAAAGGGGCTTGTTGTAAGAATGAAATAACTGGTTCTGAGAGGGCAACCGGCGTATTGCACGGATGGAACATGATGGTTCTAGTAGGGTAGTGGGCGTGTAGAAAAATCATGAAATTGGAAAAGCAACGATCATTTTCTGAATATGTGTAAAACTTATTCTGGAAGGGTAATAGGCTTGTTTTAGAAGTTCATGGAACCGGAAGGGCAATGGGCATGTTGTAGAAGTTCATGGATCTGGAAGGGCAATGGGTGTGTTGTAGAAGTTCATGGATCTTGAAGGGCAATGGGCGTGTTGTAGAAGTTCATGGAACCGGAAGGGCAATGAGCATGTTGTTGAAGTTCATGGAACCGGAAGGGCAATGGGCGTGTTGTAGAAGTTCATGGAACCGGAAGGGCAATGGGCGTGTTGTAGAAGTTCATGGAACCGGAAGGGCAATGGGCGTGTTGTAGAAGTTCATGGAACCGGAAGGGCAATGGGCGTGTTGTAGAAGTTCATGGAACCGGAAGGGCAATGAGCATGTTGTAGAAGTTCATGGAACTGGAGGGCAATGGGCGTGTTGTAGAAGTTCATGGAACCGGAAGGGCAATGAGCATGTTGTAGAAGTTCATGGAACTGGAAGGGCAATAGGTGTGTTGTAGAAGTTCATGGAACTGGGAGGGCAATGGGCATGTTGTAGAAGTTCATGGAACCGGAAGGGCAATGGGCATGTTGTAGAAGTTCATGGAACCGGAAGGGTAATGAGCATGTTGTAGAAGTTCATGGAACTGGAAGGGCAATGAGCGTGTTGTAGAAGTTCATGGAACTGGAAGGGCAATGAGCGTGTTGTAGAAGTTCATCGAACTGGGAGGGCAATAGGTGTGTTGTAGAAGTTCATGGAACTGGGAGGGCAATGGGCGTGTTGTAGAAGTTCATGGAACCGGAAGGGCAATGATCATGTTGTAGAAGTTCATGGAACTGGAAGGGCAATAGGCGTGTTGTAGAAGTTCATGGAACTGGAAGGGCAATAGGCGTGTTGTAGAAGTTCATGGAACTGGAAGGGCAATAGGCGTGTTGTAGAAGTTCATGGAACTGAAAGGGCAATGAGCGTGTTGTAGAAGTTCATCGAACTGGAAGGGCAATGGGTGTGTTGTAGAAGTTTATGGAACTGGAAGGGCAATAAGCGTGTTGTAGAAGTTCATGGAACTGGAAGGGCAATGGGCGTGTGGTAGAAGTTCATGGAACTGGAAGGGCAATGAGCATGTTGTAGAAGTTCATGGAACTGGAAGGGCAATGAGCGTGTTGTAGAAGTTCATGGAACCGGAAGGGCAATGGGCATGTTGTAGAAGTTCATGGAACCGGAAGGGCAATGAGCATGTTGTAGAAGTTCATGGAACTGGAAGGGCAATGAGCGTGTTGTAGAAGTTCATGGAACCGGAAGGGCAATGGGCGTGTTGTAGAAGTTCATCGAACTGGGAGGGCAATGGGTGTGTTGTAGAAGTTCATGGAACTGAAAGGGCAATAGGCGTGTTGTAGAAGTTCATGGAACTGGAAGGGCAATAGGCGTGTTGTAGAAGTTCATGGAACCGGAAGGGCAATAGGCGTGTTGTAGAAGTTCATGGAACTGGAAGGGCAATGGGTGTGTTGTAGAAGTTCATGGAACTGGGAGGGCAATGGGTGTGTTGTAGAAGTTCATGGAACTGGAAGGGCAATAGGCGTGTTGTAGATGTTCATGGAACTGGAAGGGCAATGGGTGTGTTGTAGAAGTTCATGGAACTGGAAGGGCAATGGGTGTGTTGTAGAAGTTCATGGAACTGGGAGGGCAATGGGTGTGTTGTAGAAGTTCTTTGAACTGGGAGGGCAATGAGCATGTTGTAGAAGTTCGTTGAACTGGAAGGGCAATGAGCGTGTTTTGATCATTCACTAAAAGAATACACTGCAGATTCTGATAAGTCGTGTGTGATCTGTGTGAGTTGATCAACAGTATTCCTGTGCTATATCTTCAACGGTTGTTAACATGTAAGTGTTGATATAGTGCACGGGTGGCCTGGGCTCTTAACGCACGGCGGTTGGCAGTGCAGAGTTATGTCATGTAGACGTGCCAGACGCTCATGATAGTTGGTTCGAATACCAGTGAAAATGTTTGTATCACTTTATGCTGTATTCCCCAGTACATTGACACGTCGTGGTATGACTGATATATACTCACTTAATCAGTGGACTAAAGGCTCATCTAACAGGGACCAGTGTACAAACGTTTATATATTACTGCACATACCCTTGACCACGATAACGATGGAGCAGCTGCCCTTAGCGCCATGGCTGTCGGTGACGGTGTAGGAGATGGTGTGGGTGCCTTCACTGAATGTGGAGCCCGGTCCCTTTGACCCAACTAGATGTGGGCTGGATTGACGATGTAAAAAGTTAAGGCGATAATCCATGACATATTATTATTTTCAGGTTAATTTTTTTCGTTTGTCTTGTTTGTTTTGGGTGTTGTTTTTTGGTGTGTGCATAGATGTTATGTTGACATCCACACAGTGGACATCCTGACGGGTCCCCACATGCTGCGAGATACACAGACGTGCAGTCAAACATCGACACATATTTCCATATGTTTTGTTGTAATATTGAGAAGGAAACACAAACCAATAACACTAGCATACAGCTTTTTTATAATGCCTTCTAGACACGCGTAGTGGAAATAGAGAAAACTACACTCATTCTCGTTAGATACCATAGAAAGTTAACAAAATTCGTAAAAATGGTATCTAGCAAGAATGACTGTGGTATTTTCATTATTAGCCACGTTAAATATATATTTAAGTGTAAATACATAACAACTTTCGTTCGTTGACAGACCAAACTGAAACCGGTTGCTAAATCTGGTAGCGCATGAATATTGATATATGCCCAAATATGGGTATTGTTGATATTTCTATGCATATGCATTAACAACATGCGCCGGTGTCCTTGATCTATTCATCTATTCATGAATTAATAACATGTCAGTACCATTTTGGAACAGGGAAATTAGAGTGTTCGCCAAAGACATTCATGTTAACTGTACCAACCTATACTGAAAACTTGAAAATCAACAAACTCAAGTCAAACTTGCATGTCAGTGACAGCTTCGAACAAGGGGAAGGTCACCACCGGAATAAGAAAAGACAACAGTGATCTACTCACAGCGTTTTACGCGAGAGATATTATTGTTCATAGATATGTTATTGTTCACATTTAGGATATTTTGGGCCACATAATCAGAAATCAGGCACACTTCTACGGAGTTTTCGGATGATTTGTGTCTTTAAGTGATCTGGTCCCGAAACAGTGCCACAAAATACGCTTCGAAGGGGACACTGATGGCAACACCGGAGCATCCCAAGCAAGTCCAGATAATTTAAACTGACTTCAATTCACCACGCTTATCCATTTACGTTAAATCAAATTGAAAGTTGCGAAAGTGGTCGGGTGCGTCACTCTCATGGGGACACTCGATCTATTGATCGGTAGTCTCATTGTAAATGGATATAGCTCGATTATATAATGTCTGTAGAAACTCTATGCATAACCTATACAGAGTGCAAACCGAATGCGTATGACTATCTTGTTTTGTTTAATAAAGTGTTTGTAAATCTCTCTCTCTCATGAAATTCCTTTAGTTCTGCCTTGTATTTGCAAAATGAATGACGTCTCGCGATTTTTTATTAAATGAAAAAGAATAGTCCCGGTGAGACAGAGGTCACGGTTATCCAATCAAAACGAATAAAACGAGGTCAACCTTGTACGTCACACGTGTGACGTACGGGTTTAGTATCTCAACACCTATATCTTCACCTGTTGGGTAATACATGTGAATACGTACGTCAGGGAACCGTCTTCGTCGTCATACGCAGATGGCGTACTCCATGTCGCCACGGCAGTCAACGCCTTTGGAGAAGCAAGGAACACTTTCTGAGGATCACAGTTGATATGAGGAGCGTTGTTGTTTACAATTTCTTTGTGGTCGCCTGGAATAGAGTGTACAAGTGCCATTTGGGAGAAATAAAAAAAATACATGTCGATGTGAATCTACTGAGGTCACTTTCTGACTGCACATGTATTTATGAAATACATGACCTACTAGAGTACCAAAGCAAAAACGCGTCACAATTAAAGTACAGTGTTACCACAAAGTGTTACCAGACTGAATTTGTGTTCACGGCTTCTGGCAAACACCTGCGCCTGGCTGCCATGCAGAATATACTTACAGCCGCCACCAGTAAGTTCTTTGGCTGTACACTTTATGTCATGCCAGATATCTACAAAGAAACAAAATGAGGTCTACATGCTTACATGATGTATACTATTACCCGAATACCAGAAAAGTTATTTAAAGACACACAGATGTATTTAAAAACTCGATTATTCTAGAACTCGAAAACTCGAGCACGGTCTACCAAGTTGTATTAGACAATGCCCGATCGGCCCAGTTGTATGTGGCAACGTACGGTCTATCCATTAGTATCAGCTGCACATGATTAAAAGTCGACCCAGTCGTATTAATTGTGCATGCAGTTGACATATATGCCAAAAAGGAGGAAGACTAGAGAAAAGATCAGTTGAATGTATTTCTATGTTGATCAAATCCATTTGTAGCAAAGCTATTGGAAGGATTCACTTCACAAAATTCCTGTGATTCTCACAAGCCATGCTAAATTGCACGACAAACGTGCCATCATTCCAACATCCCGTATATTTGTAAGCAACGTTTATCAAATGTCTACAAAACGGAATTTGGCATTGATGGCCTAGTGACCCAACTCAGAAAGCCATACCATTGTCTGAAATGGAAATGTGTGAGAATCATGAATTCTGCGCACTGGTTGCACTTCTGCAGCATTTGAGAATAAATTCATTCCAACTTAATACTGAATTCAGAAGTTTTTCGAGAATCCACAAATGTCGAAGCAAACGTACCAGCAAAAGTACCATCCAATGTACCAGCACATTTACCACCAAATGTACCACTAAATGTACCGCCAAATGTACCAGCAAATGTACCAGCACATTTACCACCAAATGTACCACCAAATGTTCCATCCAATGTACCAGAACATTTACCACCAAATGTTCCATCCAATGTACCAGCACATTTACCACCAAATGTACCACCAAATGTTCCATCCAATGTACCAGAACATTTACCACCAAATGTACCAGAACATTTACCACCAAATGTACCACCAAATGTTCCATCCAATGTACCAGAACATTTACCACCAAATGTTCCACCAAATGTACCACCAAATGTACAAGCATATTCACCACCAAATATACCAGCACATTTATCACCAAATGTACCACCACATGTACCAGCACATGTGCCACCAAATGTACTAGAACATTTACCACCAAATGTACCACTCAAAGTACCAGAAAATACTCATTTAATACTGCCAGAGATTAAGTGAGACAGGTTGAGTTGATCATATATAGATCTTGAAAACTTGGAAATATTTAGGTGAAATAAAACACACCAGGAAAGTGTCAAGTATATTTTAAGTTTTTTTCACAATTTATAAACTATCCTTCATGTCAAATTGGTAGTATGTAACTGTTATACATTTTTAGAAACTCGCTAAAACAATTGTGATTATACAAAACCTGCATTGACGCCGTTAAGCACGGTGACGTGCATTACGACCTGTACCAGGAAGGCCACGGTCAACATCCTGTCAGTACACCTGCAAGGGAACATGAGTCACAGCACTTCAGCACATCATCAGCTCAAAGCATCGTCTCACCCGTGTCTCAGCTTACAGCACAATCTTACATCACAATGCACGGCACATCTCACAGCACATTTCACAGCACATCTCACAGCACATCTCACAGCACCAGCTCACAGCACATCTCACAGCACATCTCACAGCACATCTCACAGAATCAGCACAAAACACCTACTCATCTTAAAGTCTTGACATTTTCCAAGGTGACAGACCTCTTACTTTCCTTAATTGACTCAGACTTATGTGGATATATGCCTTCAAGACATCATGTAATGTCCACAACAAAAGATTTAACCAGTGTTTGATTTAGTCGTAATAAATTAGTAATTTACAAACATATAATTATATCACAACGATGGCTTACCTTAAAAGGAACCTTGGTCGCAATTCACGTGTGGACTCGGTGGTATTTCTTCATATGTTGTAGATCGAGGCGACACCAGCTGCTGGTTGACAGGAAGATAGTGATAGATTACTCGCATGCAGCAGCGACAAATCATGGGATTTCTTCGAGGTTTATGGAACCAAAGTAAATCTTTAAAGGGAATTTTCCGGGGATAGAAATTCTCAAACACACACATCAATCTGAAACCATATATAATTCCACGAAATAAAGCGAGCGAGGTATGGTATGATTTAGTGCAGATTTGATTTGCAAAAGCCAGTCTCGATGATATGCCGAAATAGATTTCACGGGTCGTAAAATAGTAATGGAAATGCTTTGAATGAATCACTCAAAATGACACCAGTAAAGCGACAGTGACACAAAACATAGAATGCAATGTACAAGTATTGACACCAGTAAAGCGACAGTGACACAATATATAACTAGTAACGTACCAGTACTGATATCAGTAAAGCGACAGTGACAATATAGAAAAGTAATGTACCAGTATACGTACTGACACCAGTTAAGCGACAGTGACACAATGTAGAAACAGTTATGTAACAGTACTGACACCAGTTAAGCGACAGTGACACAATGTAGAAAAAGTAATGTACAAGTACTGATACCAGTAAAGCGACAGTGACACAATGTAGTAAAAGTAATGTACCAGTACTGACACCAGTAAAGCGATTGTGACACAATGTAGAAAAAGTAATGTACCAGTCCTGATAACAGTAAAGCGATTTTTGACACAATGTAGAAAAGTAATGTACCAGTACTGATACCAGGAAAGCGAATGTGACACATTATGGAAAATTGGTTGTACCAGTACTGATACCAGTAAAGCGGTTGTGACACAATGTAGAAAAGGTAATTTTACAGTACTGATACCAGTAAAGCGATTGTGACACAATGTAGAAAAAGTAATGTTCCAGTATTGACACCAGTTAAGCGACAGTGACAATGTAGTAAATAGAATGTACCAGTACTAACATAAGTAAAGCGACAGTGACAATATTGAAAGTGTAATGTACCAGTACTGACACCAGTAAAGCGATAGTGACACAATACAGAAAAGTAATGTACCAGTATTGATACCAGTAAACCGATTGGGACACAATATAGAAAAAGCAACGTACCAGTATTGATACCAGTAAAGCGATTGTGACACAATATAGAAAAAGTAATGTACCAGTATTGATACCAATAAAGCGATTGTGACACAATGTACAAAAAGTAATGTACCAGTACTGACACAGTAAAGCGATTGTGACATAATGTAGAAAAGGTAATGTTCCAGTATTGACACCAGTTAAGCGACAGTGACCATTTAGTAAATAGAATGTACCAGTACTGACACAAGTAAAGCGATAGTGACACAATACAGAAAAAGTAATGTACCAGTACTGATACCAGCAAAGCGACAGTAACACAATATAGAAAAAAGTAATGTACCAGTATAGATACCAGTAAACCGATTGTGACAAAATATAGAAAAAGCAATGTACTAGTACTGACCCAGTAAAGCGATTGTGACACAATATAGAAAAAGCAATGTACCAGTATTGCTACCAGTAAAGCGATTGTGACAATATAGAAAAAGTAATGTACCAGTGCTGATACCAGTAAAGCGATTGTGACACAATGTAGAAAAAGTAATGTTCAAGTATTGACACCAGTAAAGCAACAGTGACACAATGTAGTAAAAGTAATGTACCAGTACTGACACCAGTAAACGATTGTGAGACAATGTAGAAACGTAATGTACCAGTACTGATACCAGTAAAGCGAATGTGACACAATATAGAAAGGTAATGTACCAGTATTGATACCAGTAAAGCGATTGTGAGACAATGTAGAAAAAGTAATGTACCAGTATTGATACCAGTAAATCGATTGTGACACAATCTAGAAAAAGTAATGTACCAGTACTTATACCAGTAAAGCGATTGTGACATAATGTAGAAAAGGTAATGTTCCAGTATTGATACCAGTAAAGCGATAGTGACACAATGTAGACAATGTAATGTACATGTTCTGATAACAGTAAAGCGACAGTGACACAATGTAGTAAAAGTAGTGTACCAGTATTGACACCAGTAAAGCGACAGTGACACAATATAGAAAAGTAATGCACCATTATTGATACCAGTAAAGCGGCAGTGACACAATATAGAAAAGTAATGTACCAGTATTGATACCAGTAAAGCGATTGTGACACAATCTAGAAAAAGTAATGTACCAGTACTGATACCAGTAATGCGATTTGGACACAATGTAGAAAAAGTAATGTTCCAGTATTGATACCAGTAAAGCGACAGTGACACAATGTAGACAATGTAATGTACATGTTCTGATAACAGTAAAGCGACAGTGACACAATGTAGTAAAAGTTATGTACCAGTATTGATACCAGTAAAGCGACAGTGACACAATGTAGTCAAAGTAGTGTACCAGTATTGACACCAGTAAAGCGACAGTGACACAATATAGAAAAGTAATGCACCATTATTGATACCAGTAAAGCGGCAGTGACACAATATAGAAAAGTAATGCACCATTATTGATACCAGTAAAGCGATTGTGACACAATATAGAAAAGTAGTGTTCCAGTATTAATACCAGTAAAGCGACAGTGACACAATATAGAAAAGTAATGCACCATTATTGATACCAGTAAAGCGACAGTGACACAATGTAGAAAAGTAATGCACCATTATTGATACCAGTAAAGCGATTGTGACACAATATAGAAAAGTAGAGTTCCAGTATTGATACCAGTAAAGCGACAGTGACACAATCTAGAAAAAGTAATGTACCAGTACTGATACCAGTAATGCGATTGGGACACAATGTAGAAAAAGTAATGTTCCAGTATTGATACCAGTAAAGCGACAGTGACACAATGTAGACAATGTAATGTACATGTTCTGATAACAGTAAAGCGACAGTGACACAATGTAGTAAAAGTTATGTACCAGTATTGATACCAGTAAAGCGACAGTGACACAATGTAGTCAAAGTAGTGTACCAGTATTGACACCAGTAAAGCGACAGTGACACAATATAGAAAAGTAATGCACCATTATTGATACCAGTAAAGCGGCAGTGACACAATATAGAAAAGTAATGCACCATTATTGATACCAGTAAAGCGATTGTGACACAATATAGAAAAGTAGTGTTCCAGTATTGATACCAGTAAAGCGACAGTGACACAATATAGAAAAGTAATGCACCATTACTGATACCAGTAAAGCGACAGTGACACAATGTAGACTGGACCTGTACCAGTACACGACTGTCAGCCACAAATGGACAAAGTCAGACACTGCGTTTCGAAAAGGTGGAAACACGTCTACTGCAAACCAAAAAGTCTGTCAACAAATCATATTCTCCTGGTTTGTCAGAAAGCACACTAAAGGCCTCTTGCTTCATAAGTAGGTCACTTTCACATTCTCCTTGTTTGTCAGAAAACACACTAAGGCCTCTTGCTTCACAAGTAGGTCACTTCCACATGCTCCTGGTCCGTCAGTCAGTAGATCACTTTCACATTTCCCTGGTCTGACATGTAGGTCACTTTCACATTCCCCTGGTCCCTCAGTAGGGCCATTTCGCACTCTCCTGGTTTGTCAGTAGGTCACTTTCACATTCCTCTGGTCTGTCAGTAGGTCACTGTCACATTCCCCTGGTCCCTCAGTAGGTCACTTTCACATTCATCAGGTCCCTCATTAGGTCACTTTCACATTACCTTGGTCCTTCAGTAGGTCACTTTCACATTCCCCTGGTCCCTCAGTAGGTCAATGTCACATCCCCCTGGTCCCTGTCGGTCACTGACACATTCATCTGGTCCTTCATTAGGTCACTGAAACATTCCCCTGGTTTATTGTTTGTTTGCTGCACTAAGCAATTTTCCGGTCCATAAATAATTGTGTCTGGACCAGACAATCCAATGATTGACATCATGAGCATTGATCAACGCAATTGGGATACGATGACTTTCAGGATAGATTTCTTGTCCTTAAAAACAAAGAGGTTAAGGTGTCAGATAAAAAATACATGGCGACAGATTATTTATGATAACAGACGTGCATGAAGGAGTGTATCTCCAAGGCTCACGACTTATCTTTCACGTTATTTTATTTCGGAGTGATCCCTTCCAACAAATACCAAAAAAGTCAAGGTCAAGGTTATGGCACGTGGACATGTGGACAGCGCATTGCAAGCTCCATCCAAGCGCGTGACACCGTCGGTAAACTCTCGGTAACATCGCTACCATCAGTGTCAGAGCGGGCATTACAAGAATCTTGAAATTTGCCATCTAACCTCAAATGTAGTAATGTTTGTACTTTTGTTTATGTCTAATACAGTTATTTTTTTAAAGGTTTACGATTGACAAAATTTCCCAGATGAATTAACCTCTTTGTTTGTTTGACCGGATTGGTTCGAGAATGCAGACGAACGAAGAATCAACAAGCTTCTGCCTAACATTCTATACCAATTACAGGATAGTTGTAATGAAAAAGAAATTCAAATTGACAAATAAAGAAAATAATAAAGCAAGGGTACTATCAGTATTCGTTGTCACGGCAGTCATCACTGGTTTGCAAACATAACAGTCAGTCGGTTCAACTCCTAGCATGGTTGTAGCCCAGTTGGGAGCTTTGACTGGTGGCAGCGATAGTTTTGAGAGCTCCGCGAACAGGATATCGCTGTGAGGAATTTGGGCGCACAGGCCACAAATTGAGTGAAGTTAATCAACGTTGGTCGCAGACAATAGCTGGATGGGTGACCGCGTTTGTCAGCTCGGCTCCTGAGAGTTCCTTGGGCATGTGTCCTGCTCCACATGGAAGGACACACTAATCAGACAAGTGACAACATATTTTCGAAATATTTTTTTTTTCTTTTACCCAGCAGTAA
Organism: Haliotis rufescens; assembly: GCF_023055435.1. Taxonomy (NCBI): domain Eukaryota; kingdom Metazoa; phylum Mollusca; class Gastropoda; order Lepetellida; family Haliotidae; genus Haliotis; species Haliotis rufescens. Next base: position 466,065 of record NW_025963783.1, read on the forward strand.
ACGTGGATACCGGACACAATGTGATGGTGTTGTGAGTGTTACCCTTCATGGCAGCGTAGGTTGTATACTCCCCAGGGAGCTGAACATGAAAACTGATAATGTCCCATTAGCAAGGGTAATATTGGTAGCGCTGTGAGCAATACAAGTACATACATTATAAGTATTAGGATGGCACAGACCAGGGGAGAGAGGTTAGTTTGTACAGCGGGATGATGCATTTGGTTTGAGTGGATGTTAACGTCATACCTATTGTTTCGATATAGACGATTGCCAGGACATGTTAACTGATTGACATTATGGTTCGGTTGACCATTGTGAGGACATGTTAACTGATTGACGTCATGGTTCGGTTGACCAGTGTTAGGACATGTTAACTGATTGACGTCATGGTTCGGTTGACCATGGTTAGGACATGTTAACTGATTGACGTCATGGTTCGGTTGACCATTCTTAGGACATGTTAACTGATTGACGTCATGGTTTGGTTGATCATTGTTAGGACATGTTAACGGATTGACGTCATGGTTCGGTTGATCATTGTTAGGACATGTTAACGGATTGACGTCATGGTTCGGTTGATCATTGTTAGGACATGTTAACTGATTGACGTCATGGTTCGGTTGATCATTGTTGGGACATGTTAACTGATTGACGTCATGGTTCGGTTGACCATTGTTAGGACATGTTAACTGATTGACGTCATGGTTCGGTTGACCGCAGCTGCCCATCCTTACTGAAATCATGAGGTGGGTTGAGAGCATCGTTAATGTTACAAAGTGTTATTGATTGATTCATTTGTCGTATGTATTCTGACGTACGTCGGGATACTTTCAATTGTTGACGTGAATACTTGCATCAATAAAGAGACTTTGATGTATATGTTAATCTCAATTTGGTTTTCAATTCATTTCATGGTGAACTTTCTTGTTGTTCATTGCCGAAATATTTCGGAAGCGGGATTAAAACGCTACTGGGTGTTGAGTACAATCGCACTGTCTATACACCAGAGATAAACAATAGTTTCTACTTTGTTTACCGATTCATGTGTATTTATGTTGTGAATGTTTCGCATGTGGCTAACGCTCGGACAAGGGATTGGAACTACAACATTGCAGCGCCGTGCAGCATGTTTATCCCAGTTGACACACCTCAGCTGCCTCAAGTCCACTCAGTTTGTAATAATCACTACCACGTAGTGACAGGCCTCACTCACTCTGCATGACTACACACAGGGACTGAGACGGAGCATGGTACAGGATCATCTGTTTCCGGGATCTTTTGATCTGGAAGTGCTCTTTAAGATAAAGTCCAATAAAGTAAACGAAATAGATTAGAATTAGTTTTCACATACTCAACAGAAATTTTGGTTTTCATCCCTGACCATGATATTTAACATGCAAGTTTTATGTTACTCGCTGAAGAGGTACCATTGTTATAAATTACGTATAAAAATAAATTGGAGGGTATAGCAAAGCTTACACACACACTTAAGGTCAATCATATTGCCACATATCTATAACAAACTTTTGGAATGTGAGTGCATATATTTAAACGTATCTCCACCAAAATATACCATCAGGGTCAAAAAGCTAAATATGTTCTTCGTTGCATCAGTAAGTGTTCAGACATGCCCATTGTACCGACATTACCATGCATGGATGATCTACAACAAAACCAGTTTTATACAGTAAATAATGCACTAGGAAAGATGTTGAAGTTGGAAGCTTGGCTACTGAAAATGAATATCTTTTACCCAGCAGTAAACGTGGATACCGGACACAATATGATGGTGTTGTGAGTGTTACCCTTCATGGCAGCGTAGGTTGTATACTCCCCATTGGTATCCATTGAAATATGCAACGAAAATGTCCATGACGACATTACATTCTGTGCTTGCACCAGACGTTACTGCGTTGACATATTCAACATATGCTAAATGACACAGCAAAACCTTCTGCAAAGACTACTAAGGATCTTCAGACTGTGTGGACTGAACTCACTGCAACAGTGGCTGCAACAGATAAAGATAATTTGGAAGAACTACCGCAACACGGGAAGCATGTCTCTGATGGCCTCGGAGAAATCTTGGCAACCTACGATAATTCCTCATTACAGACACCATCATTGGAGTACAATATTAGAGAATTACGGGGTCTTGACAAGGCAACGCAAACAATGCGGGGATCACTCATCCGTGATAGAGCAATCTAGATGAATTCGACCAGGATATAGCTTATGAGAAGGCCAAACTTACACAGGCAGACGATGAATTGAGTAGATGCCATGTTGCAGAAGGATTGCGTAACTTAGAAGATGAAAGATCGGCCCGCCTAAAGCAGATTCCACTAATAGAGAAACACTTCGTTCACAAATCAGTCAAATTCAAGAAACTATTGATCAAGTCCTCAGTGATGATACTACACTGGCCAAACAAACTAAAATATTGTTCAGTTACCAGTATTTTAACTGCATTGGCATTAATTACATCAACACTGACTCTCGTCTTAACCTGGGGCGGTGGTGATACAAGCGGTGTCACACCTCCAAGGCCGGATGGTGTAAAAGTGTGGAAAAAATGTATTTAAAGGCATTAGGATAAGTACTAGCAAAGCTCGATGGGAAATCCGCATCTGTACTTCACAGCATGATAGGGAGTATTGTATACTGGCTCTTGAATTTATCAGCTAACACCACCACTTGACTAAGTCTAAACTTGTGGGCAGTCATTGTAGCAATTTGGCTGTTGAACATAGCCACTAAAGACTATTTATCCAAATCATGACTAAACGAGCCGTGATTCAAACCTACTATGAGTGCTGTTTTTCCATCGATATGTTTTGGGCTGCAATATGTGGCTTTACAACTTGTGGCTGTGGTTTTACTTTTCCTGTTTTGCCTGTAATTGTTTGCGCTATTAATTCAGTGTTAATATCTGAATTTATACCTGTTTTTTGTTGATAACAATTGATAGCAATAACAATTTTACTATTATATCCTACAGCGTTACCACTCTTAAGTTCCATGTTACTCGGAGACATGTTTAGTCCCGCTCCAAAGTCATAGTCTACTTTTGATTGAGCGTACTGTTACACATCTTGATAACGCTTTATAGAAGATGGTTTGTCAACTGGTGAAGCAACAGCATCCTCTACAGTTGCAACAAACTGTTTATGTGCATCAATTGCCTATACATAAGTTCGTATTGCTTCATTAACTCTTACAACTCCTGGGTAAGTAAAATTATTTTCAGTTTTATCATAAAGAAAGTCATTCCAAGCATTATCGGCATCTTGTGGTTGCTCAACCTTTTGAACGGTAAAAGCAACACCACCCTTAAAGTTCATAAGATTATCTCTCCAGTCGTTACTCGTGAGATCAAAACTCGGAAGTAGCCGACCTCTTTTCAGTGAATCATCACTGACTTCTTTAACAGAGTGTGCACCAGCGTATGGAATACCTAGACCATGGTTAACTCCACACAGACGCCAATCTTTAGAAGTAGAAACATAAAATTCCTTACAGCTATGTTCATATGCCCATCTATTGTACAGATTATTTGATGCATTCCATGCTTAATCCTGCGATAATGGGGCACTTATTTCCGTTTGCCTAATCGAAATTTCGATGGTCCCACATTCGAAACTAAACGCAGTTGTTGTTGAGAATATGTATGATACATAAATAAATCCGCATTACAAACTGCTATTTTGTCTATTTAAAATATGTATTTTAAAATATGTATTTTGACTTATAATTGGATAAGAATGTACAAATGCGAAGACACTACAGCAGAACTCACTTCTACGAACATCGCAAAACTAGGTCGTGGGGTCATTAATATACATGCGTTATTCCTTTTATGGAACAATAGGCTTGTATCAATTCCGAGTTCAATTCATGTGTAGATATATTTTCAGGCTTATATCGCAACCAATATTTATGATTAAATAATTTTGTTGTACTGGAAAAAGTGGAATGAGTGGTATTGCCTCTGCAAATTTAATTTGAAGTAGATTTAAGTTTCTTGATTTGTAACAATTTTTGCAAAACTATCATAGAACGAGTACGGTCAGCTATGATGACGTTATTCAAACTTCAAAGACTTTGTGTGCCTTTCGTGGACTTAAATCACACTAAATAGTTTACAAAGAAATTTCCGATCAATATTACAACATGAGAATAATATATATTGCTACATACCCATGAAAAGTAATTACAATTGTGAGCCCAATGAATGACTTTGTCAACCAAGCCCAGCAATTTACAATCTAGGCCCACCTGTTTCGATCACTATATGACGGAAGAAGTAGGCCCACATTTTAGGAAATGGATATAAGTAAGCCAAACTGATGAAGCTGAGCGATTTATAAATGTGGTCCCTCATATTGCAACCACTATGACGGAAGAACGTCTACCCACTAGGCGATATACACATGTGGGCCCACTGGTTCCGATCACCATATATGACGAGAAAAATATGGGCCCACATTTCAGAAAATGCATGGTTTTCAATAATTAAGTGGAATTTCGCAATTTATAAATGTGGTCTCTCCTGTTGCAATCAATATGATGGAACAACGTCTGCCAACATTTAGGAATTGATTATCAGCACTATAATACAACCTAATGAAGCTAGACGATAAAGCATTACAATATAAACAGTTAAAGCGGGGTATTATTACAGATCTCAAAGTTTCTGTATTAGATGTAAAACATCAACCTGTACATATATGATATTTGAGTGTGACACTCAATATAACAGAAAAACGGTTTCTTCTTTGGGACCTTGAATTCATAACCTTAGACATTGTGATACAATTACGCTTTCCGATCTTGGAGCCACAGAGGTATTAAATAAACCCGATATTGAGGGCAAATTATATGCTTACCACTTACAAGATAATGTATACATACGGAAAGAAATTATATTCACAGGATCAGCACCTAATCTAGGAGTTTTAAATGATGTCGACGTTAGTAGACTACATAAAAACAATTTATGTCTATCTTAACATAATGAATAGTGGGATCGTACTCGGGGCTTATATCCGCTAAAAACGAAAGAGAGTATTAGTCACTCACCTGCCAGAAGAACCAGGTCATAAGTTATTGAGTCGTTCAGCAAGATACGAGCCTAAATTTGATTACTGAATTAAATGATATATTAAATAACTTGAAGGATATATGCGATGGTGCTACATTTATTATGGAATTCTTATTTCGGGATGCACCAGAAATGCCTTCGAGATATTACCGGGTCTATCAATTAAATGGCTTAAGAAACATGAGAGTCAACATTGTAGTATTATTCAGTCAGGAACAGGGCTTGCTACAAACCTTGAGTGGGTCCAAGTTAAAGGGGGTTGAATTATTTCGCTTACAAAGATATTTATGCCATATGATATACATCTAATAAGGTTGATGTATACTCTCAAGTCATTATCGCCCAGCCAATTAAAAACTCTTATGTAATATAATAACATACATTATGTGTTTATACCCGGCGCTCGATAAAGCATCTGAAAAGATGGATACTGTTGACGGATTTCGATTGCACCAAATAAGTGACATAAAATATCACATAGAGAAGGAATGGAAATATACACGTGGATTATACAAGAAAACATTGATGCAGAGCATCAAAGTTCCCCGCCATATGTGATGCCTCACAAACGCATAATTATGTTACTGAAATGCATCATTATATTAACCACAAATAACACAACGCTGTTGTGGAAAAAGATATTATATATTTTGAGTATTGGGCAATACAGTTGATACATTTGCATAGTGTAGCTCTATTTAAAAATAGTTTCTTGTTTAACGCTGCACTCAGCATTATTCCAGCCATATGACGGAGGTCTGTAAATAATCAGTAATAGATCACATTCTTTTTACAATTAGCATTTGGTTATAATAATGTAAATGAAAATACTAAGGGCTCCGTATGGCAAAAAAGTCATACTAGATAAGGTCTTTTTGTCACAACCACAGATGCACATACTCAAAATATTATCACGTAGTTGGAGAACATTTCAATACCGGGACTAATCAACAACGGAGATTCCTCGTCTCTTGTTTTACGTTTTTTGGTCAGTTTTTTTGTATTTCTTTCTTTCAAAGAATAGTAATTGTGATCATGATGAGTTGAGTTACTTGGTTGTTTTTTCTATATACTGTTTTTTATCCAGTGTCAGTAACTGTGGAATGTGGTTTACTTGTAACAATGACTGGTTTGAGTTCATATGATGATGATTGATTGGTTTGTAGTTTAACGCCGCACTCAGCAATATCCCAGCTATATGACGGCGTTCTGTAAATAATCGAGTCTGGACCAGACAATATGAGCATCGATCCACGCAATTGGGATCGATGCCTCTGACCATCCGATCCCGTTTGTCGCCTCTTACGACAGGTAGTCGCCTGATATATATACTGTTAAGATGTAACATGACAATTCATCCATACTACTAAACAGAAGTAAAACCGCTTGTCCATTCGGATCAATCTGACCAAGACCATTCCGCTGATGAGAGTCAAATAATGCATACGAATCGAAATCCGTAAAAATTGCAATGGAGACATCATTAAAAGTTACCAAAAGTGACGGGGATATCAATATTGCTTTTTGAAATGATTCTATGAAATTTGTTTTTCCTGCTTCAATATTTGGAGCACCTGTGACGGAGCCATAAAACTGATCTGTTATGTAGACAATATCGTTTGGGGGAGTGGCTGCTGGGAACTGATTATGACCTAAATACCCCTCATAGCCTTCGGTGTTATTATGTGGCTGTAGAGAGCTGTGCCTTCATCCAACAGATTATCGAGGTCAGTGGAACACGGTACAGACGCAAATAGATTTGAGCTATGGGACACAAAATATATGAGTGACAAGAGCTACGGCTGTACATTGAATTCCATTAAACGGTTGAAAAATACTACAGCCTTGATGTAAATTCGCTGACACACAACTCCGATTTTGCTTTGACTTTGCTACCAAACGTTTCACATGTGCGGTGCACTGATTAAAAAAAACACGGGGGACTGGGTTAATTCAAAATACGGAATATAACTATTCCAAATATTTTCAGTGAACATGAGCATCCAAACAATCAAAAGTGTGGTATGTAGAATATGGAATTCAGCCATATTACATTTAAATTGAGATGTCGTCGTTGTTCATGAATAAGCATATTCAGAACATAATTTTTATGATGCTGTTATTTACGATCTCCGGAGCACAGTTCTTCTTTTGTATACACCGTGAAAATTAGAAAATTAGTCCTTGAGGAAAAAAGGACATCGGATTACACATTAATGGTTTAATAATGTCAGCTAATGACCAGAAACGGTCAGATGCATCAATCAACTACACAAAGACGATTTTGAAGTATCTCTTATTGCTGGAAAAGAATAGCATCAACATTCGACGCATATGATTTGTATGTTTTGTTTCCGTAAATGCGTGGCTTGAAATTTCAAATAAACCAACATGTCGACATACATGCCACAAATTTAACGTTTCCCGTATACTTCCCCGCCTTAAGGGCGGGGAAGAATAAAAAAGTATCCCAGAGCTGAGAATGCTTGCGATGGAGCGGACACTGCTCATGTAGCTGCTGGCATGAAACTTGGTGTAGCCAGTGTTGGTTTATTATCAACTATAATCGCCACACCTATCGTACTTGGTATGGACGTAGCAGCCGGGGTCTCTGGGCTGGCAGGAATAACTCTTTAATTTATTTCTCATAAGTTGCCAAAGAAAGCCTTAAAACATGATTATTCGTGTGGTCGCTGGTTTGATCAAATTCTCGTAAGACCAGTGGCAAAAAAAGTTAAGTGAACAGGAGAGATAACAAGGGCGCCAAGTATTCCATGCCAAAACAAAAGAACTGGTTGGAGATTAAAAATAAATTGTTTCCTCGATACATCATTGGATCTCACTGCATAAAAAAATCATTTAGACAAATGCCCTCATAAGTCTATAATAATGGATGATTACAAGCCAACAAAGGAAGAAATTGAAACAGCTGTCGAAGCATTTATGCTCCGGGACAAAATTATCAACTGGCGAGAATTACCACAAGGTATATATTATATCAGTGATGTCAACCAATCGAAATGTTGTTATCGATTGTTTCTTTACAATTTCGGAGAGGAGTATACAGTCTGGTCTCCCAGTAAAATGAAGGAAGAACTTAGTAAAAATGTTGAATAACACTTTGTTCAAAATTATGGTATGCATATGAGTAAAAATATTTGCATTACAATGTAGTTCAGTTTCACGATAATCATTTGTTCACATCACGGTTTGCATGGGAAAATTGCCTCTGTAGTAGCAGTATAGGGGTATAAATCTGGCTCCATTGTAAGTGAATCAGAATCACCATACCTTTACTACTTGGCGTATTCCACTGTTCTACTTCTAATAAGCTTATGTTGATGGAATTTGTGGTAGGAGGCGTTGCTGCGGAGCTTCTATTCATTGAATACAATCAATGACGGCCCCATCACCATGCGTAGTTTCAACTCCTTCCACAAAAATTGTTTTAGGTTCTACTCAACATCAAACCATCACTAAATATATTTTATGATCTTGTTTTTCAAACTTCCATTTGTCGCATAAAAGATGTATGTCAATACCTGTGCAGATTACTGGCAGTACGAACAACAGAAATCTGTTGTCTCAGCTAATTATAACTTATGCCAAAGAAATTGTGGTAACAATATATTAACACAAGCTGTGTGTATTAAAATGGTATGTATGATTATGTAGGGGATTTAGGGGATGTGATAGCCAGTTGAGCATCATCATCTGTGTATGCACTGTGTTCTCAACTCTGGGCTCGTATCGTCAGGTCCGTACGTCTGTTATCTCATCAAATGAATATAGCTTCGTCTCTAATGGTACCATGAAGCACTTACGTTGTAATCTATGTTTTAGTTAGTAGCTAAATATATCACGGGTCTCCAAACAATGTATACTCAACAACAAAAGTTCCTGTGACACCAATATTTTAGTGTATTTTTCAAACAAGTAAAGTTTGGTTTTCAATAGTGTAGTACATGTATGGAATCAAGTCACAAAAGAGCAACTGCTACAGAAAAGATAGATTCCATGCAAAAGTTGACTTTTATGCAAGCCCCATGCATTTTACTACCCAAGAATGGGTATAAAAACATGTGGGTTAACAGGATTCCATATGCATTGTTTGACAACAACCACTCAGAAAAACAACAAAATTACAAAAAAAATTATTCAACATTACGAAATGCCACGCCTGTCCAAAAATGAGCATCTGCGAGTCATTGGTATGCTTGAAGCAGGATCGAGTCAACGTGATGTTGCAAGACAATTTAACGTCGACAGAAACAGCATTTGTTGTTTATAGCAACGTTGGCAACAGACGAATGCAGTCAGAGACCATCCTCAGAGTGGCAGGCCACGCGTAACCAATAATCGAGAAGACAACTGGATTCGAACAACACAACAACGAAATTGATTCCGGCCAGCAACGGTGACTGCAAGAAGCATCGCTGGCCTTCAACGATTATCTTCACAAACCATACGTCGCTGTGTGCAGAAATTATCGCCAGAAGACCCGCCAGACGTCCCATTTAGACAGGAAACCACAGTCAAGCACGTCTACAGTAGTGCAGACAGCATCTAAGCTTGACGGTCATGCAGTGGGAACAAGTTCTATTCACTGACGAGTCTCGTTTTCACCTCAGCCACAGCGATGGACGGATTCGAGTGTACCGACGTCGAGGTGAACGTTACGTCAATCATTGTGTCATGGAAGAAAATCAGGTCCGGGGGCGGCAACGTTATGGTATGGGCTGGGATTACAGCAAGACAGGTCCCGTATGATATTGGTAGAGGAAAATCTCAATGAACAGCGCTACCGCGACGAGATCATCAACCCTGTTGTTCTACCGTTTTTGCGTAGTCATGGCCCAGGTATTACCTTTCAACATGACAACGCCCGGCCTCATATTGCTCGTCTTGTTCAGGGAAACAACGTGGCCCCTGGCCGGCTCGCTTCCCTGATCTCTCAACAATCGAGCACATGTGGGATGAGATGGATCGGCGCCTTTGACGTCAACCACGTGTTCCAAAGGCACTCCAGGAACTTCGAAACATGCTCCAGCAGATATAGACAGATATCCCACAGGACCTTGTGCGACGCCTGGTCAATTCCATGAAACGAAGATGTGTTGCTTGCATCGCAACCAGACGTGGACACACACGCTATGAGCTATTGATTTGTAAATTGGCATTTTGGCATGTTCATGTTTTTCATGAAATCACGCATTTTCTGAAGTCAATATGGCAAATCAAACCATTTGAACATTAAAGGGGTCTTTGACCGAATTTGTTTCAGATTTGGTAAAAAACATAACTTAAATTGATATTAGCATTAAATCTTATTCAATGTCACAGGAACTTTTGTTGTTCAGTATTATGAAATAAGTTTTTTCCTGGACCAACTTCAACCACTTGGGTTGAGATTAAATATTGCCAACTGTGGTGTTATTATTCACATTATTCGCTTAAAGCTTTTGAACACACTTGAGGCATATAAATGAGAGGCGTGGTCCAGATGAGGTGTAATATGACAATGTCATTTGTGACCCTATAACAGCATCCAGCTGTTGTTACTGTGCAGTATCCTGTCTATAAAGCAAAACTACGTGCCATGAATTGGGGTCGTCCCAAGTATGCGTTCATCACTTGATTCAACAACACATAGTCGGAATCGTACAGTGGACACTGCTTTCAGCAAATATTTCTTATGATTATAGAAATGGATTGGGCGCTTTTTTAACCTTCTACCAACTTACTCACCCACTCTTCACCACAAATATGAATTTACTTTTTTTGCAGTTTGGTACAGTAGAAAGTGTAATCTCTGGAATTCTAGATGCATTTGCAAGAGGTCTTCAACGAAGACGAGTGCAGAGCTTTCTGCTTACCATTCCTATTGTTACCGAGGAATGTATGAGTTACCTAATCTCAAATGATGTTCTATTTGAACGAACTTAATGAAGCGACAAATAATAATCAGAAATCTCTGCCAAAAGCATTGTGCTACTCTGAAAATATCAGGAGCATATTTTTATGAATCACTTTCAAATCGTGAAACATGATTAACAAGCAGTTACCGATTCAGGTTTTTTTTGGTTTATTTTTAAATTATAATTATATTCACATTTACACTAAACCCTCTATTGTTTATTTGTGCAGATTATGTTGTTTTTGATTGCACTATACTTTTGGTCTATACCCAAGTTACATATCTGGTTAATCCTTAATATGGTTCCTTGCTCAAAAGATCTGTGAAGAGAAATCTTAAATATGTCATCCTCCAGTGCCGATGAGAAATATGCCTTTTGGAATGAAATTGAACAGTTTTGTATTCTTGAGCTCAAAGTATAGTGCAAAGGATGACGCATTCGTTTTTGTAACAAAAATAATGAGCTGTTAGGGAAGAAGAACAGGAGGAAGCCGCCCACGGGAACCAAATGTTTTACCACCCTGAAAGACAAACAAAATTATGTCATGTATTTCGCCACTTTGCAGCAATACTTGCGATTGGGTTTGAACAAAATCACAAAGTTTTGAAATTCACATAGTCAAAGTGGATGAAACCTTACATCGACTTTAACACTCAAAAGCGTAAAGAAGCCACGGGTGACTTTTCCAAAGATTTGTTTATATTGCTTTCAAAATGCCGTGTACGGGAAACAGTTGCAAAATGGAAGAAATTACAAGCAAATTAAATTAATCACCACTGAAGAAAGGCTGAGGAGATTTACGGCAAAGTCAAATTTCAAAAGCATCAATATTTTTTCGGAAAATTTGGTCGTGGTGAGCATGGAAAAGGTGTCTGTGACTTTGAACCAACCCGTCACCATTTTGTAACACGCCAAAAGATTTGTTTATGCCTTCCATTACAATGTCATTTTAAAAGAATATCCCAGCGAGCATGTCAGGGTTCTCATGACAGATACGGATAGTTTGTTTTATCAAATCTGGTCCCCTGTCGGTACTTCTCTTCGTGACCCTCAAGACTTTATGTTAGCTAACTCTTATCTCTTTGACACCTCCAACTATCCCAAAGATCACCAGCTTCATTCCATGGAAAGACACAAAGTCATCGGTCTGATGAAAGATGAAGTGGCCTAGGTGGTTGTTCCATCAGAGAGTTTGTTGGACGCTGAGCCAAAAACTATAGTTTTATTTTTGACAAAACTCTCAGTAAACAGGTCGAGAAACGCACTGCCGAAGGCATTCAAGAAACCTTTAAGAAAAAACGCCTCCGTCACCACATGTTTAAAGAGTGTCTTTTCAATCACAAACAAAACATGGCCACTTATCATCAGATTCGATCCATTCACAACACCCTCTACACAGACAAAGTGACCAAATTGGCTTTAACGCCTCAAGATGACAAGCGATACCTGTTTGCAGGTGGCATCGAATCTCAACCCTATGGATTTAATCCTATTTTGAACCTTTTGTAACCTGTTCATTTCAAGAAAATTTCTAAACAATTCCCTGTCATTAGTACAATAAGTGTCTAGCAAACACGGATGATAAAGCGTATTGCAACTTCATCCCTGTGTTCCTGATATGTGAAAAGGTATTTTTTATGCAAAATGTTTTTTCACAAATGATGTAAAAATAAACTTTAATTCACTTATCTTATCAAAGATAAATAACATTTTATAGCTGGTAAACTTCTGTATGAATTTTTTTTTTTTTTTTTAAACTTGTAAGAAACTAAAACTTATATGACAGAAACTAAAAACTTGTATGGTAGAAACTAAATGTATATGTCAGAAAACAAAAAACTTGTGTAACATAAACTAAAATTTGCATGAAGGGAAAAAAATTAATAATTAACACATTATTTCATTTTTGTTTGTTTGCTCTTACAGAATGATTGGAAATCTCATGAGGTATCGATTCAGGGTGACTGGAACCCAAGGAGAAGTTTTGAAACAAGGGAGAATTCTGCAAAGAAGTCACCTTGCGGCTTGTCTTACCGGTTCTCGATGTCTCGAGAGAATGCTGAGGCATCAGGTGAATGGAGCAGCAGAAGCAGAGAGTTTGCTTCACCGGGACGCTTCTCTGTGACCAGCCAAGAAGTTGTTATTTCAAGACGGCGGTGTCACAAAAGAAGCCATAACCTGAATTGTGCAATAAAGACTGTTACGGATGTAAAGTCGATCATCCATCTCAAGTCCATCATCCGTGTCTGATGATGGGTGCTGATGAGAGGGTTGATAGTTATTTTGATGATGCACTGTCAACAATGTCTCACAGGCTTATCCTCGAAAAGACAAGAGAGCAAATGACATCGTCATCCAGACTTTTATTTGCTCTCCTTAACATCAAATACTATGAAAATGAACACTACTTGAACACGTCTTTACTTCGAGTAGAAAAGAACGAGTAGATAATCCAAGAAATTGATTCATGATATAATTCTTAAATAAAATCTATTTGTGTTTTCATTCGTGTATGTCTTTTTCTTTGTTGATGCTATCATGAAAGAAGAAAAACAGAATGTTTATATATTCATCATGAGACAGTTTGAACAGAATGTAACCAATAGATCAAATTACACTTACACACATACACTTAGTCATCAACCAATGAGATACTTTGAATTCAAATATTTACATAACCACATCCAATCATCATAGGTGGGTTGTTATTTTTTTAACACGTGATAAACTCCTATCAACCAATGAATTTCAAATACTAAAATAGTGACATGCACAAAATCACTCATTTCATCGTGTACCCTCAGAGACAGAAGTTGTGTTAGTAAAAAACAGTTTTCCATGTCGGCAAGGTTTGTGCATTTTCTTCTTAGTTCACTCAATTATTTTTTTTTTAGAAATGACTACAATAGGTAAAGCTTCATGAAAAGTACTATTGAGAAAATCAGATAATCAGCAAATCAAGAATATCTTAATGTAATGCTGCTGCTGCTGCTGAGCTATAACATGATATTGTCAATTTCTGAACCTCTTCAAACTATCTTTTTAACAGAGTGGGAAGAAAAGACAAATCTACACACACCCTTAACGAGGGAGTCATTCACCAATCTCACGAATGGTTTCCAAATCGTGACGAATGCGTGAAAAACACCAAGCGCAACTTTAACTTGCTCCGGTAGTTGCAAGGACTATCGTGACTCTCAATTTAAAACGTTTCATTTGAAGGAGGGATTGAAGGAACGCTTTGAGAAATTGTTAAAGTTAGACAAAAGAATGTGAATGTAAATTTTTAAAAAACAATCAAAACTATTGACAGCTGAATGGTGAGATGTTTTTTTTGGACTAATTGAATGAGTGTTTTGTTTGTTTGTTTTGTTTATTTATTTAATTATGATTGAAAATAAAAGTCAATGTTGAAATTTTGTTTTTTGTTTTGTATGTCATCTTCAGACACACATAGTGAGTGAATGCGTTAGGGTTTAACGCTGTTTTCAACAAATTTGTTCAGTTATATCGTGGTGCCAGGGTTTACGGCAGGAGGAAAGTCTACATCACCAATGTGATTATGTGATGCAGTGAAACCTGCGAGCTTCGGCTGGTACCTATCAATGGTGGAATGATGACAAGAGCCTCCTACATAGCAAACAGCAAAGTACTGACCATGTTAGGACCCATCTACAAAGATACCTTCGACATGAACTGGTATCTGCTGAGCGAGGTGGACCTGACTTTGAAGATGTACAGATCGGATCCTAAATTCTGCTTGATGAGCAGCGTGATCGCGCACGAATTCAAAGTTCAAATCTTGGATGCGTACATGCAGGTGTGCAAAGTCAAAGTCAACCCCGCCCTGATCTTGGCTCACAGTGAACTCTTGTGAAGTCGAATGCACTCTACCAGTACACCAAAACCGAGTTCAAGGTGACTAGCATCCCCTCCACGCAGCAAATTCACTACATAGACAACGTCACTAACCCCGTGCCTAACACATACATCATGGGATTGGTGGAAAGCACCAGTTTGAACAGGTCGTATACCGGAAATCCGTTTAATTTTAATTCAGCCATGGTGAAAAGGGTGACACTGTACATTGATGGAGACAGTGTTCCGGGTCAGCCCACCGAGGCAGACGATGTCGTGTGTTACGTCAACATGCTCGATGGCATGGCACTGTGGAAGAAAGACAAGGGAAACGCCGTCACCTTGTTTGTCTTCGACATAGACCAAATGTGTCAAGATTCGGAGTACTTGAACGTGGTGAAATCTGGGAATGTAAGACTGGAACCAAAATGCTGAGTTGAATCGTCTTGACTCAGACAAATTCCCTAATCGAAATCGATCAAGCCGGCAACGTGTTTGTCAAGTAACTTTCAATTCATCTAAGAGAAAAGCAGAGACAATATGAAAGCCTCACAGCTTAGGTGTGCCATACAGTGTGACCCGAGTTTACAATCTCATGTCATAGGTGTTTTTGCCAAAGATACTTTGTGTGCCAAAGGTGTGTGACTCATTGTCAACACAGATACTAGCACACGTGAAGGTCGTCACTGGATCGCCATGCATTTCAAAGGGAGTAAAGCAGAAATGTTTGATTCTTTATCAGAACGACCCATGGATAAAGTATTTGATCACTATTTGAAGTCTGAGAATAGCTCCTCTTACACTCGAAATAGTAAGCAATTACAATCTTCAAATTCAGATACATGTGGATTGTTTACATTGTATTATCTGTTATCTAAATTGTGGTAAATAGTGGTGAGTGGATCATCGAGCGGTTAAACATTTTGGGTTGCACGACTGCTTAAAGAAGCCAATGGCATGTTCGACCAAGCACCAAACCTCATAATTTACTGTTATACTGTTTGGCAAGATGTGTAAAGTGAGATGGGGAGATCCGTCAGCAACATTCGATTTCAAGATTCTCTGCCAACAGCAGATGAACTAAAATCATATTCCTTGGAGTCTGACAAAGTTTGTAAACATCAGTTATTCTTACGTCTCTATAGTACTTTAAACTACCACCTCGGGATTTCTGTAATAAACATACAGCAATCAGCCTATCAAAAGGATAGTGTAACAGAACTACGTCTTTAAACACTCATTACTTTGTGCTATTATCCAACCCTTGTTCGGCTCACGAATACAAAATTTTAGCATCGCAAATATTTCCGGGTCAAGGAAAATATTTTGCGGAATTCTTCCAAGATGCTGAGAGTAGAAAAAAATATGGGTATCTTGTTATGGATGTGTCGCCCTATGCTGAAGAAGAATATGGACGTTTGCGTACGGGGATATTTCCTGGTGACGTGTGCACAGTGTACTTACCACAGTAAAAACTGTGTGTGAACTAAGAAAAAAACGGATGTTCTTTGCGTCTTCGACATTTCACTTTCAACTCTCTAAACGAACAGAACTAAGGCTCGAACACCATGAATGAATGCGGGAGGTTTGATGTTGATACAGTTTCAGACCGTGTAGAAATAGAACGCAGTACTGATATGTATGGAGAAAGGTTTAGCGACAGACTGAAATCCTTCGCTAAATGGCCACTTCAGATGAAGCAGTCTCCAAAATCAATGGCCAAGGCTGGATTAATATACACAGAACAAGCCGACAGTCTACTGTTTCAAATGCAAACTTCGTGTACATCGATGAATACCTGAAGATGATCCGAGGACCGAACATTTCAGACTATCCCCTCACTGTAGCTATATCCACATGGTGTGCGAATCCAAGATCAACAAGGAAGAGTAGAAAGCATCTCTTTGTTTGGATGCAATATAACTCCATTGTCAAGCATGCACCTATTCATTTGAGGACGAGACAACCAACATTAAACAATATTATGAGCGAACTACTAGAAAAACATTTGACTTTTCTAATGATGCTGGAACAAGCTAATAGCAAGCAAAGAAAAGCTTTGCTGATGCTTGCAACACGTGAACAGTTTATGAGTGTTATTAGTCAGATATTCAACATTGTGAGAGGGAATATCCACCTACCAGATGAGGATAAAATGCAACTGTTGCGTCGCAAGAAGTGCATTCGATCCTTGGCGAGCAAGACAGTAAGGCGACGTGACTAACGTGAGAGGATACTTGCACATCATTCTGTTCTCCCGGTTTGCATAAGAGTCTATCAAGCATACCTCTCGTCAATACAGTCGGACAACATTCATCATGACGAAACCTTTGGTTCTTCTGTCAAGGGAGGCGTATCAGAGGTTGATGACCAACCAAAACAATTATACCTAATAGACTTGACGATGACACACGTGTTACAGAGGGACAAAGTGAAAGCGAGCTCATGCTTCAAGCTCATGGCCAGTTAATCATAGACATTTCCTCAACGAAGACAATAGGGAGGTTAATGGCTTTGTGGTTGTTTGTTAAAGAAAACATGCTGATTGGACATTTGAGTTTGGATAAACATTTACAAGTTGTGATGAGTAACGGTGATGTATTGCATAATTCAAACATTGTGGATTTGATTCGGTATTTCATCATGTCACCCCGTGTTCAAAGCAGACGACATCCGGAGGGTTACCAGGAATTGCATAAACTTTTAAGACATTTAAATGTTCCAAAGCATTTCGTAAAAGGAAGACAAAAGAAAGCATGTAAAAACTTTAGTTTTGAACGAAAAGCAGTTGATGGTGTGCCCAGCAACGTTGCAAAATCAAGAAAGTTAGAACCTTTTTAAAATGTACATTAATATGTTTATCCATATAGAATATGAACAATTTGTCAATACAAATTATGCATAAGATGAAATAAAATGTTTGTGACAATTTATGACAAACTAATGTTTACTTTTACCAACTCTGTTATCCTCTTAAAAGGTTGGAATCTTTGTTCTCAATGTATAATTTCATTGTGATAAATAAAAGAAATGTAGATCTCATTTTATCGTGTTTCAAATTCCTCTTTCCTAGAGAACACTCGTTACACTATGGCTGCAGCTATTGTCCAAGGATGAGGAGTGAAACAAGGAGGAAAAGATTAAGTCTACATTGCTTATTCACATATGATGTCACAAGATCAACTTTTCATATCAGAACATCATTCACCAAATGAACAAAGCTATCAAGCACCATTTGCTTAACACCTCTAACTACTTCATAGTTACAGTTGCAAACTATAATATTCGAATTCAAGGTACCTTGGTGTTGCATTAAAACTTGAATCCGAAGGTACTTTGGTGTTGTATTAAAAATTCACATCTCCGAGGTATTTTGGAGTCTTCAGAACAAATAGTGTTCAATTAAAAGATTGTATGTGAGACGCAAACCACGTCTTGGTGTACTACCCGGTCAACAACGCATAACTTTAGTTTGTATTGAATAAAACACAATACGTAGATCAGTCTGCAGTTGACAAGGTGAAGTAAACATCACATCACTTTGTATCAATGACAAGTCATTGAAGTCGGGGTGGGGTGCTTTACCACCGTACTTCATTGTCTTTTCCACTAAGGTTGATCGAGTTGCTTCCCTTCGATTCAGTTAGACCATCAGAACATCGCTGGTTGATATCAGAAGAAAGGGTGCCGATTATCAAAAGCACTTAGTTGTTTATCTGGAAGCGAAAAATACAATGTTTTAATTTTCACTAAATATAACTTCATAGTGTTCACACAGCAAACATTCGTTCCATCTTGTCACAACATGTTTGACACGCACGCATGCACGCACACACATTTGTTGATCCAAGGCGGGGAATTGCAACTAGGTGGGAGAAGGAACCATCGTAACAATATTCTACGTGTCATTTGTAATTGGATCATTCAACACGATTCATTAAAAATATGTCGAATACACTTCAGCATAAAATTTCACACAACTCATAACCATACTTTTATTTACCATTATTATCTTGATAAACATGCTACCACCCCATTTGCACTTAAACTCGTGAGAAGAGCAAATATTAATTTTGCACTCTCATTCACCCATTGAATTTATCTTCAAAAACTTACATAGTTGCCAACTCGGTACAAACAGCTATTCAGTTCGGTCTCAATACATTATAGCATCCTTTTCCAATATTCACATTGTAACTTTCAGTGACCTAGCTTGAGCTTGTCTTGGGCGAAAAACCAGATATGTGCTGACAATACACATCACTTAACATATCTCATATGGCATCTGTCCTTTTTAACACAACCAGAGGCTGAAAATCTCGCCTGAATTTCTTATATCGGCGGTGTCGGGATACATGTGTTATTTTAATATGGAGGCTTGGGCGTAAATTAAATGAGAAATTTTGAAAGAGTGGTTTCAAAACTACATTTGAGATGGATTGATTGAACATGGAATTTACGTTAATATTTGACGATACCCGATCGTGGTTTGGTTTTCGATGTGGGGACAACGTACAATAAGATCAAACCTTGGATTTTGACGTTTCAAATAAGTTAAAAGACATACTTATCCACTTTTTGACAGGGGCGGTCGGGTAGCCTAGTGGTTACGCCGAAGACCCGGGTTCGATTCCCGACATGGGCACAATGTGTGAAGCCCATTTCTAGTGTCCCCCGCCGTGATATTGCTGGAATATTGCTAAAAGCGGCGTAAAACCAAACTCACTCACTCACTCACTTTTTGACAGAACTGGAAATCTTCGATCAACAAAGAAACTTTACTTTTCCATTTTGTGCACAATTATCGGTAACAATTAATGGAACACATTTCATATGTGACAGAGTATTGAAAACATTAACGATCCCAAAAAGAATCTGTGTACAAATAACCATTTTGGATATCAGTTAAATGAAGGAGGCGATCAAATTGATGATCTCAGGTGAATCATGGATCCAAGCATGGTGACGCAGTTGCTAGCGTTACTATCACTTGATCCAGAACAATATCGTTTAGGTTGCCACATGACAGTTCCATTTTCACGGCAGAATAACACGCCATCTTAACAGATCTTAAAAATATATTAACACTCAATCTAAGCATAAGCAGTTCATAATATTTTCAGACTATCATTCGTGTCTTCAGGCTATTCACAATATATCCAGTACACATCCACTTTTACTAGAAATTCTCGTATTATATGATGATCTAGCTACTGGCCAATACGACATCGCTTTCTGTTGGTTACCCAGCCATGTTGGATATGTTGGTAACACAATGGCTGATGCTGCTGCAAAAGCAGCACTCAACAATTCTGTGACACCACTTCTAATCCCCTACTGTGATATTAAACCCTTGATTAGATCGTACATCAGAGTTCTAATGCAAAAGATTAGGGACACCGAGGTAGGTATTTATAAATTACATAACATTAAACCAAATATCGGTTACACCTACTTGGGTTGTCAATGAATATTTATTGAAAGTTGAGGATCCTCCGTTCTGCATCCCTTTTGATGAAAGAATCACGGTCAAGCATGTCCCGCTTGACTGTGTTGATTTTTCCATCACAAGGGATAAATATTTCAAAGTTAAATCTATGAAGGATCTTTTTAATAATATCAGTTCTCATTTAATTATTGGCTTTTTCAAAGAAATAGAGTTGTGTATTAAATTTTGTGACTATAAACCATAACTCACTCACTCACTATTAAATTTTGTAAACTTGTTTTGTAAAAAAATATTTTTTTAACATTAGTAGAATAAATATCTGTGATTGTTTGTGGCTGTATCCTCGAAGGGGGTTAAAGTACTGTCAAATTATTGTCCCCCTGTGAGTATATCGTAAGTCCCTGTCATTCAAAGAATATTTATATCTACTACATTTTAACCGTAGAATTTTTGTCATTTTAATTGTGGCTAATCTTACATTACAATCGCCAGCGACTGACAGGATGGTGTAAATCCTGCTGGGGTCCATGCAGGTAGCAAAGGTACTGTAAGTCCCCATGGAGTCCAGTGTGGTGATCTAAAGCTCATTTTTATCTGTGTGTGTGTGTGTGTGTGTGTGTGTGTGTGTGTGTGTGTAACCTTTGCAAAACACTGAAAAATGCTTATTGAATGTCTGTGTGGGGTTAATAATCACGGGCTGAGAGAATATACAGTTATAAACACATGTCAACACTATTATATGTTTTCAAGATAAAATACTCTAATATAATCATAAGACAACAAACGGTATTTGAATAAGCTGAGAGGGATCAATGATTATATCATGTTTTATTAAGGTCTAAAGGTGAGATAAAGTATGTTTACAATAATAAAATAGAAAAATACCGACACAAGCCATACATGGTATTGTCGCTGTTATACATTGTTTTATAATTTCAAAAGACTTAATGTCGACACAGGACTGTGATCTTTACACTCACAAAGAGGATCAAAGAGACGCTGTCTAAATTAGTCGATCGGTTGTCAGGAGGAGGTGAGGGGTGGCTCGTTCATTTTCACACGTACGATAATTCGGGAAACGTTGATTTTGTAGCATGTATGTCGACATGTTGGTTTATTTGAAATGTCAAGCCACGCAATTACGGAAAGAAAACATACAAATCATGTGGGTGGAATGTTGATGCTATTCTTTTCCAGCAATAAGAGATACTTCAAAATCGTCTCTATGTAGTTAATTGATGCATCTGACCGTTTCTGGTCATTAGCTGACATTATTAAACCATTCATGTATAATCCGATGTCCTTTTTTCCTCAAGGACTAATTTTCTGATTTTCACGGTGCATACAAAAGAACTGTACTCCGGAGAAATATAAATATCAGCATAATATAAAATATCTTCTGAATATGCAACGATGACATCTCAATTTAATTGTAATATGGCTGAATTCCACATTCTACATACTAGGACTGCAACGAATACACTATGAGGCGAATACGATTCATATCACGAATATAGGGTAACGACTACGAATATTATTCACAATTACATTAACAAGTCTGCAGTTTATGTATTATTTATTATATTCAGTGAAATAATAACATCATAATTTATTTGACATGGCTTGTTAATTATTAATAAATTATACATTTATATACAGCACTTATCCAGGTACTAGTATCTGCTCAAATGCGACAATGACCAGTGAAAACAATACTATCAAATTAAATATTATTAGAGCATTGTCATTGAAAGAAATCTATGCATATAATGTACTATTAAAAAAGAGTAGGGGATATTTTGCTATCATACTTGTTACAAATGCAAATGAATACCAGACAAAGTAATATAGATCCTCACAGAGGAAACATTTCCAGTAAAATTCGGCCCCCAAACACAACAATGGCAACCAGAGGATCTGCACGTGATGCTGGTGATGATCATGGGGGTTGAACACCAGATTTGCACGACTTTGAATTGGAAGGTCATACCTACTGTGGAAGGACATTTGAAGGTGGAAACATCAGTTTAATTGTTTTGGAACTCAGTTTCCAAACGGGGTGACATGCGCCGACTTACACAAAATGAAAGGTTACGTGTCCTTGGCATGTTACAGGTTGGCACAACACAGACCGTTGTGGCACGGACGATGAACGTTTTACAGTCTGTCATAAGCAGATTATGGTCCAGATATCATGCTACACATTCTGTTAACGATAGACGACGCTCGGGTGACCAAGGGCGACAACTCATGCACAGGATCGGTTTATCCGTACTTTAGCCTTGAGAAATCGTTTCATTACGGCTAATCAGATTAGAGCTCGACTACAAGCAGACACTGGTGTGAGAGTGAGTGCCCAGACGATCAGAAATCGACTGCACAGAGGTCATTTACACGTCCGACGTCCTCGCGTCATTCCATGTTTCAGAGATCATCACATTAGGGCAAAACGCCGTTGGTGTCGGGATCGTCAACACTGGGATAATCGACGTTGGAACAATGTAATGTTTTCAGATGAGTCGAGGTTCACTGTGGACTTCCTGGACAGGCGTAAAAGGGTGTGGCGTCGACGAAACGAACGTTTCCATGATGTTAACGTCATTAGAAATGATCAATTTGGGGGTGGATCTGTAATGGTGTGAGGAGGCATCACTGCTGCTGGAAGACTTACATGTTGTTACCGGGACAGCATCTTGGCAGCCCATGTTGTGCCGTTTGCACGTCGTCATGGCCGCCGTTTCATCTTCCAGGATGGCAATGCAAGATGTCACAGGGCCAGGATTGTTACAGATTACCTTCAACAGCGGCATATCACCACATTACCATGGCCAGCGCTGAGTCGGAACCTGTCCCCCATCAAGCATGTCTTGGACATGCTTGGACAGCAGTTACGTCAACGTCAACACTGTCCTACTACTGTCCCAGAACTTGGTGTTGTGTTGTAACAGGAGTGGAATAACCTTGGCCAAAATTACTTGGGGCGCCTCGTAAGGAGTATGCCACGTCGTATCCGTGCCTGTCTAGCCAACAGAGTGGGGTTTACCCGTTATTAACGCTGCTTTCATGTCATGGCAACTTTGCTGTTTGTCCCTGGGTTTGGTTTTGGCCTTAGTATGGAAAATCTGTGCTTCACCGGTAGTACCATAGGTGTGGAATAAATTGACAAATGTTCTCGTAATGTCTTTTCGTCATATGTTTCCTCTTTGGGTTCACAATTTCCGTGTCATATATCTTGTAAATAAAATATCCCCTACTTTTTTTTAATAGTATATGTTGTCATGGATATTTTTAGGTACAGGGTATGCAAATATACATGATAGCATATTCATAAATATTCGATTCTAGTGGCCATGAATAACGAATTCAATTCATGAATGGTTACGGTTCGATTCACCGAATTCGCGAGTGAATCGTAACAGCCCTACTACATACTAAACTTTCGATTGTTTGGATGCTCACGTTCACTGGAAAAAATTGGAATAGTTATATTCCGTATTTTGAATTAACCCCGTCCCCGTGTTTTTTTTATCAGTGCACTGCACATGGCCACATGTGAAACGTTTGGTAGCAAAGTCAAAGCAAAATCGGAGTAGTGTGTCGGCGAATTTGCATCAAGGCTGTCATATATTTTGTGTCCCATGGCTCAAATCTATTTGCGTCTGTACCGTGTTCCACTGACCTCGATAATCTGTTGGATGAAGGCACAGCTCTCTACAGTCACATATTTAACACCGAAGGCTATGAGGGGTATTAAAGGGGCACTGATCTAACGCAATTCCCCGGACTGGTTGTTGCCTTTGTTATTGTTTTTTTCCCCCGTGAGTACCCGGATGATACGCAACGCAACTGAGCGTAACCAGAGACTGGTCTACTGTCAGCAAGGACAGCTTAATAAACTTGGAGGCTGGAGGAAATATTTGTTTTACACATTTTTGCATAAACACTGATTGGTTAACTGTGATCTATAAATATTCCGACAAAGGACGCATGTTAAATAATTTCTTCAGCCTAAACAAACAGATAAAAAGAACGGCGGAGCACATCGGATGTCGTCATTTGGAAATACCCCAGATGGTTATAGTTTAATACTTTAAAAAAGTATCCATGCAGTGAAAGCAATTTCGGATTGCGTCGAAAATACGATTACTACTCCCTTGTTGTCATCACACCACTTAGATTACCTGACAAAGGTTCCCATTTCGCATTTATTGTGTCTGGGGTAATTATTCAATCTAAATCCAGGTTTGAAGTGAAGTGAAATGTGTGTTATGTAATATGAACGTGGCAGCCCAGCAAGAGATGAATGATCAGTTGATTTACTTTTTTTGCACATCAACGGATTGTTCCAAGCCATTAAAGGATTAACAGAAAATACGTTGATTGATCAATCACTGTTATCTTGCACAGTGGATATGTCAAAAGTGAGTGTTTACATGTCTAGGTTTACTAAAACAAAGGGAATACACTCATATCATGGCGTGAAGTGCCGATGTAAAAAAAACATACTTTGTTCAAAGGGTTAACTGATAATACGTTGATTTATTGATCATTGTTATCTATCCCTCAATGGATTTTTTAGGAACCGTGGATGTTATGAAAATAGTTGTCACGTGGGCTTTCTCAGCTGACCCTTGAGACTTGACACCTATGTGAAACACCTGAAACAATCCAAGTGATCAGTTGAGAAACGAACACGGGTTATAATATCCCGAAACGATATATATATCTTTTAAAATATTTGATTGTTACAGAGACACGTGACATCGAATAAGTTTCTATGTACAGCTGCAGTCGAGTGGGATATTGTTCCTTTGTGTGGATATTCATGGATACATTCCTCGAACAAGGAAGCTGCCTAAAATTTATACGCATAAATTTGGTAGGTTGTAATTATGGTATTTTTGCATTTTGTTTTCCTTCATTTGAACCGATTCTTTCTTGTTTCTCTACGTCTTGGTTGGGAAATTCTTCAATGCGCGATAGACGTTGTTTTCACAGGTCTTTTTCTTTGTAAGCGTGTATATATTACCGTCAATTTGTAAAATGTGATTCTCTCAGGCAATTCATAAAATGTGTAAATATTTCAGTCATTTTGATTAAAAAATCAGTCCAGATTGATTAAGATTAAGGGCCTACAAACATCACAACAGATTATTATGTAGGATTAGAAGCCAAACAACATAGAAATGTACTTTTCAACGTAACATTTTCAGTCTCTTGGTGATGACATTAAACATCAAAATGTTTGGAATTCGTTATCATAATAATACAGATGGAAATGTTTTTCAGTCACTTTGTAAAATAACTGAATATTTAGACGTTTAATAAATTTGTTACACATTTTGACAGGAAAAAAATATACACACTATAAAAAAAGCAATGCTCAGATGAAATATTTACTTTGTGTTGCAAGTCAAAATAGTGTAAACGAAAATCGCAAAATTACCACGCAAGTGACTTATCAAAACTTCGTCACCATTACCGATGCTACCCACAAAGATACCTACATTTCCTTCTTATCTCGAAAACTGTATTTCATTTTGTTGATCAATGTGACCATACGGCCTTATTACTACCCATAAAAGTGACTAATGCGCTTACGAATGGCGCAGCAGAGGTCGCGAACTAGTCTAGATTTCTGCTATACATCCGGGTACTCACTTGGAAAAAACAATAACAAAGGCAACAACCAGTGTCGGGGAATTGCGTTGGATCAGTGCCCCTTTAAGGTCATAATCAGCTCCCAGCAGCCACTGCCTCAAGCGATATTGTCTACATAACAGAAAAGTTTTATGGCCCCGTCACATGTGCTCCAACTATTGATGCAGGGAAAACAAATTTCATAGAATCATTTCAACAAGCAATATTGATATCCCAGTCACTTTTGGTAACTTTTAATGATGTCTCTATTGCAATTTTTGCGGATTTTGATTCGTAAGCATTATTTGACTCTCATCAGCGGAATGATTTGGGTCAGACTGATCCGAATGGACAAGCAGTTTTACTTCTGTTTAGGATTATGGATAAATTGTTATGTTACATCGTACAACTACAGTATATCAGGCGACGACTATGCTTGTCGTAAGAGGCGACTAACAGGATCGGGTGGTCAGGCGTTGGTTGATGCATGGCATGGATCGAAATTGCGTTGATCGATGCTCATGATATTAATCACTGGATTGTCTGGTCCAGACTCGATTATTTACAGAACGCCGTCATATAGCTGGAATATTGCTGAGTGCGGCGTTAAACGACAAACCAATCAATCATCATCATATGAACTCAAACCAGTAATTGTTACAAGTAAACCACATTCCACAACAGTTACACTGGATAAAAAAACAGTTTATAGAAAAAAAAACCAAGTAACTCAACTCATCATGATCACAATTACTATTCTTTAAAAGAAAGAAATACAAAAAAAATGACCAAAAAACGTAAGACAAGAGACGAGGAATCTCCGTTATTGATTAGTCCCGGTATTGAAAGGTTCTCAAACTACGTGATAATATTTTGAGTATGTGCACCTGTGGTTGTGACAAAAAGGACCTTATCTAGTATGACTTTTTTGCCATATGGAACCCTTAGTATTTTCATTTACATTATTATAACCAAATGCCAAGTGTAAAAAGAATGTGATCTATTATTTGAGTATGTGCATCTGCCAATGTTGTTCGCAGTTTTGATACTATTTCAACATGTTTACATTTGTGCCAGAACTGAATAAAGAAATTAATAAAGACCCAGGCTAGAATAGGTCTTCAGAACCCATGCTTACCGTTAGAGCCGACGAACAGGATTGGGTAGCCAGGCTCGCCGATTTGGTCGATGCACAACATCATATTCCAATTGCGTAGTTCGATGCTCTTGGTGTCAATCACTGGATTATCTGGTCCAGACTCACGCCGTTATATGGCTTGAATACTGTCGAGTGCGGCGTTAAACAAGAAACTATTTTTAAATAGACCTACCCTATGCAAATGTATCAACTGTGCACATTGCCCAATACTCAAAACAAATAAAACACAATTTTCCACAACCGCGTTGTGTTATTTGTGGTTAATGTAGTTATGCTCCTTCATGCCTTTCAGTAACATCATAATTACGCGTTTGTGAGGCATCACATATGGCGGGGAACTTTGATGCTCTGCGTCAATGTTTTCTTGTGATATATAAGGAGAGGTTATTTCGTTTTGTTTAGTCATTTGCAATGATGAAATTTCTACTGGACGTTGTTTTTGGCGGAATTTTGATTGCCTTGGGTGTCGGGGTAGAGTTTACCCTGATATCATATCAGCATGGATGTACATGGGATTCACAAACATTAACCTGTTCCTCTGGTGGGGGAACAATATGTACCCATGCTCACGGGGATGTGTATAAATCAATAACCTTGATTCGCTTGAAGGGATACAATGATCATCTACAAATTAACATGAAACTTTTTCCAATGTTGAAGGTGAGTGAAGTTTTATCTTACTTTTTATCTGACCATGAATATTATCGATATTTCTTATCCCCTGCATGCTTGATGAAACATGTCATAATTTAATAGATTAATTCAAAATATCAGTTACACATCGCGAGGCTATCCATGTTATTCAGCAATATACCAAGTCAGCGTCCGTTTCCATTCAAGGGAGGGTAGTCACGTAGAACTAGAGTTATTGAGACGCTTAACATTCTCGAGAAATTCAATAGTGATAGGTGGTTGGTATTGATATGGTTCACGTGACAGTTGTTTGAACAAAAGCTCTTCGCTAACGTCGAATACGTTATTGGGGAAAAGCTCACCATTTTTTTTTCAATAAAGAATAGAACACACACACATGCATGCACACACACGCACGCACGCACGCACGCACGCACGCACGCAAAGAACTAAATTCATTTTGCATTTTCAATCTTTCAGGCAGTTATGGGAAACGGTGTATAGTGCGAAGAAAATTTTGCCGGATTTGTATGTATGTGTGTGTGTGTGTGTGCGCGGTCACCTATTTAGAAATATAATTGTAATGATTGCTAAAAGACTTGTAGGTCGTTTGTAAATTGATGAAAACAACAAAAAGTTCTAGCGCAACTTTGACTACTTCTTCTTCTGATACTACTACTGTTGCTGATACTAGTGCTACTACTGCTACTACTACTACTATTGCTACTACTACTGCTGCTGCTACTGCTACTAGTGGAACTACTACTACTACTCCTGCTGCTACTACTATTGCTACTTCTACTGCTGCTGCTACTAGTGCTACTACTACTACCCCTGCTGCTACTAGTGCTACTACTACTCCTGCTGCTACTAGTGCTACTACTACTGCTGCTACTAGTGCTACTACTACTACTCCTGCTGCTACTAGTGCTACTACTACTACTCCTGCTGCTACTAGTGCTACTACTACTACTCCTGCTGCTACTAGTGCTACTACTACTACTAGTGCTACTACTATATCTACTAGTGCTACTACTACTACTCCTGCTGCTACTAGTGCTACTACTACTACTCCTGCTGCTACTAGTGCTACTACTACTACTAGTGCTACTACTATATCTACTAGTGCTACTACTATATCTACTAGTGCTGCTACTACTACCACCACTGCTGCTGCTGCTACCAGTTTTCCCTCTGCAAATGCTACACATTATGTTACAGCTCCCGCTGCTTCTAGTACTAGTACCCATCCTGATGCTGATGACGAGCGTGATGACAACGATCTCGGGGTAGTTGTGGGAAGCATGACGGGTATTATAATAATAATATTTACTGCCATCAAGAAAGCTATAACATAGAAAACTCGAGGACTTCCGATATTTTCAGTCTAAATCAAAGTCGTTGCCATGGAAACTCGAAAAATATATATTTTTTTAAAATCCCAAACTATCAAAAGGCACCAGTTCACCACTCGACCTATCTATGTGCGAAGTGTGATGAAGAAATATGGTACGGTTTTCAAGATCTGCTCCGGAAGCGAAATGTGACGGACGGACGGACGGCACCCATTCCTATATCCCCCTTCCACTTCGTGGCGGGGGACAATAATTTCATTACATTCATCTCATGACGATCGTTGAGTCGCATCATCATTTCGACATAAAAAAATCCCCTGTAGTGGTGGTATAGGTATATAAATCTGGCTCCAGTGCAAGTGGTCCAGGACCCCCATCATCTGTGCTACTTACAAGATATGTTTGATCTTTTCTGTAATCATTTTAATTCAAAACAAGGGGAGTCAGTTTGGCCCAGGAGGGGAGCTGAAGCTGGATGGAGTGTTTTCACCCTGGCTTTGGGAGTCCTGTGAGCCTAGGCCCAGATGACTCTGGAGACAAATTTAGGGGGAGTCGTTTGATCATACACCGCCACAAGCCATCAATGAACACGTATCAAGGCTATTTCATCCCATCCACCTTCTATGAACTCATTTAGCAATGGTTTGGTTTGGTTTGGTTTGTTGTTTAACGCCGCATTAGCAATATTCTAGCTATATGACGGCCGTCTGTAAAATAATCGAGTCCGGACCAGACAATCCAGTGATTGACAACATGAGCATCGATTCACGTAATTGGGATCGATGAGATGCATCAACCAGCGAGCGAGCCTGACCACCCGATCCCGTTAGTCGCCTTTTACGCCAAGCATGGGTTGCTGAAGATCTATTCTACCCCGGATCTTCCCGGGCCATTCAGCAATGATCACCCCACCTATTTACACATATTTCTGTTTAATTGGCTTCCTGTGTTTTCGGTTTCCTCATCGTGTGTTCTCTGTCCATCAGGCCCATGAAGATCCGGGGTAGAATTGGTCTTCAGTAACCCATGCCGTAAAATGCGACTATGCTTGTCGTAAAAGGCGACTTACTGGATCGGGTGGTCAGGCTCGCTGACTTGGTTGAAGCATGCGCGGACCGATGCCCATGATATTAATCACTGGATTGTCTGGTCCAGACTCGATTATTTACAGACCGCCGTCATATAGCTGTAATAGTGATGAGTGCGGCGTTAAAACAACAAACCAACCAACCCTGTCATCATGTTGTTACAGTTTTATCCTCCTGTTGTCATTGTTTAACCTACTCACGTTTTTCTCTCTTTTGTATGCACTTGATTTTACTTTCAATGCTCGACTTGTTATATGTTCTGTACATACTGATTATTCAGCAGTTACAGTTTGCATTGCAAGATAGCTGCGCCTGCCAAGCCAGCACAGAGGATTGCCTGTCAGCCAGTTCAGGAGATCATCACCAGCGGTAAACATCCTATTCTTCTTTCATTCTAACACTAAAACAGTTTGGTTTTTTTTAAAACAAACTGAGAACGTGCGGTGCCACGGTATTTTTATCCTTAAAATAATGAGTGAGTAGTATAGGTAATGGGGGTTCTGCCGCAATTCCACTGGAGCCAGATTCATATACCTATACTGCTACTACAGGTGGCATTTTTTATGCGTAAATGATTATGCGATTCAATGATAGTCATCAGTTGTATTAAACGAAACATCAATATTAATTAATAATGGATAAAATTTACTATAGCCCACGAGGATATTGGAAAGGTGTAGGAGCAATAAAAAAATTAGCCACCGCGGCTAAGGTATCTAAAGATGTAGCCAAGGATTGGTTAAAGAAACAAGCGATGTGGCAAATATATTTACCGGCACCGCGTTATATACCGAGGAAGAAGTTTGATATTTTTACAACGAATGAAGTTCATCAGGCTGACCTCTTGTTTCTTCCCCACGATAAGGTAAAACGCAAAACGTATAAATACGCTTTAACCGTAGTGGATGTGGCCAGTCCATACAAAGAGGCTGAGCCATTAACCTCGAAAGATTCAACAAAAGTAGCTAATGCACTGAGCCGCATATATAAACGTGGACCGCTAAAATAGCCTAAGCTATTTCAAGTAGATCCCAGTCGCGAGTTTATGGGATCGGTAACTAAACTGTTAACAAAGCACGATGTCGAAATCGTCCGTGGTGAAAGAGAGGCCCACCGCAGTCAAGCTATCGTCGAAAGATGTAACAGGACATTAGCGGAACGTTTGTTTGGCTATCAGTATGGGATCGAAATGAAATCAAAGCGATTGAGATCAACCGAATGGGTGACACGATTATCAGCTGTTGTATCAGCGCTGAATAATGAAGTAACGAGATTAATAGGGAAGAAACCATCCGATGCGATTAAAATGAAATCCGTGATTTCCGAATCTTCAGCACCGAGGAGAGGCAAAGAACGAAAACTCCTGGATAGAATAAGGGTAAGATATTTATACCAGGCAGGTGAACTCGAAGGAGGCCTACGTCGCGCAACCGATCCCATATGGTCCCTTAAGACGTATAACATTAGTCGATTGGTTACGAAAGAAGGAGAGCCTATTCTTTATTATCTTCAAGATGGACCGGGTAGGGGATTTGTACGAGAAGAGTTGTTCATAGTTCCCGACGGTACAGTATTACCACCATAACCATAAGCATAGTTAGTTACACCATCATTATCATTCCATCTCTTTGTATCTAAGGGGGATAATGATGTCTTGTTCATTCTTAATCCATATATCCTATGATTGTAACTTCTTAAAGAGTTCATCTCGTGTTTGAACGTTCTACCGTTGAATAATGATTCTTTATACTGTTCGTGTTTGATATGCTTTTTTACAACATACTTCTTAACGCCCTTAGCTTTTCTTATCTCTCCATTATCGGACTTCTTTATAGAATACATCTTAGGTCTTAATCCTACATACTCCGCTATAGGGGTCCCAGCACATTCATCCTTCATCTTACCTAACGCCTTTTTATTTACTACGCTGTGCAGTGGATTATCTTTTGGGTAATCGCTCGTGTCGTACATATCTATTTTTTCTGCCATATCTTTATACACATCCTCGGTTTGTATTTCCATCAACAAAGAATCTGTGTCGGTATATAACACCTCGCATCTATCACCGTATTGCTTCTTAAGTTCGTTGTAATAAAAGTCATACATTAAGTGTTTTGACAAGTCGAGAATACTCATACCGACGTACACCGGTCTGTTGAATTTTATATTACTTTTCTGCATATGCAACGCGGCTAAGCCATTAGCGAATATCTATATATATTAGCGACTGGCTATAAGTGAACTATATATTTTGTCTTATCCATCAAATTTGGTACGAGTTTTTCTACGTTAGCTAACCTACTATTACTATTAAGGAGCGTTGATATTCCGACATCCAATCTTTATTAACCATTAATCTTTCGGGAGCTAGCAGATAACTGTTATGGTCTTTATGTAATGAACTTGGATATTCCAAGTCAACTTCTAGTATGTATCCATTATTCGCATCATTATTATGGATATTATGGATATCATTCACATTGATATCATCAACCCATTCAAAACCACCCGTGGGTAAAGGTTGACTCATACCCCATCCGTACAAATTGTTAGCGTCGAGATATAATATGTGAGTGTCGGGTTTACTCGGATCGTATCCTTCCACTAATTTATTATTAGCCTTATAATACCTTTTAGCTGCCATCGATATACCACCTCTTAATCATTTCTCAATAAACAAGTGCACATATTGTACTCTGTGAGTAATTTTAGTTCTACGCCGGTCTTCTTCAACAATGCAACCCACGATAGTCCGGGACTGGAATAGTACCATGCCGGGTCCAAGCCGTATTGTTTTAAACATGTCTTTCTAAATATCTCGAATATATCGGCGAGTAACAGTACATCGGTTTTTAAGTACAGATCGTGATAATCACCTAAATTCTTACAACCTAATTTATCCCAGACCGTCAGAGCGTGTTCATAATCGGCATCTGTTATTTTAGATTCTGTTATGTTACTATAGAATGATTCGAGGGGTGGTAATTCGGTTTCTTCGAATCTAGACCAATCATCCATATATTCGTAAGGATATACACCTTTTCTCAGCAACAAATGACGAGTTATCTTATCGGTATATTTATTTGTTATCGCAAAGTCATCTGGATTGTTCGCATTAGCTAAATTGTCCAGGGAAGATAACAGAAACTGTACGGAGTCTATGAATCTAAGCCCATTACTTTGCTTTATTCTAGATTTCCCATCCTTGTCCCTATAATGTATAGGTTTAGTCAACGAAAACGATATGTATTTTTCCATATTGTTAGGAATGCACGTTAAACCGCCGTCGGTCTTTGAGATAGCTTGCATAATGAGATGTGAATCGTATCCCCTAAGGTTATGAAACACAACGGGGATGGGTATTGTTTGAGAATTCATTTTTAGTTTCAAGTTACACTCGTTATGAGCGGCCCCCCGATAATTACCCGTGACGTGACAATGATCTCTTACGGAATCCCCATCCAGGGGTTTATTACAAACATGACAACTCGTTGACTTCTTATGGGCCTTCCAATCATCCCTCGTCATACGCATGGGTTTCTTACACGATAATTTTTCCCTGATTATTCTCTCTTCATTTTGTAGATATTCTAGGAACTTTCCCGCTGCATCAGGACCTCTGTAAATCACGGGCGGGTTTGTTTTTCCATCATACCTTACAACTATATATCCAAACCCACAAGGAATATGTTCTTGAGTTTTGTACGTAAAACTACTATCTTGATTATTAGCTTGATTATTTTCTATGGGTTTGATAAGCGCTTCGAAGTCGGCGTAAATTACGTACGGTACTGGCATTTGATTACAATAACGTTCAAATTTTAATATATTTTTTCCCTCTTTAGGCATATCGATCCTGATAGCATTCTGTCCAACACCTCTACAGTCTTCTTTATGCGCTTCTAATAGATCTTGTCTGCTGTACCCATGTAGGCATCTTTCGCAGAAATATTTCTTTTCCTTATGTTTTGTTTGATCGTATAGTAGCCTGTTTAAACTCTTTATCCACGTATAATGATATTTACCATCTTTTTTTATCAGAAATGAATTGATTCTGGGGATATGTTCCGGAGCGGAGCTTATCCTGTGTACAACAATTCCTTTAGAATGTCCGAAAACATTTATAGCTAAATTATTTTGCTTTTCCACCTTATCAATTTGTGATATTGGTGTAGGTTCGTCTATACCATCGAGGTTGAGTCCATCGTTTTGGGGAAAGCTAGAAGGTCTATTTGCAGTTTTAGAATCTACGGGAAACAATGCAGATCTTATCATCAATCTTAAACAGTCATCGGATTTATTTTTTACGTTAATTATGGCTTTTTTCTTCTTATAATACGGGGGTAAATCTTTGTTGTATTCCAAACCGAGTAAGGTAATCAATTCAGCTTTTCTCATTCGAGAATATCCACGTAGACCACTTTGTTTTGCCATAGCCTTCAACTCTCTGACAAAAACCATTGTGGTTGAATGGTATATGCAAAATAAGACAAATGTCTAATTGGTTGTTTTCATATATCTAAATACGTATTCTCCCCAACCTATTCCTCTCATTGATGTAATCTCTCTTCCTAGCATAAATAATCTGGTTCCTGACCCTATCAGCACCGTGTTCCTTACATAAACAATAACGACCTTTGACCCCTATCCCGCATACAGAACACGTATAGTTTATGTTTCCGCGCTTGATGTAATAATTGTGTATACCGCAGTAAATTTCAACACAGTATTTGCAATTATTCATGGTTATAAATCTATCATATCATTTGTCTAAATGCAAATCACATCTACACTGGTGTCACTCTGACTTATGCATAATTGTATAGCTGAAAATCAATACAGAAGTCAATCCCATAATCACAAATGCGACCTCGCGGTTCTTTTGAGCCTCTGACGGTGTATAAAACTGACTCATTTCGTTCACAATCTGTTGTGGTGTCACCTGTTCAGTCTCCATTATTATTAAGTGGGCATGTATGTTTAAATTGACAATACCTAGTCGTTATTAAAGCTGTGGTGAGTGGAGCTAAGAACATTCCGAATCTATGATAAAACTCACAGCTAACTGAGCTGATAGCGTGTTCGATGAATGGGTCTTTCTCTAGAGATTTGCATAAATACATGCGATGTTCTGCCGGGATGGGGAGAAACGTACTAGCTACGACTGTGTATAGTTGTAATATAGACAACCCTATCGTTTTAGTCATGGTAGCTCCCAGTCTAGACTCGTAACGCGCGTACAGTTTTTTAATTTCTTCATCGGTCATGTTATCAATTTTTTCGATGGTATAATTTTCCCCAAATATTGGGAACATTTTCCACCGGCTACCAAAGCGGTGAGTCTTTCTCTATGTTTATCTAAAGATTTATCTAAAGATTTATCTACATGTTGATGTGTTTGTCGATCAGGCTCATCTTTGAGCATTTGTTCGATGAGTTCGTCGCATTCCATAATGTAATACCTAAGGAGATATTTAAGTCTAACATAATATAATATGGCATATCCAATAGAACCCGTAATAATGAACTGTTGCGAAAGAATGAGGATTTCGAACCACATTTTATGTAATATTAACCGCTAATGTTCAATTTGCTACATGTTGCTACATTTTGCTAAGCAGTTGCTATAATTTTGCTACATTTTGCTCCATTTTGCTAAGCAATTGCATAAGCAGCTGGTTGATCGGTTTTTAATACAAGTTTACAGTGCTTCGT
This sequence comes from Haliotis rufescens, assembly GCF_023055435.1. Classification (NCBI taxonomy): domain Eukaryota; kingdom Metazoa; phylum Mollusca; class Gastropoda; order Lepetellida; family Haliotidae; genus Haliotis; species Haliotis rufescens. The sequence goes on from NW_025963783.1 coordinate 501,984, forward strand.
TGCCGCTAACACTTTTCTGACTTTATCTCGTTCGAGCTTGGTATAAATAACATCATTTTCGCGTAAACATTCCTCGAATGAATCACCATCTTTGCAATGAAACAGTGCTACCCATTTGGTCTGCTCTCTGAGATCTTTCAGGACAGAGTTGTATTTTTGAGTAAGTACCCAAACGCTATGCTGAGTATGCCGACCGGAGAATGCTAAATAGGAAAGCACATCTTTCTATTTGGTTAGTTCTTTACTCGCGCTGCAATCGTCTATTACGAAAAGGGTTGATTCTCCTTTGTATTTTTCGTGACATACTCGGAGACAGTCTTGTAAACGATCGCCCGGATCGACTCTGTGTACCCCGTCATCATTCATTACCCAATCTCTCGATAAGTATGTTTTATTAACGCTTATAGTCTGACACAGAATAATAATATGATCAAAAACGTTCCGATAATGACTTTCTAAAATATCTAGAATAAAAGCTGTTTTTCCACAGCCCGTTTGCCCGCATATGATAGCGCAATGCGGATCTTTAGGTAAAAGATTATCAATAGATTGTTTGCACGAATCTCCAATTCTGTATATTAAGTTGCGCATCCATAATCACGTACAAATATATGTTTAATTTACCAGCCGTTTCCTGTAGCTTCGTTATCTGTATTGTGCCAGCCTCGCTAGCATTTTCTATTCTCCTCCCACTGCCGTGTAGTTGGTCATCGTCCGTTGTTTGCATGTCTAGCCATAGCGCGTACTTCGTGGTGAGGTATTCACCTATCGATACACTCCCGAGAGACAGATCTTTCACGACCGCGATAACTTCCGGTGATCGTTTTATAGAAGGAAGTTTTTTAATCTCATCCCACTGGTGATACGCTTGCATTCCTTGACTGTATAGTTGATTAGGAACGCCCTCAATAGTCAATTCTACTTTTGTAATCTTGGGATTGTAAAACTTCTCGGTATTTCTTTTAAACGCATCGGAGGGGTCCTCGAACAACATTAAAATACCCTTCAACGACCTCGTGGGGACGTTTAGATTGATATTCCACATCGTATCTTTTTTGTCCCTCATGATCTTTCGATGTCGCAGCACGCGATCGTACAAAATGGCTAAACTTCCCGTATAATGGTTACGAATTTGTCTGGCTAATTCAGGATCCGTTATCATATCGTACTCCAGAGAGATATTGTCAATGGAATAGCTGGCATCTTCACAACCGGTTCTGATTACTCTACCGTAGTCATTAAAAGTGAGTTCGTATTCTAACCTATCGCCTAGGGATGTTTGATAAAAGGGCATGTGGGAATCTAGTAATTCAAAGTCTAGGGGAACATAGAATCTGTTACCTAATGCGTCGGCAAAGGCCTTATCTTCTTTGTTGGTATCAACACCATTTTCAGCACCCACGCGCAGTCTCAATGTGTTCTTATTACAAATACCTTGGTACTGTAAGTTTTCCCGCTCTTTATCCTTTCTCCAGAGATCCATGTAACAATAGTATACATCGCTATCGTCGATACTCAAAACCTCATTACCGCTAATTTTAATCGCGATTTGTTTTACGATAGCACGACCTATGTTCTGAACGGGCTCCCTGTTAACGTCGGTAGAAGTCAAACCAATCGTAAATGCTAGTCGCACAGTTCCCGGAACTAACACATCATGTGCCCTGAGCTTAGGAAAGCGAACCAGAAGCGTTTGATTCTGATCGATGGTACTAGGGTTATTAGTTATAGTTACAGACTGACGAATTGCTTTGACCCCTAATGGATCTCGAAGTCTACGTTGTGGGTTTAACTTGCGTCCGTATTGCGAAGACATTGTTATATTGAAAACATGAACCCTATGTTTAATATAAAAATGGATGATTATGATCTAGATACCTTTGATGACTTTGATAACCAGAATCCAATCGAAGATACTGATGAACCCAGGTTTAGTAGTCTTAACGATGAACTTTTACAATCGTCCGTCAATGATTATTACGAGGCCTTAAAAGATGATACCCCAATAGGTCGTGACTATTCAAAGTTTGAGATAGATAGGAAAGGAATATTGCGACTGCGTGGCGCTCCGGATATTGATCTTATGCATTCTCGTACTCGTAAGCCCCTAGCCTTGTCTACGATAGTCAGTAAACACGGTATCGACACTGTTCGTGATAAATTAGGTTTTGTAGACTACCGACGACCAAAACTTCCCGCGAAGACTACTAAGGTTCTTCGAACGGTGCGTACTGAACTCGGTAATACAGATAATTTGGAAGCTTCCTCGAAGGTGGCCTCGAACGGACTCGGAGAAATCTTGACCACAATTGATGATCCTCAGTTACAGATATCACCATCCTTAGAGTTCAGTATTAGGGAATTACGAGGTCTTGACAAGGCAATGCAAACAATGCGGGGAGAACTGATAAATAATATGGCCAAGATATCCGAAATCGATAAGCATATAGTTTACGAGAAAACAAAACTTGATCAGGCTGATGAGTTCAGTAGACGACGCGTAGCAGAAAGATTACGTAACTTAGAAGATGAAAGATCGGCCTGCCTTGAAGCAGCTTCCAGTAATAGAAAGGCACTTCGTTCGCAAATCAGTCGAATTCGAGAAACTATCGATCACGTCCTCAACGATGACACTACACTGGCCGATAAAATTAAAACATTGTTCAGAGAACAGGGAATAACAATTGCCAGTATTTTAACCTCATTGGGATTTATTATATCGACTTTGACTCTCGTGTTAACAGGTGGTACTGGTGGTACAGGTGGTAGTACACCGCCTAGTGATAAAAACGGGATAAAAGAGTGGATAAAAAAGCATTTAAAAGCATTAGGCTCAGCACTGGGAAAGCTCGCTGAGAAAGCTGCGGCCGCACTTCCCGGTATACTAGGGAGTGTTGTTTCCTGGCTATTGAATTTATTAGCTAAGACCACCACTTGGCTTAGTCAAAACTTGTGGGGGTTGATCGTAGCAATTGCAGGGCTGTTGTACGTGTTCGCTAAGAACTATTTATCCAAATCAGTTTGATAACCAAATCATGAGTAAACCAGCTGCGACTCCACCCACCACAAGCGCTGTTTTTTCATCGATATGTTGTTGATTTTTAGCCGCAATATGTGGTGGCACTTGTGTTTTTGCGTTAGTAGATGTTTGAGCATTAAAACATGTGTTAGTAGATAACTGCGGCTTGACTATTCCCTTTTCGCCCATGATTGTTTGCGTTATAAATTCGACGTTAATATCTAAATTTATACCTGGTTTTTGTTGATCGGTAGCGATAACAATTTTATTATTATAGCCTATCACTTGACTGATCTTAAGTTCCATATTACTCGGAGACATGTATAATCCCGGCGCATAAACGTAGTCCACTTTGGATTGAGCGTACTGTAATGCATCTTGAAAACGCTTTATAGACGATGGTATGTCAACTGGTGAAATTAATGGCGTCCTCCACGTTTGCGACAAACTGTTTTTGTGCATCGAACGCCGTCCCAGTACGGATGATTCCCGTTCGTGTTTGCGATTGTGCACCGAGAATTGCCCATACATAAGTTCTTATCGATTCATTAAATCTTACAAATCCTGGGTTAGTAAAATTATTTTCCGTTTTATCATTAAGAAATTCATTCCAAGCGTCTCCAGGTGGTTGCTCAACCTTTTGGACGGTGAAAGCAACATCACCCTTAAAGTTCATACGATCATCTCTCCACTCGTTACTCGAGAGAGCAAAGCTCGGAAGAAGCCGACCCCTTTTCAGTAAATCATTGCTGACTTCTTTAACAGTTCTTTGTCCGCTGTACGGAACTCCTAGACCATGGTTTGCTCCTTTAATACGCCAATCTTTACTCGTAGAAACATTAAATTCCTGACAAATACGCTCATACGCAGACCTATCATAATTATTATTTGTGGAATTCTACGCTCGATCCTGCGGTAATGGAGCATTAATTTCTTTAAGTATACGTCTAATCTGATAGTACATGTGAAATAATAAAACTGACATATAGCATATATCCTGGGGCATTAACAGATACACCACATCCCGTTGTGGCACACCATACGGCAAAGTTTAACTGATTCTGCCAAAATTGCATCGGATTGTGAAACCAATCGTGCACCATTTTATCGCTAGTTGCCGTGACCCTGTACTTTTCAAAGATATCAGGGAATTTAACGAAAAAATCATCACCATAGGAATTTACCATAATCGATAGATTAGTAATCTGTCTCGATTTCATATTTAAGTTATGATATAGTATCACTGTATATTTAATATGAATGTTACACTCCCTGGAATAACAAATGGTCAGTCTATTGAACTGCTTCATACTATCGATAACTCGGATGGACAACTGGAAGTAGCTCTATGCGATGTAACGTATTACCCACGGTGGACCAATATAAATACTGCGAGGGGTAATAATAATGAGACAGAAATAAATGGTGAAAAATACACTATACCTGATGGGTATTACAGCGTATGCTCACTCAATGATGAATTTTTTAAGCCTAATGGAGTTAGTCTAACACAAAATGAGTCGAATGGGTTACTGATTTTAAACGCTGGAAAAAAGGATGTAAAGCTTAACGAGAACTTAGCATACACACTTGGATCGAGAGGAGAAATAACAGTATTCAAGACATCAGATCAGGGACTCGACTTACCTGATTTAGTTCCCTATAAAGAGTTGTGCATCCATCTTGATCAGATCAGTACGACGGATAATATTCAACAAGAAAGTTCTTCAACTCTACTCAGATGTGTTCCAGTTAAAGATGAAAAATACAATAGTGGTAGAACGGAATCTTTCTCAACATTACAATATAAAAAATTAAAGTGGGGTATTATTTCAGACCTCAAAATTTCTGTATTAGATGTAAAACACCAACCTGTACATATAGGATACTTAACTGAACACTCCATATTATAAATAATGGTTGATTCCATATTTAAGTTATGATATAGTATCATTGTATATTTGATATGTATGTTACACTCCTGGGAATAACAAATAGTCAGTCTATTCAACTGCTTCGTACTATCGATAACTCAGATAGTCAGCTCGAAGTCGCCCTATGCGATGTAACGTATTACCCACGGTGGACCAATATAAATGCTACAAAAGATAATAATAGGATAATGCTATTAACTCCAATTGGTACTATGATCAAACGCATTACTATACCTGATGGGTATTACAGCGTAAGCTCACTCAATGATGAAATTTTTAAGCCTAATGGAATGAATCTCACACGAAATGAGGCGACTGGGACAGTGAAATTCGACAATGGAAATCCACCTATAATTTTAATGGAACAATCAGCTACATGGGAATTTAGTCGCTTAATTGGCATACATCGGGATGTTAAATTACCCGATTTAGTTCCCTATAAAGAGTTGTGTATCCATCTTGATCAAATCAGTACGACAAATAATATTCAACTAGAAAGTCCTTCAACTCTGCTCAGATGTGTTCCAGTGAAAAATGAAAAATATAATAGCGGTAGAACGGAATCTTTCTCGTCATTACAATATAAAAAATCGAAGCGTGGTATTATTTCAGACCTTAAAATTTCTGTATTAGATGTAAAACACCAACCAGTACATATAGGATACTTAAGTGTAACACTCCATATTAAAAAATAATGGTTGATGCATCAGGCCCTGGAACGCTCAGACAATTGCGCTTTCCGATCTCGGAGACACGGAAGGATTTGATAAACCCGGTAGCAATGGTAAGTTATACGCTTTACACTTACACGATAATGTATACAAGCGGAAAGAAGTCACATTCACAGGTAATCTAGAAGATTTAAGCGATATTGACGTTAGTAGACTCATTAAAAACACTTCGTACAATAAAATCGCAACGACGATAATAAATGGACTATGGTCGACGCAAACATCGAGTGGCTACTGAATATCGTCATTACCCCACCTCATGTGATGATGGGTAAGGGCCATAATTTAACTAAGATAATAAATAGTGGCATCGTACTCGCGGCTTATATCCCGTCAAAACGAAAAAGTGTGTTAGTCACTCCCCTGCCAGAAAACCCAGGTCATATGTTATATAGTCGTCCGGCAATCCAAAACGTTAGTTTAAATTTGGTTACTGAATTCGATGATATTAAAGTTAACTTGAGTGCAATACCTAATATTTCTACGCTTATTATTGAAGTCTTGTTCGGAGATGCAACGGAAAATGCCTTCGAAATATTACCAGGTCTATCGATTAAATGGCTAAAGAAACACCAATGTCGACGTTGCAGTATTATTCATATCAGAGCATCAACCGTTGCAACCTTCGAGGGGGTCCAAATTATTAAAAGTGACAGCATTTCTCTTTCCAAATATTCTTGCCGTTTAATATACATTTGAAAAGATTGATGTATAGCCTCAAAACATTTAAGCAAGACCAATTAAAGACTATCATATGATCGTAATATACACTATGAGTTTATATCCGGCGCTCGATGAAGCATTTGAAAAGATGGAAACTGTTGATGGATTTCGATTACATCAAATAAGCGACATAAAACATCGAATAGAGAAGGATAGGGAGTTGAGACTTGGATTGTATAAAAAGTATCGCAGAGCCGTGAATGCTCTGGACGGAGTTGACACCGCGCTTGAAGCAACTGGCATGGGACTCGGTGTAGCCGGTGTCGGTTTACTATCAACTATAATCGCCGCGCCTATCGTGCTCGGCATGGAAATAGCCGCTGGAGTGTCTGGACTGGCAGGAATAGCGATTAAATTCATTTCTCATAGGTTACAAAAGAAAGCATTATAACACGATAGTATTCGGATACTCGCCAAAGCAAAGTTGAACAGCATTGAGGATCATATTTTGACAGCAATGGTCGATTGTAAGATATCCGAGGATGAGTTTCGTTTAGTGCTGTCGGAACTCACCAAATACAATGAAATGAAGCAGGAGATTCGATCAAAATTTCATAAAACCAGTGGTATTAGCGAAGATGCGAAAAAAAAGTTCATAGAACAGGGGAGGCAACAAGCGCGTCAATTATTCCGCGCCAAAACCAAAGAACTGGTTGGAGATTAAAAATAGATTGCTTACTATCGTTTGATCACATTTAGACAAATGCTTACATAAATATATATAATAATGGAGAAAGCTATTAAATGGAGAGAATTACCACAAGGTTTTTATTATATCAGTGATGTCAAACCAACCAAATACGGTTATCAATTGTTTCTTATCAATTTACAAGAAGAGTGTAGTTATAAAGTCTGGTCTCCTAGTAAAATGAACGAAGAACTTAATAAAAATGTTGAATATCGCTTTATTGATAAAAATAATAAAGAATATTTTTATTACCATTTAGGCTCATCTAAAGCAATGATTGGCCCCAGGTATTGGTGAGCTAGAGCCAATTTAACTAAATCTCATGACTATCATTGAATCGCATAATCATTTTGGCATAAAAAATGCCACCTGTAGTAGCAGTATAGGTATATGAATCTGGCTCAAGTGGAGTTGCGGCAGAACCCCCATTACCTATACTACTGAGTGAGTTGGGTTTAACGCCGCTTTTAACAGTATTCCAGTTATATCGCGGCTCAACAGCTTAATGTGGGAGGAACGCACGAAGTGATGCAGGTCTCAGACCAGTTCGGTGAAACACACGAGCACGGGTATGGTGCTGACAAACCTACAAACATAATCAGGATTCAAACCCACAATCATAGGTTTCTGGCATGCCCAAGTGACGCAACTTGGCACAACGAATCGCGGCGCCTTAGATGACTGGGCCACCTGTGCCCCAGTATGGAAAAAGAACTGCAGCATCAGCCATTGTGTTGCCAACGATTCCAACAGGGACAACCAACAAAAGACAATGTCGTATTGGCCAGTTGCAAGGGTATTAAATAATTCTAAAGTAGTAAGAATCAGTGGATGAGCCGAGTTAACATTTTTTAGTGCCTGTGGGCATGACAAAGAGAATATGATAAACTACTCACATTTACTTGGTGCTGAATATATTCTAGTGCTGCAAGTATAGCCTTGGCTTCCGCGGTGAATATGGAACTATTATCTGGTATTCTAGAAGATATAATTTTAGATCCGACGACTGTGGCACCAGTAGTGTTGTCACAGTCCTTCGATCCATCAGTAAATATAGAGCGGTAATAATCATATTTGGATCTTAGTTGGATATATTCCTGCTGGAGGTGAGGTGGGGTGAAATTGGCTTTAACGTCGCGTCCAAGATTATTGATACCATGCCGCAGTTTAACATAAATACCCCACTCAGACACAGTATACAGAGTCTGAGCCGACCAGTCCTTGTTTTAGGCCCTTAATGCCGAGCAGACAGGGTGACAACAAGTACCATCTTTTTACGTCTTTTGGTATGACGCGACTGGGGATCGAACCCTGGACCTTCCGCTCTCCGGGTGGACGCTCTACCACTAGACCACGGAGGCGGTCTATTCCTGCTGGAAGACTAATCGGTTGGCTTCTGAATTTGTTTTAAATCAGCACGTGTTAGGTCTGCCTCTGGTTTGACAAGTTGACAAGGAGGTGTAGACAGCAGCTGATATGGCGCGATATTATTTAGATCTATGTAAGCTGCTATGATATGTGGCCTAAGTCTGATCCCAAGAGGTGGAACAAGTTTGGGTTTGGGAGTTTGAACAATTCTTCATAAATGACGAACCATAATCTAGTTTTGAGGGAATAAGTGATCTGTACAAATGGAGAAGGGTTTTCTGATCCCCTCCCCATTTGATGTTTGATACGACTTTCAGTTAGTCAAGAGCTTTCAAAAATTTTGCTTTCACATATTTAACATGTGGTAGGAATGTCAGAAGACGATCACAAATCACAACCTAGAAACTTGGCCTCCTCAACTACGTACTTTGATGAGAGAGCCAGAAAGAATCAAGTCTGGGTCTCTTGTGAGGTTTATATTTTCTGCAGAAATATATATACAATTAGTTATATTTTTGAAAAATTTAGCGATCGGCATGATTTCACCCCGACAAGAAATATTAAAATCATCCACAAAAAGCGATCTATCAACTGAATCACTTTGAACTTTTGAAAGACTATTTATCTTGATAATCCTGTTTTAAGGTCAGACAGGGTTGAGCCAACATGGACATGAAATTGCCTATCAGTTAAAAACTGGGATATAAAATGAGTTAAACGACCTCTCAAACCAAAATCATGGAGATCCTGTAAAATGCCCTGCTTTCAGGTAGTATCGTTTGCTTTCTCTAAATCAAAGAATATTGATATTATGTGTTGTCTATTTACTACAGCATTTTTAAAAAAGGATGCTAACTGTAATAAATTATCTATAGTACGTCTGTTTTTCCAGAAACCACATTGAATATTAATAATAAGATTGTTTGTTTCCAGATTCCAAACTAATATGTTATTTACCATTCGTTCCATGGTTTTACAGACACAACTGGTTAAAGATATAGGACGGTAATTTGAAGGATCTGTACGATCCCGGCCAGGTTTTGGTATGGGGACTACAATGGCATTATGCCACGAAAGAGGGAAATTCTCTGAAGTCCATATCTGGTCAAAAAAGTCTAAAAGGGTTTCAGGCATATGTTTCAAGAGCTGATAATGGATATTATCATCTCCTGTTGCTGTGTCATGAGCTTGTCCAAAGGCAGTACGTTGCTCATGTAATGGAAATACTTCAGTATAGTCTTCACCATTTTCCGAATTAAAATGTATTTTTTCTTTTCCTGTTGTTTCTGATATTACTCCGGGACATAATTTGATGATGAAAAATTATTGGCTAACGTTTCTCCAAGTTTATTTCATCATTAAAGATACATAAGTTATTGTCAGAAAGAAAATCATCAATGATTTTTCCTCTTTTAACTCTAACTCTGCAGCAATGTCCTCCTCCGACATGTCGGACAAGTGATGCGCCCGGTCGTGAGTGATCTATCGACAAGAATTTAATGTCCTGTGCACAGACACAGCAACCTCAATATTGGCAAATGTTGTGATAGACAAAAAATTGTGAGATTGCTTTCTCGGTGCTCACTCAACCAGACGTTAGCCACTACTAAGACGGGTGACATTTTTCACCTCTCCACAAATTCCAGAAACTGCCTTAGAGATGGCAAACGGGTTAAATTTAATAGGTAGTTGATCACTAGCCTTACGAACCAGGAATCTAACCCAAGAATCAAAGTTTGGAGAACTATTTCCATTTGAGTGATCTATAGTCTCAATACGTCTCTTTTTTTCATTCCGAGATGAACCAGATTGTTGTAGTGACATGATGATAGAAATGTATTCTGCACCCACTACCGAGTGACAACAAGGACGGTGTCAAATTCATCCAGGATGCCGACACCATGGATGGTATACTCCAGGGAATATGACACTAACAGCTGTATTTGTACCACTATTATTAACTATGATACCAGTAACCTGTTGGCTGCAGTTGAGACTGGTACTTTTGGAAGTACATAGGTTGAGAATCCCTTTCCTGTTTCCACACCTGAAGCTGCAATCTGTGTGATATATGGCATTTGTCCTCCACGTACTGAAAAAAAGTTCAAGCTTTAAAAGTACATACAATATGATATATAAGTACATGTATCACTTGATGCTTATTTAGGTGATGCTTAACTAATCACAGACCTATTGGCACAACAAATAAAAAATGTGTAATCATTCAAAAAGTTCATTCAAAGATGAACAAGAGTTTGCCACTAACGTGGCTATATCCCCCGCCCCTGTTGCAGAACTTATGACATAATTAAATCTAAACAAACCCTAACCTGTTCTAACCGGCGGAACTTGACATGGAAATTGTAAGAAAAGAAGAGTTTGGAACCTAATCCATCTTGTTGCCATGGAAACGTAAAACATAAAAAAAAATTCTAAAATTTCTAAATAGCAAAAGGCACCAGTTCAGCATGTACCTGACAGACTTTCAAAGTTTGATGAAAAAATATTGAACGTTTTGTGAGTTATGCTCCGGAAACGAACTCTACCCATCTTGCTGCCATGGAAGCGTAAAAAAATATAAAAATTGTAGAATTTTCCTATTCGGAATATTCTATTAGTAATACGTTACCACTGTTATACCGAGGCTGTTGTCCCCCACAACTGCTCTTATTTTGAAATCTTCCACAGAGATCTCAATTACCTCATGCAGCACGTGCGTAGCCACCTAGCTGCCATGTGACACCTTTCACTCTTGTCTCTTGAGAGAGCAAGTGCTCGGGGGACGGACAGACGGGCGGGCAGCAGCCTAGTGGCAACGTATTACTGAGAGAATATTCCGAATAGGAAAATTCAACAAATTACATTAAGTAATACGTTACCACTGTTATACCGAGGCTGACTACCACAGTAGGCGGTGGGGAGCACCTGAAACCTGACTGCTCGTGTTCCTTCCGGCCAGCGGAAGTAAACAACAATGCGGAAGCACTCGATGGGCATGCTCCCAGCTTGGCGTTACCATATAAGGATACCGAAGCACTGTCAAGCGCATACCGTAAGGCTCGAACGTTATTGCCAGACGATTGGTGACTCCAAACGGCCCCACTGGATAGGTATTTCATCACCGCAGCGGATGAGAACACAGTATCCGTGTGAGCTAAATCTTAGATCAGTTTAAACAGTCGAAAAGAGGGAAATTAATTTCATTCGGACCGTATATCCCAAGAACAAGCCTACTTAAGGTGTGTAATAGGCGCGTGACCTAAATTCAATATTGGAAATCATGCATTACAAGGTTGCAATACACGACAGACAATTAAGATAATAATTGTCAAATCCAAATTAAGAAACACACAGAAAGCCGCACTCAGCTGTGGATGAGCGCCCTGGCTTGTGGGACCCCCACTCCCGTACCAACGGCTGTGGGAACGTTGGAGTAGACCCAGATTAACCATCGTGCAAGGTCTGAAGCCTGAGGCACACCCCTTAGATGACTGCTTGTGCCGCGATCAGCGGCCCAAGACGGTGCACACCCTCCACGTCTTCATCAGAGACCTTACTGAGGTAATGATTGGCAAAACCCGAGTCAGAACCCCAGTAACAACCCGGCAATATTCTGTGAACAGATATAATGGAGTGTAGGGCAAATGTTGCCTCTAGCGCCCTGATCTCGTGCAGGTTTGACACCGCAACCGGTAACCCCCGAGACCGGTACGCCAGAATGATGACAGAACGAAGCCATAACGCAATTGAGTTGCGAGTTATGTCAGCAGTGCCATATTATTACACGATATAAACAGACGGTCAAGTCCTTGGCTGCGTTCATTCGAAGCCTTAAGATAATACTTAAGGGCCCTAACCGGACACAGCGATCTGTCCTCGGTATCAGCAGGATGTAAGATTTCTTTGAGGGATCTTACAGTGAATTCTCTCTCCGTTTGGCCAAATTTCTGATTCTTAGCAAGGAAGCCCAAGAGCAAGCCCAGGCAGACCGCTCCTTCGTCGCCCCTATCGAATCGTACTTTGGTGACATCAAGTGCGTGTATTTCCGACACTCGTGCCGCCGTGGCAAAGGAGAGAAGAAATGCTGTTTTCCAAGTCACATGCCGGAACGAAGCACTACCCAAGGGTTCATACGGAACCTCTGTAAGTGATTTCAACACTAGGGAGAGATCCAAGGGCGGTGTCCGAACGTGGCCCTTTTTAAGATCTTGCTGTTTGAAACCCTTGATAATACACAGAATCACCGGATCTTTTGAGAGACTGGTACGCATAGCAACGTCCCGTACCGTAGCAACGGACGAAACGTAGTTGGCAATGGAACCCCCGGAGAGTTTCCGGGTCTCTCGTAAGTGAGACATGAAACGAGCAATTTCCTACACAGATACCTCATCTGGCGAATGAATGTGATGTTTACAACACCACTTTGTGAAAATAGCCCCACGTGCATTATACGCCTTCTGGGTAGAATCACGATGCATAATAACATATGCCCGAGACACCCGACAAGAATAACCTTTACTCCTCAGACGCTCGGTGACAACATCCACGCATGCAGATTGAACTGCCCTGCATTTGGATGAAGCTGACGGGTGTGAGGGTGGATCAGGAGATCCGGTTTCACAGGCAGTGGAAGTGGCGACTGCGTGGCCTGGGCCAGCAAGTCGGGGTACCATGATCTGTTCGGCCACATTGGCGCTATCAGTAACATTCGACAGCAAACGCCTCAGAGCCGGCTTAGAATGAGTTGTATTAACGCCGTCGGCAGGTAAGCATAAGTGCCATGCCCGTCGAGTCTAACGCGAGAGCATCATGATCGATGGCCCTCGGGTCCGGGACTGTGAATCATTCTGAGTAAGGCACTGTCTTTCTTGGGTAGGGCTAACTCCCATACCACCCTCTTCTCCACCAACCTGCCGATGGCATCGGCAAGGATGGGAAGATTGGCTTCCGAATAGAAACCTTCCAACGGGGCGACGATGAGCGGGGGATCCACCTTGAGATCTAGCAGATAGCCATACCGGATAGTGTTGACCACCAACGGGGTGGTCAAACACTTGTTCCCAATTCTTCCAAGTCTGGAATATGGCTCTGACAGGGGAAGGAAAGGGAGGCCGGACAGGCTGCGGCAGGCGCAACTGTCCAGGGCTGAATGACTCGGGTTCGCCTACGGGACCATCCCGAGACGGCTTAGGCTTCCCCCAGTGTCCCTTCTTCCCCCGAGGAGGCAGCAGGTTGCCCTTACCGGGGCCCTCAGGGCGGGACCTCTTCCGGCAGAAAGAAGACACCAACCCCATGGAGTTTCTGGCTGCAGTATCTGTTTAGGGGCACCAACCAGGGTTCTGTGCAGAGACACAGATCCACCATATGCTGTGAAGAACACCAGGGATCCGATTCTTAAATAGGGGCTGCGCAGACCAAGGCTGCGAAAGTAACACCTCCTGGTTGGCAGCGTCCAACCAATAGGAGGCAAGGTACGCTTGCCGCCTCAAAAAGGGAACATGCCGGAAAGAAAGGCCGAAGCCCCGGCAACGTACGCAAGGGTTGCTTTCAAACCGATCAAACAGTTGTAAATGCGCTGGTCTCGGTCCGAGGGGGAACCTTCGAACAGAGGGTGTCCATTTGCGGTGGGACTTACCTTCGGGAAGGCCAAGTGATGCACCGGGAACGAACCCTTTCTCCACGACGGAGGTGGTAATGGTAGTCCCCGACCGGAGGCCGCGGCGAAGGCATTATCCAAAGACAGCTTGATCCCGCGCAACAAAGTTGAAAAAGCCTTGTCAGCGGACTCGTCAAAAACCTCAGAGGAACCCACAGAACCGTGGATTCCCCGGGGTACTGGCTGGGGCCGTGGCATGTCCTCAAAGAGGTCATACACCATAGCCATGCGGTCCTTCGTCGATAACTGGAGTATTGGCTCAGGGGAAGGACCGGTGACTATGGTAGCCGCCGCCCTACCCGTGGACCCGCGTCCGAACCCGCAGCCACAGAAGGGGGCGGGGACGGGGACGGAACAACCAGGGCCTTAACCTGAGATAAGGCCGCCAGTTTGGAGTCCACCAGTTGAGACAACAAAGCCGGACGGAATCCCCGGAGAGCCCAAGGGCCGCCAAGGGATCCACCGCCGTGGAGGTAGTGCCCTCAATGGGCGCCCGACCGGACGAACCGGCCACCTCAGGGGTGATAGCAGAACGCACGTAGCACCTGTATATCGCAAAATCCTCCGGCCCCAGACCCTTGCACAGGGTGCACCGGGTGTCCTCACAAGGGACCCTGCACCGAGGGCAACGACCTTGGGGATCCAGGGAAGACAAAAGCTTCTGACAGGCCCCGCAGTGCCTGGTTACAGGAGTAGTCGGGGTGCTGGACAAAAGTTCTCCATGTCAGACATTGTTCTTTGAACATGTATATTAATAGGTGATGCAAAAAACACCCCACGAAATACCTCTAAAGGTTTGCCACTAACGGGGCTATATCCCCCGCCCCTGTTGCAGAATTTATGACATAATTGAATAAAAACAAACCCTTTTTTAACCGAGGGGGAACTTGTCATGGAAATTGTAAAAAAAGGTGAGTTTGGAACCTAGGTCCATCTTGTTGCCATGGAAACGTAAAAAATTCTAAAATTTCTCAAAAGCAAAAGGCACCAGTTCAGCATGTACCCGAGAGACCTGAAAAGTTTGATGAAAATATATTGAACGGTTTATGAGTTATGCTCCGGAAACGAACCCTACCCTCACATAACCTAAGTCCATCTTGTTGCCAAGGAAACGGAAAAATACAAATTTCTAAAATTTCTAAATAGCTAAAGGCACCAGTTCAGCTTGTACCTGACAGACCTGCAAAGTTTGATGAAAAAATATTGAACGGTTTCTGAGGTATTCTCCGGAAACGGAACGTGACGTGCGGACGGAGCCCGTTTCTCTATCTAATATTCTAATTATATCAATTCAAACCCACTTAGGTCTGTTGTCTCCAAGTCAAATGTAATAACCGTAGCTTCTTTGCCATCTAATACAGTCGCGAATTCCCCAAGGGGTACTGCTTCAGGTAACTGCTCAACATCTTCATTAGTGGTATGCCCAAGACCTGTGAAATGAAATAAGTACTGTAATAAAACGTAAAACTGTTTTAAATGGTACTTTTTTTTATTTATATTTATTAGCAGTCAGATGAAGTCGGCAAGTTTAAACAAGAGTTTTGTTTGTTTGTTTTGTTGAATGCCTCACTCAGCAATAATCCATGTGTAATATGATGCAGAGGAAATCTAATCATCCTAGAAAATTAAGTTGGTTGGTTGGTTTGTTGTTTAACGCCGCACTCAGCAATATTCCAGCTACATAACGGCGGTCTGTAAATATTTTAGTCTGGACCAGATAATCCAGTGATTAATATAATGAGCATCGATCCACGCAATTCGGATCAATGACATGCATCAACCAAGCCAGCGAGCCTGACCACCCGATGCCGTTAGTCGTCTTTTACGACAAGCATAGGTTGCTGAAGACCTATTCTAACCCGGATTCTTCATGGGTCTGAAAATTAAGTAATGTTACAGTGTGATAATGGTATTGCTTGTTCACATATACTTTAAAGAATATTTTTTAGTATATTTTTGTCAATAAATGAGGGAATTATGCATACAAAATAGAACTTGGACACCATAACAATGAGAAAAGTAAAAATAATGAAAATGAAACATATCTGACTCATAAGTGGTCCCTTCTAACGCTTCATTGGCACCCTGTGCGACTACACGTTCCTGCTTCAGGGTAACATGTCTTCTTTTTGTTGAGGGTAATTGGGATTTTAGTTGTACACGGTTTCTGCGCTTCATTTGCTTATCAGCATATTTTACAGAAAATGTCCTGGGAGAACTTCCTGCTGCCATGTTGACCTGAACAGAAGGTTGAGTTGCTGACACAGCATGAACAAAATAATATGCTGTTGTTCTATTTCTGACCATCTTTCACTTAAGATCCTTTTATCAATTTCTTTTTACAATATAAATGAATACTTTTTAAAACATAATTTTTGTTACATGTATTTGATTGAAAAATATAAAACAAACTTACAACACTGGAACTGTAACCCTGCTTTGAAAGAAAAAAACAGGAAAAAACAACATAAATTCAAAAACATTTTAAAAAAACATGAAATAGCATGCATCAAAAGAAAACAAAAGCAAAGTTGAATCACATTTTTGCAAATAATGCTATGTTAGTAAGTAGTTCAATCAATCAGAATGTAAAACAAACAATAAAAAACTGTTTCTGTTGAATATATATACCTCAGACATATAGCTTCGTCCTTCATTAATAAAGGCTGTTGTTTCTGCAACACGAAAGTCCAGTGACTCTGAATTCCCATAATGCACAGATTTTGGTGCCCTCAATGTGACTTCGCGATTTGCGTGTTCGCACTGTTGACTGGCGCCGAAATCAGCATATTGTTCAGCATTAGCAATAACTGCCTCGAACAGTTTTTTTCAGCTTTGGCGGTAGTTCATCATCATTGCGAGCTGCTTTGTAGGGTAAACTTGAGATTTTTCTCCAGTCCTCTCTTGTTCCCTTGGTTTTGGGCGAATGCATACTCGAGACATTTCTGAATGTGCATAATCACACCCTAACTGAGCTTTCTTTCCTTGCAAGGCATATAAGCTTTTCCCTATGTTTTTCAAGATGTGATTTCTATCAAACCGTTTTTTCATGGTAATGTTCAAGTCTGATACGATATGAGTAATCATGGTATCACCGTCTCCTTCCCGGTAATCAACAGGAGTTCCACCCTCAAGAATCTCCTTGATACCTTGAACCCTACTTTTACATTCCATTAACCGATCACTACCGAGTGATTTAGGACACATCTGTGCTTTCGGATTGGTAGTCCAGGTCTATTCCTCATCCACCACTTGCATGTGCCGCATGTTCGGTGACCCACTAGTGCTTTAACCACCTTCTTTCCATAGATGGCATTGCTCATGAAGAACGTGTGTGCTAAAAATAAAAAATAAAAAGTTTGGTTGCATGTTTAAAATATAATTGCTGAGGCACATGTCATAATATTTTTAGGCAACCAGAATCATCATAATAAAGGAGAGGGTGAGCCTCGTTGGCCCAGTGGACTAAGGTGCTACGAATGAACATAAAGGCTTTCTGCTCACGTTTCTACCTATATGGGAAGGTCCGCCATAGTACCTACTGAAAGTCACATGGGTTCTACAGTTTTCTCCATCACTCATCACCGGCCTATGTCATATAGGTGAAATATTCAAAAGTGTTGCGTAAAGTAATAATAACAAAATAATGCCTCGGATTTATGAATATACTAACATGTAAGACTGTCAAATCCCCTTTTATGCCAGGCTGTATCAACTGCACAAGACATTCCACTTCTGGTCTTGCATGGAAATCTTGATGCAAGTCTCACACGCTTCTTAGATGTTAAGATCTTCTTCTTGCCAGGTTGTTTGTGTGGGGCCTGAGGAATTTGTTTAATTTCGGCAATAAGGCTGGCTGGATTTGATTGAGTGTTTACACTGAAACACATACAAAGAAAACTTTGATACACTTCAATAAACTTTCATGTCTGACGTAACAAAAATATGAATTAAATACAGCATGTACATTTTAAAAGTTTAATCCTTTCCTAGCTAAAGCTAATACGGTCTGTGATTATACCCGGTTTCCTTGGTGCTAATAGACCGCCTCTGTGGTCTAGAGGTAGAGCGTCCGCCCGGAGAGCGGAAGGTCCAGGGTTCGATCCCAAAAGACGTTAAAAGATGGTACTTGTTGTTACCCTGTCTGGCGCTCGGCATTAAGGGGCTAAAACAAGGACTGGTCGGCTCGGAGTCAGTATACTGTGTCTGAGTGGGGTGTTCATGTTAAACTGCGGCATGGTATCTCAGTGAGCTGGCACTATAAATCGGCATCAGTCCGGACTAGTACTAGCAGCCACACACACACACGTCGCGATATAAGTGCAATAATTTTGGACGCGACGTTAAAACACCATTTCACCTCACCTTTGAGCTAATAGGATAAGGTCCCCAATTTGCAGTACTTGAAAGCAATGAGATTGGAGCACAGGTACTCGTTATTGGTCAGTAAAGAAAAGTATATACCCCTTTATGTAAGTAGAGATTCTCTACTTACATATTAGGGGGTATATAGTTTTATTGACTGACCAATAACGAGTTCCTGTGGATTGGAGAGTAGTTCCCCGAGCTCGACGATCCTCCGCCCTTCTTTCCATCCATCTCTGCTTTGTATTTGCCGAGTTTGATGTTTCGAAAAAGTGGACAGTCGTCGTCCTTGCAAGGATCACCGTAGCAAACATGAAAAGCTGGGTAGTTTTTCTTTTTTAATCGACCACAGCTGTCTCGGTCAGTCGCCATGATTGTTTACAATAAGGGCCATAACTCTTACTCGGCATTAATTCACCCGAACATTGTTGATGTTGGAAACATCGGCAAAAGTCGTAGTTTTCACCGGAAGTGTCCCAATATACAGGGAATACCTTAATGTTACTTTTACAGGCTCCACCATAGATAATGGAGCCATAATGAGCTTAGAACGAACATGTGATATATAAAAGTGAAGGAGGATCCTTTGATTTCCCCACTTTGGGTGAGTTAGTGAGTATGGTTTTACGCCGCTTTTAGCAATATTCCAGCAATATCACGGTGGGGGACACTAGAAATGGGATTCACACATTGTACCCATGTTGGGAATCGAACTCGGGTCTTCGGCGTGACGAGCGAACGCGTTAACCACTAAATGAATTAGAAACAACCTTTAATTAGTCTAGTGTCCTAGTGCCTTCAGGCATTTAGCTTCGAAATATTTCATGTATGATCAAAAAGTAAGGTGATGATTGCTAATAATTTAGCTTCTTTTACAACTTTAATTGGAGTTCGATCAGATGTAAATCTGGGTCCCTATATGGTTTATAATTTCGACAGAAAGAGAGAGAGACTACATTGTCCAACATGTTGCTTTGTTCGGTTCCCTTGTTACAGTCCATCACTTCAACACTGGAACCCGTTCAAAGTGAACTGGTGTTCATCATTTTGCATGAAACATCGACATGTATATGTATACCTTTCTCAGGAACATATTCACTGGAAGATACCAGGTACCCTGAGTTCCAAACGTTCTCAGATTCATCTTTTTTTATTACAAATCTCAGAAACAAAATTTGAAGTTTTTCGATGCATTTGTCACATGAAATATTAAAACAACTTTTAAGCTGTCAAGAACATATGTACGCTCATCCGTCTACTTCGCGACATCAGAAAAAGTTCTCTGAAACATATATCCTCAGAATTCAAAGAGTAGGAAGTGTCCTAGTGTATGGAAATTTTCTGCAAACATCTGCTTTGATAATAGTATCAACTACATTTTCTATAGCTTCATCTACATAGATGATAATCCTAGTAAATGATACTTTCTTATGCAGATGATACTCTCATCTATTTGCATTGTACTTTCATACACGTAACCTTTTGAGGAATTTTTTTTTTACTTTGGCACTAATACATGTTATACAACGTATACATAAAAAATCTGTACTTTGGTTCACAGGAATATCGACACACAAAAATACTGAAAAAACAAACTTCCCTTGGACAAACATGTACATATGTGACGTTAAGGGAAACTCAAATGTTGATTTGTTTTGGAAATTTCGTCTAGAACGTTGACAAATTCATCGGATGACCCTTCTCCTGGTCACGATGCACTAACTGATGAGAGTTCCATTTTTCTATTTTTTGGAGGGAGCTTCTTTTCATCAAGTCCAGGAACCCTGCAACTTCTAGTGCGCATAGCCGTTCTTTTGACCTCTCCCTAGTAGGGAGAACGTGATGGCGCCATTCTGTTCTTAGAGGTTGACGGAGGTGGTTCCCCTTTGAAGTCATGGTCGTGGCAAAGTGTCTGTGAAGTTATCACGGTAGAATCTTGCTTGTCTTCATCTTTGGAGGACGCCAACGCTTCTTCATTCTCCTCAGAGGCAAATATGTCTTTTGTCTATTTCCATTGACTCATGCTGTCATACCAACGAGTCAGTAACTTCTGTTCTTAAGTATGGCTTTAATTTTGTAGGGTCCACGCGATTTCTCTTCGAATTTTCCTCCCTTTCTCGTAACTCTCCGGGAGTTATGTAAGAGGACGTTGTCAACAGGTTTGAAAGTGCACTGTTGAATCTGGAATTGTGCAGCAGCTTTTGTTTTTTCTGAGCTTTCTCAATGATCTTCCTTGCGACATTTTGCGAGAATGACAAATCAAGGAAAGCCTCACGACAGGTAGGGATGTCAAGTTCCACAGGAAGTTTTCTCTTCTCTAAAGCGAAAATGGTACGATATGCAAGAACATAAGAAAGTTGATCATCCCAGTCATTCTGTGCTGAATGAAATATTGTCAACATCGTGAAAAGTGTCTTATTAAATCGTTCAGTATTGCCTCTAGGTTTGTGGATGATACGGTGATGCAATGTGATCAATGCCCATAGCTTCGCAAAATCTTATTCAAATCATTGCAAAACTCCCTCCCCTGGTCGGTTTTGAGTTTATCTGGTACACCATGTCAGCAAACAAAATGGACAAAACATTTCAGGACTGTTTCAGCTGACTTATTCGAAACTCCCTCTGCCTCAACACACTTAGTAAGATAGTCCGTGAAAACCAGAATGCACTTGTTTCCTGAAAAGAAAAACGCTTTCAAATTGAAGTACTTCTTTGAAAGGTTAGTTTACAGTAAGTATACAAATCTGAATGACTGTTTTTGGTTTACAACACAAACACAATTGACTTTAGATACTCTTCTTCCTTGACATTTGACTAAATTGTTTATTTAGAAAATGGCATTGAAGCGTCTGTTTCTGTTTTGCAAGTTCTTGTAAAACACCTTTGGTTACTGAACCAATGAAATGTCATAAAATCAATAAAAATGATTTTTTTAATATAATAAATATTTGCTCTGCTCCATTAGCATAAAAAATTATAATACAAATCGGCCATTACGTAGGTGCTGAACATATATCAAATATACTAATGCTATAACATAATTCGATTCTATGGCCTCAATGGAAAGAAACACGAGTTCTTTGGTGATCAGTGTCAATTTGTATTATTTGTAATATCTAGTCCTTCTTGTCCCCTGCCGCGCGAAAGCGTGAAGCGGGGGATATAGTATTCACGACCGTCCGTCAAGAACTAATCGCTTGATTGTCTTCATATTTGGAACTATGGTGTATATACAGACTCCGCAGACACCAGTCGGTTTTGGTGACCTTGACCTCATTTTCAAGGTCACAGCAGGCAAATCTGCTTTTGGAGTTGCCGCGATATCTCAAGAACTAAACACTGTATTGTCTTCATATTTGGTACTATGGTGTATATACAGGCGGGGGACATTTCGTCACTTTGTGACAAATACTTGTTAAACTTAATTTTTAAAATTCTGGGATCAACAACGATTTATTTTACCAATTATTTGTCATGCATATTAAGGCGCTTATTTGTCTACCGCCAGGGAACAGCTGGGCGACCTCCATCACAAGGACACATTGTGTATCAAGACATGGCGGAGAGTGAAATATTTCTTTACGATGTCTGTCGCACAGAGAATAGAAACAGACATTCCGAAACAACGAGAGGAGAATGGACGAGCAGAAGAGAGTACATCCTGTCGCTCCTTGGGTTCTCTGTTGGCCTTGGGTCTCTGTGGCGATTCCCCTACCTTTGTAACAGGAATGGCGGTGGTCAGTATGAAATGTGTATTCAGTAATTGCTTGTGAATAAAATGAAAAATAATTAATTCACTTGTCTGAACATGCCGGATATCCTTAAAACGTTTTCGGCCCTCCTTTCCCAACGTTTGTAAGTATACCTGTACGTCGAGTTACAACAATGTTCAGTTGTACGTCGTGAAGGATATCCATATACACATAGTAAGTTGTAAGCACTCGCGGTTATTCAGACCAATAACCAAATGTAATTCATCTATTGATACACTAATCATCATCCATTGAAATGTTACCATTTTCCAAATTAAATACCATGCATGTTTCAGGAAACGCAGCGGACATAATAACACGTCCCATTTTTAATGATGGAAACCCATTTGGCAAGTCATTCTCCTTGTTGTGGCCAGTTTCTGTCATAGGTATTTACAAAATTTAACATGCTGTTTTCATGGGCACTCAAAAAGGAAGAAAACATGTTTTAAAAAATCTTTCGAAAACTCAAATTTTAAACTATGTCGCCCATGGTCGAGAATATTTTCCTTTGCTCAAAACTCATGTTTTTCTTCTGCAAATACATAAAGGTGTATCTACAAGCATCATGACACATGACTCAACTCATTTTAACTTAATTCAACTAATTTGTGGCGTTATTAAACTATTTCGCTCCTGGGCTAAAAGAACTGGCCCATCAGCGAGAATATTTTCCTTTGCTTAAAACATATCTTTTTCGTTTGCAAATACATAAAGGTTTGTCTACAAGCATCATGACTAGTGATTCAATTCATTTTACCTTAATTCAACTAATTAGTTGCGTTATTAAAATATTTCGCCTATGGGCGTGAATATTTTCGTTTTCTTAAAACTCATGTTTGTCTTTCGTAATTAGGGGTCACGGGTGGCCCAGTCGTCTAAGGCGCCGTGATTCACTGTGCAGAGTTGTGTCCCTCTGGCACGCCAAAAACCTATGATTGTGGGTTCGAATCCCGATTTGCCCCCATTATGTGTCTAGGTTTGCCAGCTCGAAACCCGTGCTCGTGGGTTTCACCGAAGAGGTAAACGTCTGAGACCTGCATCACTTCTGGCTTTCCTCCAACATCAAGCGGACAGGCCATGATATAACTGGAATACTGTGAAAAACGGCATTAAACCCAACTCACTCACTCTTTTGCAAATACATAAAGGTTTGTCTACAAGCATCAATGACATATGATTCAACTCATTCTAACTTAATTCAACTTATTTGTGGCGTTATTAAAATATTTCGCCCAGGCCGAGAATATATTCCTTTGCTCAAAACTCATGTTTTTCTTTTGCAAATACACATAGATTTGTCTGACAGCATCATGACACTTGATTCAACTCATATTAACTTAGTTCAACTTGTATGTGACGTTATTAAGTGGATTTTGCATTAAATATACGTTCCATTAATGACACTAGGTGTGCGATATACAGGTACACGTGCGCGTATATGAATGAAAAAACATTCGTCTTTCATTGAATAACGTCTGTCTGAATATCTCACATTCTACGAAATTTCGAAGTAATTATTTTACTACATGCGATGTCGAACTGACCAATGTGAATTATGTTTGAAGCTGACTGAGGCAAACGTGTGCATATTGTGACACGAAAGCAACTTTTAAATGCATTGTCACTCTTTTATGAAAAATTGGAACAGTCTAAATAAAAAAAACAGCCTTCTTATGATAATTCGCACTAATCATTCATGTATTTGTCACCGCTATTTTGCCTTTTACACCCAATGGAATATGTTTCGGCAGTAATCGATACTGGTTATTCTCTGGTGTTGACCGTCTATATTAAATTTTACTGTAGTGACCAAGAGAGGAGAATGATCTTCTGTGTCTTGTCGTCAATCGTTCTTCTTGCAATTGTGGTTCGTTTCGTTGTTGACAGGTGCGTTTCTCATTCCTTACTTTATGGGAATCATCACTTGCTCTGTCCCGCTGTTTTTCCTGGAAATCACCATCAGTCAGTTCTCAAGCAGGAGTGCAGCACCTGTGTGGGTCCTCTGTCCTTTGTTTAAAGGTAAGTCGCTTTTTAATACTGCATCGTTAATTACATGTCATGTAACCTTAGTCTTTATCGGACAAGGAGTGTCACTTTATATCCTGTCCTTTATTTTTCTATTTAAAATATATTTGTTTCATATCCAGCATCCTCAGAGTCTCCGCCTTCCGTTCACGAAGAACGAAGTTTGCCTTGGGTCTGATTTAAGACGCTAAGCGTATGAGTTAATAAGGTGGTTATACAGAGAAGAATGTGACGTGTTGTAGAAAATTAATGCATTTGTCACAACTAAAGCAAAACAGGCTAGATAGTCGGACATGACTTGTTTGATTTCAACTGACAAAACATAATTATTTGCCCTGCCTCGTCACAATAATCAATAATTTAATGTACGTTGTGTTCATTGTAATTCCTGCATTCTGATCAGCTGAATAGCTCACGTTATTGCATTCATTTCCAAAGAAATGTAAAAAAATATGCCACGCCCACCGAGGCAGACTACTTTTATTTCTACGGAATGTCGGGGTATCCCACTATTACAGTCGAGGGAATTCCCTTTCTGCTCACGTGTGTTGTCATGCACAGGACATTAAGCGAAATTCAGGTATATTCATTGTCCAAACAACTCTTTGACACCGAAGGCCAAGACGGAATAAAACAGCAAACGTTCAGGGTCGCTCGCCTGTTCTTTCCCGCTTGTCTGGGTTCCACAAATTCCATGTCTTTGGATTTCGTTTCTAACCCGCCTTTTTCCAGCTATGTCTCCCCATTCTTATGGGTCTAAGGTTTGAATCCGACGGTAACTGAAATGTGATCTGAAACAGCCGCCTTCTTACGGGCCTATTTCCGATGGAGTGTGACTGTTGCAGTTCTTCTCGCCTCTTGCAATCATTGACAGGTCCAACGAACTTTGTTTTGATTCTACTCTCCGCTGATTGGCTACTCTCCGCCTGACTTTGTAGGCGTGTCAACTTTTGTGCATACATTAAACAATCACCTGATTCATGTCACGCCACACTTTGTATTCCTAAACCTGGAATTTTTGTCTGCTTTGATATTTGCAACTGCTTTTGGTGAAACTATTGTAGATAACACATGTTTTTAATCATAATCGAATTTAATCATAAGAATTGACTGTGTATTTTGTTCCGGTTCATTGAGGTATGAATTGAAAAGCCGATGTGCAAACTTTTGTAAGAATCCGATATACGATCCAGCTGACACAGAAACATTTTGAAAACGTTTCCATATGGTCCCAAAGACGTTTTTAACCTAAATGTGTATCAAAACGTTTTCAAACAACTTCGCCAAGAAACATTATGGGAACCTAAAAAAAAACTTAAAACGTTTTCAAAACGTTTCCAAATGGTTACAACCATGTTTGAGAAAAGGGATTGACCATTTGATATTCTGGGGAGGGTCGGGGCCTGGGATTTTATCCAAAACATTCGCCGAACATTCTTCCCAACAATAATCATGCTTAAGACCGGTGGAAGAAAAAGAAATTGCCTGCCACAAAATGACATTGCCAGGTGCTTATCTTCAGGCTCATAGAGTTATATAAACATGTATATCTGGTTTTGTTTTGTGTTTTTGTTTGGTTTGGTTTGTGTGTTGTTTAACACCGCACTCAGCAATTATCCAGCTATATGACGGTGGTCAAATAATCGAGGTTGGACCAGACAATCCAGTGGTTGACATCATGAGCATCGATCAACGCAATTGGGATCGATGACACTTTTTTAGTTTGATGGTTCCCCCACTATAGACTTTCAAGATTTAAGTTGAATGCAAAATGTGATACGAACATAGAACACAATACATTTATACAAATACATACTGAGCATTCATTTGAAGCCACAGAACTACCAACATGTATATAGACCATTTAATTTAACAGCTGTACTGACGTTAACGTTACTCAGAGCCCCGGGTTTATTTGGTGTATTCCTCAATGATCCAACATTCCCGTTTATCTCACGAATGCTCGTGTCTCAGTTTCACCCTTGCAGCAGCGAAAACAACAATGTTCGGCATTGGTACAAAAGTCAAAACTAAAACTATATCCAATAAACATATATTTATAGTAAGATCAACACTTGTTAGATTAGTGGTTGGGTTGGTTTGTTGTTTAACGCTTAAGCAATATTCCAGCTATATGACGGCAACCTGTAAATAATCGAGTCTGGACCAGACAACCCAGTGATTAATATCATGGACATCGATCCACGCAATTGGGATCAATGACATGCATCAACCAAGTAAGCGAGCCTGACCACGATCTCGTTAGTCGCCTTTTACGACAAGCATGAGTTGCTGAAGACCTATTCTACCCCGGAATCTTCACGGGTCGTGAGGTTAGTGAGTGAGTATGTGTTTTAGCAATATTCCAGCAATATCACGGCGGGGGATACCGAAAAATGGGCTTCACACATTGTACCAATGTGGGGAATCGAACCCGGGTCTTCGGCGTGACGATCCAACGCTTTAACCACTAGGCTGCACCACCGCCCCCTTGTAAGGTTACGACTCACAATCAGCCAAGTCACAGGACCCAACCATCCTTTCCTTATATAAATCTGCTCTTACGACAGGCCCGGGGTTATGATGACCTACTCTGACGGTAATCAAGACAGGGCACAGTGCAATGTCATCCAGGCGTTTAAATTTAGTTACTGTGAACATATTCTAGAAACAAAAACTTTGAAGATACAGTTGCTTCAACTTCCTGAAGCGTCGTCTATAAAAGGGATAAGAAATAATAACGGAAAAGATTGCGTCTTCATTCTGTTACGATATACTATACATATACGCCACCATCACCATCTGTCCTATCATTAATTTAGCACAGAATTTACCTAGTAATTTGATTAGTATCGTGCTATTCGCATCGGCCTCAAACCGACCTATGACAGCAAATGGTCCAGAAATTGTTCATGATATAATACCCTGGATAATCGAGGATGAGCATGGACTAGTTCGGCGTATCTAAAAGTGTGTATATGTTAGGAAATGATGTAATATTACCATGCAGATTGTGATAAACATGTTTTGTTCCAGGTATCGGGATCTCTCAGGTATTATGCTCTTCATTCGGAGGTGTGCTGTACAATGTCATAATTTCCTGGTCCATGTATTACATATACACGTCTTTCTTGACCGTGTTGCCATGGACAACGTGTGACAACTGGTGGAACACCCCCTTGTGTGTCAGTAAGCTTGGGAACGTTTCATCCATTAGCGAGACCCACGTCCACATAAATGCAGTGGAGGAACGCCTTTTCTACTCAGCATGGAGAAAGTCGAATGTAACATTGACAGCATCAGAAGAATTTTGGCAGTAAGAGAAAGATTGTAGCATACATTGTATACTTCAAGACTACTGTTTAAGGCCTGGAATAAATGTGTAAGGGCATGCTTACACTTTCCGCAAACACCTGGTATCATCACTGAATTTCAGAGATCCATTCATATTATTTTCACCGCTATTGTGATTTTAATAGCTTCGACAGATAATCCAGACAGACTTTTCTTTGGCGTTGACGTTTCATATTCAAAATATTGTGACCATGTAACTTCACACAGGTAAAAACTACAAAACATGTTTTACATTCAAACCAAATGAACAATTAGCTGTTGAATATGACAAATAAGACATATTTTGAATGTCAAACCTAACGTTCTGTCAACGTTTCTAGCAAAAGGGCAGGATACCAGTCCAGGTCTATCCGACCTAGTTCCCCATACAGCATTTCCCTGCAGTGGAACGTTGACATATATAAATGACCCATTTCCGTGAAGGGGTCTGCCTGTCGAGAGGGTTGAGGACAGTACTCCGGCATATATGTATGCGCGAAACGTTGACCCAGTTTTCGTACAGAGAGATATTAGCAATTTTGGATAGTGTGAATTATATGTGAATAATTGACGTTTCAGGCAACAAGAGTAAACATATTACTATTAAGTAGGTAACTTTCATAAAGAAGTATGGTTTAAGGTTAAATATAACAAACGCACTGTTGTGGGTCTCAGTTTTAACAATGTCTGCATGTCTCCATATATATAGATATTACTTTGAAAAGATCAATTATGAAAACACAATGATATTAATAACTGTACCACTGTATCGATGTCACCAGTATCATTTGTACCACCACACTAACAGTACTAACTTCAGGAAGTCATTGTTGTGAAAACATATTACTAGTTTTCTATACATAATATGTTTCTTTTCTACTTTTATATAACATGAATATTTAAACCGAAATGTGTCATATTCTCATCCTTATTCTGAAGGAACCACCTGCAAATTACAAGTTATTTTATCTGGATCAAAGTTATCTTGTCATGCAGGTATTATCGCCATATTGACATACATATAACCCAGTTTGTTTCACCATGTCATTTCAGACAATAACGTTAACAAACAAAACACTATTGAAACAAATTGAGTTAAAACTTCGAACACATATAGTCCCATGTGCAACATTGTCATATGGCCGACCGAGCGTCCGTTAAACAAAAACCGGATATGAGGAGGACTGTTGTGAGGATCTTATCATGACATGGCCAGCTATGTCCGTTTCTATATTAGGACTACAAAAAAGTCAAACTAGCATAAATGTCATCCCACTGGTATGCTTTTCGACTACAAATACTTCATGTTGAGCAACAAAAATGTCTGATAAAAGAACCATTATTTGGTTGTTGTTTTTAATATTGGTGCCTTTCAGCGGATACACTTAATGTCATTTTCATATATTAGCATCATACTGCAGCATTGTAAAAAGTAGTTCTCGAACCAGGAATTCCTACACTTTTTATGCCAATTGTGTGAGACCGGTAGGACAGGACTTGCTTCTCCTTATCGCGAACACCTTTTGTCAGTAATCCATTCGTAGTATTTTTTTCACCGTTAAGTTGCCTTTTACTTGCAATAGAATCTGTCTCGTCTTATAATCGAGACGCGTCGAAATATTAAATTATATATCCAACAATGCCAGAAAAATTCATTGACACGCCCATTGACAGTGAATAAGCCAAACAAATGAAACCGTTGCTTATTGTGAGTTCCATTTACTGTGGCAGATACGGCACACTGAGGGTGTCCAGTGGAATCGACAAATTCGGGTCAGTCCAGGTTCATCTCCTTCTCTGTAACCTTGCTTCCTGGGTTGTAGCGTTCCTCTGTCTCATGAAAGGCATCAGGTCTGTAGGAAAGGTAAGACGCACCATTCGTAAAGCCACCAACCACACTGATTTCATCATCTGATCCCATTTTTTTATATATGAGGCTTGATATACATTTAACAGTCCTATGGGGATAGAATACCACCCCAATACGTCCCCATTATGAACAATGTGATGATGACTATTTTAGCAATGCTCATGGCAAGAGGAGGTAACTCTTCCTGCAATTATTCTCAAAGCTGGTTTACCACACCTCAGAGGGTCGATTTAATATCCCATCTCTAAACTCATTGATTAACGCAGAAAGCGGGAAAATCAGCGTACATCACAAACTAGGGTTGAAGGTTGCATGCGTATTTCATAAGCTGCTATTTTTAGAATTTTCTACGAAGTTGAGTTACTTTGATGAAGTGAACAGTTATTCTTAAAACTATCAATACAACCGAATACGCGATTGTAAATAGGTTTATTCTCTTCTGCAATCACTTGTTATAATTTTCAGAGTGTTGTCATTGTAATTAATAAGGGACAATATATAAAAAATATAATTAAATCAGACCTCACCCTACTTCTACTAGCGGTATGCAGTTTTTACATAACTACGCAGTTACTTCCCTTCGGACATGTTTCGCAAACAGTAAAGTATTTGTTTTTTAACAATCCTCGTAGTTTGAGGCAGTAAATGTAAGAATGTTGTATTGGAGAATATATTTATGACATTGGGGTATTTTTGCGTTTAAAGTTTAAAGTTTTAAAAATACTAAAATAACTGTCAGGCTGAACCATTTCACATTGTCAATTTCATGTGTTTGTGACTGAAGCATGTTTATTAGAAATAAAGAACGTAGTTTTAAGGTAGGTAGGAGGAACACTTATGATGTCATGTATATGTGTTACAATAAGTAACTAAATGTATGTTTTAATTAATGTAAAGTACAGTGAACTTGTATGAACACCAATCTGAATCATGGGGGATGGGGTGGGTCAAATTGGATGATTGGAATAATCTTCTTGATACTTACAGAAAATAGAGAGATTGTGAATCCCTAACATCAATTTATGCTCAATGTTTGTCAGAAAATAATAATGTTGCACAGTGGCTTCATGATCATTTTGAGTGTGAACTAAGTGAGCGAAAAATTTCTTCAAGAGAAACATTGCATCACTTGTTCAATTCAGCAGTATTAGTAGTAGTAGTGGGTGTGGTTACTTTTCATTGCTGAGATCAAGATCCAGAAACGTAGCATTGAAAAAGCAAAGGAAAAGTTTGGAAAATAAGCAGTAAAGTTTGAAAATGTTCCCATTACTTGAACAGTTGCAACTTATTGACAGCATGAAAGCACAGCTTAATGTGAGTGTAGCTCCGACTAAATTTCAAACAAATGGGTTAGTATTTGAAATTCACAAATTTGCCCCTGGAAACCGTCAAATATTTGCTACGTGGGTTAGACAGGTTTTTAATGTTCCCCTTCAGAAGCTTAATTTTAATGCCTTAATGAGTAAGTTTCACCGAATACAGCAAGAAGATAAAAAGACGAAAGGAAAAATATAGAGCTGAACATTTCATTGTGCCAGTACAAACTCCTGAGAGAATGTGGTCAGATTATGACATTGCAAGGCCTTGGACATTAAGTAAACACTAATAGTCTGAAGGATGAAGTAAGCAAATGCAAAACAAGAAAGAAAAAATGATATCTCTAAAAAGGGAAAATTACAATTTAAAAAGAAAATTAAATAGAGCCACTGATGATTTTGCTGTAGAGACAGAAATTGGAAACCCTTAAGCCAAATATGTGAGGAAAATATTTCAGCCTTAACAGGAAAGAAAAAAGTGCCTATGCTCGAACTAAAACCAGCCTGGCCAAAAATGCTTCAAAAGTCAAGAAAATTGGGAAGAAATTTGAATGCAACCAAGAGCTGAAATCTTCAAAGGAATACATCGAAATGTCAACTGAAGCTTTGGAAGATTCTATTTGCGCATTGGAAGAGGCAGTACAAAATGAGAAAAGCATGAAAAATGACTTGGAGAACTGTGAAGAACTGTTGAAAGACAAAAGAAAGTTTAATATAGACTCCTTATGTTTCTTTTCATTTTTTGTTGTTGTAGGTTAGACATTTCAAGCCCATACTGGCAGGCACAGTTGATGCTGTACTAGAAACGGTGCCTGGAAGCTCAGATGTGTCATAAGTTATTAACTTACCCCCAAAAATGGACATTTTCGCCACATTTCGAAGTCATTTTTCTATTCCCAAAATTCAGTTTAGATGAATATGCACCAAAGTTGGCACTGGATTACTGCTGTTATGCTACTAAAATATTATGGTTTAATTCAAATAAACATTTTCGTAAAATATTACCCATTTTTATTTGTTGCCATTTTTTAGACCAAAATGAAATTTCTGGCTCTCCACGGTGGTGTCAAAAAAAGCTTTTCTGAAAGTCAATCAGACAAGTTGGAGAAATACCATCCTATGATATGTATTTCTGAAAGATTTCTGAAGCTAAATCAGTGATTTGTTAACACAATATGAAAAATTCTAAATTTGACTGAGCATTGCTAACTATTATTTAACGAACGCCTACACTAAAGTTCCTTTTGAGAAGACGCCAAACACTTTGGAACCCACTTTGATCCACATTATATAATTGTTAAGAACATCCAGATTGACCTGTGAACAAGTTTATTTTTGAGGTGAAAGACATTAATATTTCCGTGCATATTTGACAACACATTACACGCGACACCCTCCGCTAAATATATAATGGTTGACCCCTATCCTTTCCATGTCGTAACGTAATTTTCGACTAAAATGGATCGAGTGGGCAGGCTTTTTTACCCATAACGTCTCACTGTATCCCGATGGCGTGGATCTTTGCACAGTCACTGACTTGCCGGATCCAGACTCGATTATTTACAAGCTGTCATGATTTTCATACAGTTGGAACATTCCTAGCTGATGCATTAAGCAACATTCGCACACCCATTCACTCGCTTTAACCGGAGATTTGTTGGTGTCACATTGTAATAAATCTGGGTTGAGAGTCCTCACTTGATAACTACAGGTTTTCATTTGTAGGTGGTATATGTGACTGCGTTGTTGCCGTATATGCTGCTTACGGTGCTGCTCATAAGGTCATGTATGATGCCGGGAGCAGGAGATGGGATTGTATACTTCTTCCGTACAGACTTTTCACGACTCGCGTCTGTTCAGGTTAGAGTTCATAAAACATTCGTCAGAATAATGTCGGTTGACATAATCTTTGCTTTGATCAGTTTTGGCATGTTCCTCTGAACACCAATCCTTTGTAGCCATTGCACATTTCCTTTACTCGTTTGTGTATTTATAAGTGACCGTTAATCTTGATAACCACAAATGTCAATCCGTTTAACGTCATTGTATCGCACATCTTGAAATATTTATTTTACACACATTATGCTGATCATGCAAATAGTTTTGTCAAGTTTTCCTTTGAATGAATTCCAACATCCTAACTTTAGCCAAACTAATATAATCTCACGGGGACAGAGAGCAAAGGGAGATACATGTCTACCTGTATCTCTTTGCTGTACAATGCATAATTAATTTTAAAATACAAATACCATTATATTGCCATCTCTCACAGTTCTTTTAAGACAGCATTAATGACCTTGCATTGTATAGGTGTGGTTGGAAGCGCTGCTCCAAGGTTTCTATTCAACGGGCGTTACGTACGGCGGACTCATCACCATGAGCAGCTACAACAACTTCAACAACAGACCATTGAAGTAAATAGTCATACATAACTTCTGAAATCATTTGCAGACAATGTGGTTCTAATAATGATGACGATGGCGTTCAAGTAATAACAGTTAATCTCCGCGCAGGCACCTACTCTGCTCTCGATATGTCAGTAACAGATTCTGAATTATTGAACGAATTTAAATGGTCCGTCCATGAAGACCTCTGTGGAAGTGATCATTTCCCATCTATTTCAAAACCCGTCTTACCTTCCTATGTTCCTCCTTCAACAAAATGGAACTTTACTAAGGCTAACTGGCCTTTATTCGAAACACTTGCATGCAATAAGTTAAAACCTGATTGTTTCTTGATGCTACTGACCCTGTACAATTATTTTCTGATGTATTAAACGAAATCGCTGATGAATGTATTCTTAAGTCCTCTACAAATCCTCACATTCGTAAACCATGGTTTAACGATGACTGCAAACAAGCTAGGAAGGCACTGAAAAAGGCTGAACACTACTTCCGTCGCCATCCCATGGTACATCAGTTGAATAAATTTAAAATTAAAATGCTAAAGCCAAGCGTACTTTTAAGCAAAATAAACGCCAATCTGTGCAAAATTTGTTTCCCAAATAAATTCACGGCCGCCTATGTCTAAGGTATGGAACATGATACAGAAAATTAAAGGTAAGGGTTCTAAATTTAGCATCCACCATTTTAAGAATGGGGTTGAACTATTAACTAATAAATCGGATATTGCAAATAAACTAGGTGAAACGTAAGCAAAACATTCTTCTTCCTCAAATTATGTACCTAATTTCCAACAGTTTCAAAAACAGCAAGAAAAGAAAATCATTAATTTTAAATCCGATAATGGGGACGACTATAATGAAATATGTTCGATGCATGAACTTCATACTGCTCTTGGACAAGCACATGATACCGCCACAGGTGCTGATAATATACACTATCAACTCCTGAAGCACTTACCAGAACCATGTTTAGAAAACTTTTGTTAATTTTGTATGATATATGGACATCAGGAAATTTCCTTCTTCTTGGCGTGATGCCATAGTTGTACCCATACCAAAACCTAGAAGAGATCATAGCGATGTTTGTAAAACCATGGAACGTATGGTCAATAATAGATTAACATGGTATTTGGAATCAAATAATTTAATCACAAATATTCAATGTGGATTCCGTAAAAATCGCAGTACCATTGACCATTTAGTTAGATTGGAGTCATTCCTTAAGAATGCCATTGTTAACAAACAGCATGCAGTGTCTATCTTTTTCGATCTGGTAAAAGCATATGACACTACATGGAAGCACGGTATTTTAAAAGATTTACATGACTTTGGATTGCGAGGCCGTTTGGCTCAATTTATATCCGGGTTTTTAACTGACAGACAATTACAGGTCCGCATGGGTACAACCCTGTCTGATCATTATCATCAGGATCAGGGCGTCCCACAAGGCAGTATTTTGTCACTTTATTTAGTATAAAAATAAATAGTCTTTCGAAGGTTTTATGTGATTAAGTTGATGGATCACTTTTCGTGGATGATTTTAATATTTCTTGTGTCGTGGTAAAAATATGCATACATTAGAGAGAAAGTTACAAATCTGTCTAAATAAAGTTCAAAAGTGGTCATTTGAAAATGGTTTTAAGTTTTCCAAATCAAAAACTAATTGTTTTCATTTTTGCAGAAAATATAAGCAGCACAAGGACCCTGAACTCTTTTTAAACGGCACCCATATCAAAGTGGTAAAGGAGGCCAAGTTCTTGGGACTTATTTTCGACGGCCATCTAACTCTCTTACCGCATATAAAATACCTTAAAACTAAATGTCCAAAGGCACTCAATTTATTGAAAGTTGTTTCAAATTCTAAGTGGGGAGGGGATCGAACAACCCTCTTACACTCTTGTACAGGTCACTGATCCGTTCCAAACTCGATAACGGTTCCATCGTCTATGGTGGAGCCTGCAAAAGTAATTTAAAAACACTAGATACTATCCATCATCAGGCCATCATCAGGCCTTCAGAACGTCTCCAATTCAC
The DNA here is from genome assembly GCF_023055435.1 of Haliotis rufescens. Lineage (NCBI taxonomy): Eukaryota > Metazoa > Mollusca > Gastropoda > Lepetellida > Haliotidae > Haliotis > Haliotis rufescens. Next base: position 537,205 of record NW_025963783.1, read on the forward strand.
AGTCTGTATGTAGAAGCGAATGAACCTTCTCTTAAACAACGCCGTCTGGAAAAATGTCTTTACAATACGTCACTAAATTATATTCTAATCAGTCAAACCCAGCTTTTAATTGCGTCTTTAAGCCTCTTTTCCAAGATATCTACAATAAAAAAGCATCTCTTGTTCCACCACTCGGAATCAGAATCCAGTCTGCCATGTTTGCTTCCAATATTAAGCTGCAAGATATAGCTCCCTCTCAACTGTTTTCATCACCTTCTTGGCAAATGGTAAGGCCAGAGGTAGACCTTACATTAACCAAATTAAAGAAATCAGATACTAATCAACTAATTTACCAACAAGAATACAATCAATTACGAAACAATTATGACACTTATAAATCTTTATTTCCTGATGGATCCAAGGATGATGGTGCTGTTGCTAGTGCCACTGTCATTGAATCCAGAACAATATCTTCAGTATTACTAGATAAAAGTTCCATCTTTACAGCAGAAGCAAACGCCATTTTTACCGCACTGAAATATATCAACAACCAATCTAAACATAAACAGTTCATTATTTTTTCAGATTCACTTTCAGGCAATTAAAAATATGTCATTTAAACATCCACTTTTAATCCAATTTTTTTAATTATTTAATGATCTTGCTACTGGCCAATATGATATCGTCTTTTGTTGGTTACCAAGCCCTGTTGGTATCGTTGGTTATACAATGGCCGATGCTGCTGCAAAAGCAGCACTCAACAAATCTGTGATACCACTTCGTCTCATATACACTGGTTATAAACCTGTTATTAGATCTTACATCCGTGATCTGATGCAAAAGAAGTGGGACACCCAAGTAGGTATCAATAAATTACATCAAATTAAACCAAATATCGGTTACAGCTACTTGAAAATTGGGCTGTCAGTCCAGATTTGAAGCGGTCATTATGCGACGATGTCGTATTTGCCACAGCAGATACACAAATGAATATTTATTAAAAGGTGAGGATCCTCCATTTTGTATCCCTTCTGATAAAGGAATCACGGTCAAGCATGTCCTGCTTGACTGAATGGATTTTTTCAATCACAAGGCATAAATATGTCAGTGTTAAAACAATTAAGGACCTGTTTAATGATGTTAATTCTCGTTTAATAATTTTTTTTTTAAAGAAATCGACCTTATTCATAAATTTTAATGTACTTACTGCACTGTTTTAAAAATTGGTAGTACAATTTAATAGCTTAGAATGCTAGTGGCTGTACCCTCGAGGGGGGTTGAAGTGGTGTAAAATTATTGTCCCCCGAAGAGGGTATGTAAGTCCCATATCATTTGAAGTATTTTTCTGCACACCAGGCTTATAAACGTAGTATATTCCTTATTTTAATCGTAGGCTTAACTGGTACACTGTCGCCAGTGACTGAAGGGATGATATAAATCATGCCGGGGTCCATGCAGGAAGCAAAGGTACTGTAAGTCCCCATGGTTCCCCGTCAGTGGCTGACGATTTCTAGCCCCTTTTTATATTGTGTTGTTCATTAATGCTTACTGCTTTTAAATCTCCCTCAACTAGTTTTAAATCTTATCTGTGATATTCTAGTTATCATACTGTCCTTCGATGACAGGTTTTTATGAAGTCTAAAGGTATGTATATTTATGTATAACTTTTCGTCACGATATGGCTGAAATATTGCCGATGTGATGTTAAATATTAACTCACTCACTCATCTCCACGCATTGTATTTGTATTGACATTGCTCGGGTCTGTGACCCTTTTGTATATGTTTGAAATAGAGATGATGGCGATTGAGAATTGAGCTGAAGGGATCAATATAATAAGTCAAAGTTTATTACGATTCTCCGCTTGGCTAAAATTTCCATAATCAGTCCATTGTACGACTCCGACATCATAAGTATGTGTTTATGGACCGCTATCATCTAGTAATGATACTAGGTGTTCCCGAAAGGATGCGCGTATCCTGCCCCACCGGTGCCGCCCGTCACAAACAGATGCAAAGACAAGTCAATTGTTCACATGGGAAAATACGGACAAAACAATTTTCTCCGTATGTCTACAATAAACCGTTTTGAAAGCTTTAATGGGGACTTGAATTGTGTAGTAAACACAAGCAATGTGAATTGCCCACACGGGAACAGATGTCCCCTGTCAAAACGGGGAACCGCATGAGACCTTAGTTGAGTCAGTGATGTGGCAAATTTTGAATGTTGCCCCACATGTGTAATTTACAAACATTTGAAAGCTTTACTGAGGTCTTGAATGCTGAAACATTTGTTTGGAATAATGATGTACCTTATGGTCACTTTTTAACACTTGTTTTTTCTTAAACAAGCCATTACCGTAATAATATTATCCTCGACATGTTGAAAATATTTGCACTCTAAACTTCTTTAGTACGTGGGGAGATGTTGATATCTTTGTGTCTTGAATTTCAGAGACCTCGTGTTAGTTACCGTCATTGGTGAAGCAAGTAGTATATTCTGTGGCCTGGTGGTCTTCTCCACTCTGGGCTTCATGGCACACCAGGCGCAGGTCCCGATATCAGAAGTTGTATCATCCGGTAAGTAAATCTGTTCCTTACTTACCCAGCATGCACGCAACGTTGGATCAACCTTTAAAATTGGTTGCGTTCATATTGTGACGTTGATCAACCAAACTGCAACGTTGTATCAACGTTAAATCTTAAACGTCTCAACAACGTCGAATTTAAGACGTGCGAACATCATTTCAATCGACAAATCACCCTACTTTTTCACTCCGTTTCACCTTTTTTCACACTGCGTTGAAACTCAAGCACGATCAGTTTGCATGCCAATTCAAATTTGAACAAGCTAGGTATATTAAATTATATGTATATTTTTATACTGATACATGCACATAATATAATATAAAGAAATTCACACGGATGATTCTCCAACATGTTTCAGCGGTATCTTCTGGGAGAAGTGAGCAAATGTTGAAAAAAAAAGTTGAAAAAGGCTTAACCTGAACAATAAATATATTGCCGCGTGGATTTGAACGCGGTACTTGTAGCTGATGATAGTTGTATATTTAGCATCAGCGAGGACAAGAAGTGGATTTGCGACTGTGCAGACAATTCAAATCTTCGCGGATACTCGATCGAGAAGGTAAGTTCAAGTAACATTTGAGATTCTTTGCATGCGTGTTTCCATTCTTATGTTGAAAATGAGTTGTAGTTCGATGGTCATTTAGTTATGACACGTAGATCTCTATAATTGCATTTTCGCACACACCTTGGTCAAACAGATTAAAAATAACCCATCCAATCGGTCCATTCATAGGCTGGGTAGGCTGTGAAAGTCGGCTGCGACATGGCTCATTCGGCAGGCGCGAATGTATGAACTTTCACTAACGCGAAGATGGTATATATATCCGAATATGTTTGAGTTAAGTTAATGAAAAATACCAGATCTAGTGAGTGAGTTAACAATTAAGGTCACATCGGCAATATTTCAGTCATATGGTATGCATTTATATTATATATTAAAAACTGTCATCGACGGACAGTACAACAACCAGCAATATATCACAGATTATAATTGTAAAACTAGTTTTAGAACAATAAAAAGGTCAGATTATTACAGACGACACACTATAAAAACAGGCTATATGTCAACAATAACTAAAGTTAGGCCACCATACCAGGGACCATGGGGACTTACAGTATGTTCGCTACCTGCGTGGTTCCCAAGTAGGATTTACACCATCCCTCCAGTCATTGGCGATTGTTGAAGAGATGAGCCGAAAATTAAAATATACAAATATTCTGCGTTTATGATAGTGATAGATAAATTACTTTGAATGAAGTGGTCTTACATATCCTCTCAGGGGGACATTAATTTTACACAACTTTAACCCCCTTCGAGGATATAGCCACTCACATTCTCAGTTAATGATTCATACTACCGATAGTGAAAGTTATTTATTTACAATACATAGTCATCAAAATTGTCATCAATTTCCTTTAAAAATGCAAGTATAAAATGAGAACTTATCTGATTAAAATGATCCGTAATGGATGATACTTATGGATGAAATACTTATCCCTCGTGATGGAAAAATCAATACAGTCAAGCAGGACATTCGTGACCGTGATTCTTTCATCACAAGGGATACACAAGTGAGGATCTTCACCTTTTAAAAGATACTCATGTGTATATCTCGAGTGGCCAATACGACATCGCCGCAAAATGACCTCTTCAAATCTGGACTGACAACCCAAGTAGGTGTAGCCAATAGTTGGTTTAATTTCATGGAATTGATTTACACCTGCTTGGGTGTCCCCCTTCTTTTTTCATGAGATCTCTGATGTAACACCTTATCACTGGCGTAAATCACTGTATGGAATCAGAAGTGGTGTCACAGGTTTGTTGAGTGCTGCTTCAGCTGCAGAATCAGCCACTGAGTAACCAATAATGCCAACATGGCTCGGTAGCCAGGACAAAACGATGTCGTATTGGCCAGCAGCAAGGTCATTAAAACATTCAACTATTTTGATTAAAAGTGGATGTGTACAAGATAGAATATTAATAGCTTGAAGGCAAGAAGGTGAGTCTGAAAATATAATAAATTCTTAATGTTTTGATTTGTTATTTATATATTCCAATGCTGTTAATATAGCCTTAGCCTCTGCCGTAAAAATGGAACAGTTATCTGGTATTCGGTTCGATATAGTCCTGGATACAACGTCACTATCATTGGATCCATCTGTAAATGTAGATTTGTACGTATTGTATGAGGATCGTAATTGGTTATATTCTTGCAGATAAATTAGTTAATTGAGTCAGATCTTTTTAACTTAGTGAGAGGCCTCTACTTCAGGCCTGACTAATTGCCAAGGAGGAGTAGACAGAAGTTCGTATGGAGATATGATATCTAAATCAATATTAGCAGCTGCAATATGAGGTTTGATCCAAATCCCAAGTGGCGGGATAAATTTGGGCTTGTTTTGAAACAGTTCCTCATTAAGTGGATTAAAGACGCAATTATAAGCTGGATTTGATGGGTTTTGAACATAATTTAGTTACATTCTGAAGAGATAATTTCAAGCAGCGTTGTGCTAGAGAAGGTTCATCTGCCTCTCCATACAAACCATCTACAGGAGAGGTTCTAAATGCTCAAAGACAGAGACGCAGTCCCTGGTCATGTATGCTATCTAATTTCTCCAAATTACTTTTAGTAGCTCCATCATATACAATTGAACATAATCTAGTTTAGATCTAAAAAGGGACATATACAGGTGAGGAAAGGTTGTCTGATCCCCACCCCACTTAGTATTTGCAATAACAAGCTTCAACAAGCTTCCAGCTTCAACCGATCTTCTACTTCGGCATAAGGGGCGCCATATCATTGGCAATCGCCTCTCTGGCGCCACTGACATCTCATAGATCTTCACACGGGGAAGCAAAGTGCAACAATTGTCTTTCAATTGTCGCTGCTCCTCTCGCTCTTCTCCCGTAGATCTTCGGGATCGTGACTATCGTTCTACTTCAAGTGAGGAATCTTTTCAACCAATAGTCATTTGATCTGATTCAGCTTGCCATTTGAGACTTCTCCATAACCCCGTCATTTAAAGCCCCATGCTTTCGGAGAGATGACCTGCTGGTTTCCATCGAAACAGAGCTTCTGGTGGACAACGTCTGTATCACAACTGGCAGATCTTCACTGTTCATGCTCATTGAGCCTGTTTGACCCCTTCGTCATCTGCTACCGGGCACCCACTTCTCGGGATCATGGTTGACTGGTCTTGAATATCACGGTGTATCACATCACTCTGCACGATCGGAGACACCTGTTGCTGACTTTTCAACTTTGCAGTCTTGAAAACGACCTCATAAACCATGACTTCCCGCTCTTCCACTGCCACTACAACTGTGTCAGTGGCTAGTGTTCTGGGATTGCCCACACCAGCCCCTGTTGTGACCGACTGTGATCCGGAGATCAACACCATTGGCACAGCAACAGCCTCGAGATAAAAGGCTTATCCAGGACATCACTTGCTGGCAGAGAATTCTCGGTCACGCACTATTGATCATGCCCACTGACAACATCACCATAGTGTGGTGTTTGAGGAACCAGGGTACTCTCCACTCTCCTGGCGATACCAATATGACTCCAACGACTCAGGCGCTCATGGCGCCCCCCCCCCCCCCCCCCCGCCTCAAGATCTCCGGCGCCTTTGGCCAGACTATGTCAAACGGTTGACACCCCCAAACATTGATCTGTTCGCCACATCTCTGAACTGTCAGCTGTCGCCTTACATTTCACCGGTGCTGGATACGGCCGCTGTGGCAGTCGACGCTTCAGTTGTTCCTGGGAAGGATTACGCGCGTACGCTTTTCCGGTTCTCCCTCCAACGGTTCTTCAGAGATACAGGCCACTCGGCACCTGACAATGGTCGCGTCTTGGTGGCCGGCCAGAAGTTGGTTTATCAAACTCCGAAACATCGCCACAGACAACCCCTGGAACTTCCGTTGTGGTCCAACCTTCTGTTCCATCCACACAGTCTGATGCCACACCCTAAAACCCGCATGGTTTCGTCTGCATCCTGGGGACATCTGCAGAAAGCCCCATGAGCCAAGGGCTAGAGCAGCCAAGGCTATTGCTTCAGCCCACCGTCCTTCTACACGGGGACTATATGATGATAAATTATGCTCGTTCCAGGCATTTTGTTCAGACAAACACCAGGAGTTCCTGGCTTATAAAGCCGCCCGGATTGGACCCTCCCCCCCAAGGCTATCAACCCACGCGAGATCAGGGGGATCGCATTTACAGTATAACTGTTCCATCCAGTCGGTCATGGAAGCCTGTTCTTAGCAATCGGACGCCGCCTTCGCCAACCGCTACCTCCGTTATGTAGTCTTGGAAGATGTCGCCGGCGTTCACATTTTTGGTCTCTGGTTGTAGCCCAACAGGTCACCTATCATCGACGCCACTGATTCTCTGATACCATGAGCAAGGCCCGTTGACCTCTCTGGTGTTTATCACCCCAGACAAGACGGCTCTCTTGCGTTTCGCATTCGCTCTTAGGTCAGTTTTAGTTTTTGGTTACCCGCCTCATTCTATTTCTGTCACCTATCTGGGATTTACTTTTTGCATCAACTCTTGTTTCCTGATGACAGGAATGGTAGTAGATGTTGACATTTGTGCCGACGCCAAAGACGCTGATTCTCCGATACCCTGAGCGGTGCCCGTCAACCTCACCAGTGTTCCTGGCCTCCAGACTAGCGGGCTCTCCTGTATTTTGCATTCGCTCTTGGGAATTGTCGTAGAAATTGCCGCTGATCATGACACAGCTGATTCTTCAATACCCCGAGCGAGGCCCGTCGAACTCTCTGGTGTTTATCACCTCAGATTAGAGAGCTCTATTGCTTTTCGCTTTCGCTCTTAGGTAAGTTCTTGTTTTTGGCTACCCGACTCATTATATTTCGGTTACCTACGTGGGTGTTTCGATTTCGTTGCGCGATTTTGATTGGACTATGCATCGACTCGTTAGCACAGCCAAAATGTAACTCCATATTACCAGCCTAGTATGGAAAGGGTGGAAACTGGACTTTTACACTCAGTTAACAACTCTCTTGCCTCGGGAAGATGGGGTGTTAATGGTTTTGCAAATTGCTTTAATTATTGTGCGACTTTCTGAGTTACACTAAAGGAATCTTTACCTGTTACAATCTTTGTCTACAAAAAAACAATTTTTTATTGTTATGTATTAATTTCTTTTTCACAGGATTCCAGAGAAGGGTTGTGTTTCTTTTGACAGAAATTAGGTATCTTATGAAACAGGATCAGGAGAAACTGCCACTGGAGAAACGGTATCAGTCAGCTCTATTCAGGAACTTAATACACCAAATCAGTTGGAAGCTCTCGAGGGGAGCCTAAGAGGAGAGGACGAATATCAAGCCAGCTTGGTTAGTCAAGTTGAAGTTATGGTACTGTTATTACATCGTAAGATTAGAATGTTGTTTGTTATGAATTGTGGAAACTAAAATAAACAGTATGATGCCATAAGTTTTGGTTGAATTAATATTCTTATATAATGATTTTCATACCACATATTAAGTTCAAATGTTCTTTTTATAGAAAAATTACCTAAGGATTGGCGGGGTGAATGACAATGACCACATAAAAAAGGCTATGCTAAGGTACAAGGAGGGGTAGTGATCAAGTTTTAGTCCTGAAAATGTGGCAAGATATATACTTTAATTGCCTTATTGTAAGGTAAGTGGAATGTGTATAATAAGGAAGTTGTGTTAATCCACACACAAATAATTAATCAGTTGGTCAATGATTATATATGTACATCAAGAAATCGATCTTTACTTTGAAGTTGCATCTTCAAATATGTTACTGGTTATTTTTCAGCATAATGACAAATTCTCTCATGTCTAAAATGAACACGAAGGGGTAGAACAACAAGACTGCGTTTTCATGTACCACTTTGTGTGTGGTGATTAAAGGTAAAAAGTAATTATAATAATACTTTTGTTATGTAAATATATGAGAGAAATTAAGCCATCACTCATATAAAGGGTTTTATACATAACACCTTTTGTTCAAACTAATGAAAATCATATCTTTGTGTTTGCCACCACTACATATATATATATATATAGATCTGAGGATAATGTGTACACAATAAAATGGAATCTTAGTATCACAGAAACGTTTCCTCTATTTCATTCAATGAGTATGCCTATGGGATATTCATAATTGAGAGTCTTGTATATATAATAACAATATCTGCTGTTATATTTTTGTCATTTAGTTTTAATGTTATACACACAACTTTTAAATAACTTAATAATAGTACTAAATTGCATGTTATTATTATATCAGATGCAATCCTCCTGATCATTCCAAACAAAACGGAAACAGAAGTACAGGATATGATCGTTTCTGAATATGCCCTTGGGGAACAGGGGAAGGCCGAAGCCCTAGGACCTCATTGCCACCCAGAAAAAAAGAAGAGCAAATGTTGTATATAATTGAAATTATTTTTTTTAATATCTTTGTAAACACGTTTGTGTAAACAAATGTATCTTTGTTGCTCATTTGTCATCTGCATCAGATAATAAACCGTGTGTTGTTTTTAGGAAAACATTGTATATTATATTTATGAAAGTGCTCTGCTCGGCGCTAATAAGCGGTGCCATTTGGATAAGGATAGGGTAAGTATATGCATCATTCTACAGAGGATGGGGGGGGGGGGGGGGGGCACAGAGAGAGACTCGTTGATATTGACTCGCAGTTTTGGTTGAGGGTCAGCAGTCGTATTAATTTGGAGACTTAATTCATTTCAAGATTTACAGTTTTAGTTTTTTACCACTTTTTAGTGAAATTGGTTAACACCCTATTTAAGCTGCTATTACTTAGCTTATTTGACCGTCTAGAATATTTCGCTAATCTTAAATATTTCTCAAAGTGTCTTGCCCAGGGAGGCCACCACTTCTTGAGCTGATGCTGTACTGTAAAACAACTTTGTCATGGTTTACAAAGTGTCCTCTGATACATTCACGTTGAAACAACGTTAGAATAACGTTGACAACTGACGTTGAAACAACGTTGAAGTGTCAACGTCAGTTCACTTTCCATATGAAACCAATTTGCAACATTGTTTCAACGTTGTAATGGCTGCAGAGTATTGGCCTTAAATGATTTAATTGACAAATGTGTACCAACTGGTACAATGTTGTGCAAGAACTCTGTCGGAGATGCGTAAAATTGTCGAACAGACCTGCGAAAGAAATAGGGTGTGGTCAAAGAAACACTTTTGATAACAGCTGACCTATTTCGTCATGTTCACAACACAAAACATAGTAAGGCGAAGATAGCGGGGGATATAGAAATGGGTTCCGTCCGTCCGTGCGCCCTTATGTGCGTGTGTCCCGAAATCGTTTCCGGATCATAACTCAGAAACTGGTAAATATGTCTCTACGAAACTTTGCATGTCTATCAGATTCACGCTGAACTGGTGCTTTTTGCTATTTAGGAATTTTAGAAATATGTATATTTTATGTTTCCATGGCAACAAATTGGACTTAGGTTCTATAAGGGTGGTGTTCATTTCCGGAGCGCAACTCAAAAACTGTTAAATACTTTCTTACTAAACTTTGCATGTCTACCAGGCACATACTGAACTGGTGCCTTTTGCTATTTATGAATTTCAGAAATTTTCATTTTTTGTGTTTCCATGGCAACAAGTTGGACTTAGGGTCAAAAGGGTAGAGTTCGTTTCCGGAGCATAACTCAAAACCCATTCAATACTTTCTAACAAAACTTTGCATGTTTACCAGACATATAATGAACTTGCATGTCTATCAGATTCATGCTGAACTGGTGCCTTTTGCTATTTAACACTTTTAGAAATATATATTTTTTTTACGTTTCCATGGCAACACGTTGAACTCTCGGGTATCCCAGGAAACAGATTCCATTGGACGTAAAGGGCAAACTTATGGTGACAGTTATACGTCTCCCTTTCTCTAATGGGTGACTGCTGGGTCATACAGGCACACAGAAGCTAACTGCTGTTAAAGGGGCGTTCCTCATTTCCTCATCGAGAAAGACAGTGAAACCATTACTACCCGGTACTGACCCGGCTTATCAATTGAATGAACTATTCCAGTCAAGGTTGGCATTCAATGAAGGTGTGGATAGTTGGTTATTAAGAATATTATTACACAATTTGAGTCTATATATAATGACTACAATCGTCGTATGGTTAGATACATATTGAATGTGTGAAATCCATGCATATTTGTCATAATGTGTCATATCTGTCTGAATAAGGTTGCGCATTTGATAATGCTGCAATATTTCTGTCAAATGTAGACACTGGAGACGTAGGTAATATATCACGGAGGGAAACTCGCCAATGTGTGTATTCTCATAAAAGGTTATGTTTTCTTCAGTTACATTCATCACTCTAACTGGAATTATATTGGTTTCTGGATCAGCTAACATCCCTGCAGTTAATAATCCACTTTCTGTTGCAATTTACCTGTTTCGTTCAGTTTTACTGGAAATACCATTTATGTCCTGCTGGCTCTCTCTCTCTCTTTCTCTCTCTCTGTTTATGTAAGTCTAATAACTTATCCTGATTTCCTGTGAATTCACTGACCATGCACGGCTATTGGTTTTACTCAAGATTTACTTGCAATCCTAATTAATGAAGACAGTTTTCATCAATCACAGTAATTGAAGCACCTGTATCAAGTGTCCTATCCACCTGAATTTTTTCCACGTAAACTGAAGCATTCAGGGCACCTTCTTCCACATTGTCAAAAACTACATTTCGTTGGGTTTAAATATCTTTATCAGTGAGAGCCGAGGAACGATCCCTTTCCCTGGCCCCGACTCGTTGAAATTCCTATTCCTGCCCCGAGGTCTTCTACAGTCCCTTTGAATTTGTCCAGGCTTTCCACAGTTTAAACATTTTCGCTGTCCGTATTTCTTGTGTCTTTAGGTTTATGATTTAATAGGCATTCGCCATGCCTGAAAGGACATATTGTTGTTGTGCAATGTAACTCATGTGTTTCTTGCTGCTGAGAAAGTTTCTTAATCACATCATCTTGAACAATCGGCGGTAAGATGTCTGCAGAGATAAGAGGGTATCGTAACGTTTCTGTTGCTTCAACAGATAGCCATTCAGAGGCTTCCCTCACTGCCTGATCCTTTTTCATGGCTTACAACAAGTCTAAGTTACTTTGGAACTAAACCATTAATTAACTGTTCCATAGCTAGCCTACCAACGTCAATAGCTCTAATTGTCTTATTTCTGAGCAGAACATCCAAACACTTTCTCCTTTCAACAATTGCCTACCTTGTATGTTCGTATTCGTTCTTCTGGAGACAAATACGATTTCAAGCTTCAGATAACAGTGTCTTAAATCTGTGGTAGATTGATTTTGCTTCATCCTTCAAACACAAGGTCAAGTAGCTTTCCTGTCACAGTCACAGATATTCATCCCCGCACAGTTCAAACTCTTCCAACCACTCCTCCCAGTTTTCTCGTCCTGAAAACTTTTCTGGTATAGCAACTGGTCGCATATAATTCTGGTCCCCTTCCAAATGTTAGATAGGAATATGGCCCAGATGACACAACGATAGGTCTTCAGCAACCCATGCTTGCCGTAAAAGGCGACCATGCTTGTCGTAAGAGGCGACTAACGGGATCGGGTGGTCAGGTTCGCTGACTTGGTTGATTCATGTCACCGATACCAATTGCGTTGATCGATGCTCATTATGTCAATCACTGGATTGTCTGGTCCAGACTCGATTATTTACAGACCGCCGTCATATAGCTGGAATATTGCTGAGTGGGGCGTGAAACAACAAACAAGCAAAAGACACAACGATGATATCTTTAGTCAAGGTTGTTTATTCGGATATATATGTGATAACAAGACAACCTAACTCCCTAAAGTCACATTCACTATCACGTAGAACATTACTTACAAGTTACATGTTATCCTGGCGACATCGAATACGATCATTCGCCGGGCGCCGCTATCTTGAATGGAGTCTCGCTCTCGCGAGATCTCCTTATATTTATTAACTAACTGTTAACATTTAAAAAATGGATCACTGGATATCATTGACGACACCAGTTGTACGCGAAAAACATGTCCTGTCCTACCCAAAGAACTCTCCCCTCACACTGTTTGTGTTTGTTGACTGACACCAGACATAAGAACTGAAAAACAACAAGGAAATGTATATAAACAAATGTGAAGAAAATGAGGTCAGCGTATGGTATCCTTAAATACACTTCCCAAACGTTAACTGTTGGAGATAATTTCCATTTTGTTTTTATCCTATTGATTTTTAAACCCCTCTCAGGACAATTCCGGGTACCCTTAGCCAACTGGTGTGAATTAGATTACCAGAGTTGTGAGCACTGAATATGAATTCGAGGAACTCCGACACCCCGAACTCTCCTCCACACTCAGCTGACATGATATAACTGAAATACTGTTCAAAGCGTCGTTAAAACTCACTCACTATACAGATACGGCGCTTGGGTCTGAGTTTAAGTGTTCGCTTATTGTAGCGCGGGCCCGAGTTCGTTTTCTCACATGGGTACAATGTGTGAAACCCATTTGTAGTGTTCTCGTCGTAATATGGCTGGAACATTGCTGTAAGCGGAGTTAAACCAAATTCACTCACTCACTCACACTCACGACAGCATACAGCTAATAGACATATATGTTGCAGGTTCTGGTCTCGGGTTCATCATCTTCCCAGAGGCCATCGCACAGCTACCTATGTCTCACCTGTGGGCAGTCCTGTTCTTCCTGATGCTCTTTATGATGGGAATAGATTCTATGGTATACAATATTGATAACGTTGAGATACTATCAGATGGCTAGCTCTCTTTCATGACACGATAACCTGCTGTTCAAGGGCGTTTTATTGTCAGATGGACACTGCACTGCCAACTAACACTTAAGCTTTGTGAATAAGTACAGTGCAATCAAAACGCAGGTGCCATTGAAATGATAATCAAACAGTAGTAAGTGACTATGGTTTTATGTGGAATTTAGCAATTTTCTATGGGGGGACACCAGAATCAAACAGCAACATGATCTACTACGATAAATGTCTGAAGCGTGACTGTTGTTTTCCGCCACACTATGCAATATTCCAGCCATCGCGAGGGACACTACGAATTGGCTTCATACATTATAACCTTGGTTCTTTGGTTTAAGGACGGTAGGGTAGCCCCGTGGTTTAGGTGATAGCTCTGCATGCCAGTCCCGTCAAGATCTGGGCAAGAGTCCCGTCTTCAGTAACCCATGCTTGTCGTAAGATACGACTCACAGGACTGTTAGGTCAGGCTCGGTCAAGTGTGTGTAATCGTACCCCAAAACGGCATGGATCGTTGCTCATATCAATTACTCGATTATGCAGACTCGATAATTTGCAGACAGCCGTCATTAAGCTAGAATATTTCTGTGGTAAGGTACAAGGAACTTGATGCCAATAACAATGCGTTTCGCAAGGAGCAACTGCAATTGATCTGATGGTCGTGCTCGTTGACAGGGCTGACGACGCATGAGACGTTACGGATAAGAACGAGATTGGCTGGTCGAAACTCGATTATTTAAAGGGCTCCATGCCAGAAAAGACTGTTGCTTTGGGTGCGGCGTTAAATCTCAATCACTCACACACTCATTAACGATTTGCAACGATCTGCTGTTAACGACATTAAGACTGACATAGTATGGGTCCGAAATTCCACCCTATATCAGGGAAGGACGGGTAGCCTTGTGCTTAAAGCGGTCGCCCGTCATGCTAAAGGCCAAGCTTCGATTCCCCACATGGGCACAATGTGTGAAGCCCATTTCTTGGCAGACGAAAGACACTAGTACACAACAACGCGTCCGTATGTATTCACGCAAAATAGAGGAACGTAGTGGATACAAAATCGTGAAATAGAGACGATGAATCTTGTCCATCTTTTAACAAGTGAATGAGTATGCTGTTGCGTTGCTTTCATCAACAATTCAGCAATATCATGGCAAAGGGATACCAGGTGAGGGTTTGACGTCCATCACTTAACAACTTGATATACTTCATCACGATCATGTACTTATTACCCAGTCGCACTTTCGCAGTTTGGTCCTGCGGAAACGATCATAGCTGGAATCATTGAGGCGTGTCCAAAATACCTTCAAGAACGGAGAATGTGTGTCACTGCTGGGGTGTGTCTCGTTGGCTTCGTTGTGTCCATTCCCTTTGTGACCGAGGTACGTATATATCATAGCAAAACCTGTTTATTTGATTGAGGCCTGGTCTCAGAACACATTTGACCTTCCCAACAAAACATTATCCCTGTAAACAGGCGTAGCGATGTCGGGTTAAAGATCGCACTGAAGGACTTGTGAAAGAGAAACCTAAAACATTCATATTATGATTATCGCACCTGTTATTATGACCGATGGCTTGATTGTTTATAAATGTGTCTACCGCGTTGCAAGTATGATTAATATGTTAAGATGAATGCCAAAGGGGGATTTGTGTAAGGGTATGACTAAGTTGGAACTGTATTTACATACATCCTACGAAAAATAACCTGGTCATGTTAAAACATTCAGTAAATAACCATTACGATCAGCCTCAAAAGTATGTCTTGTCTTTTGTTCAAAACATGGAGTGTTTGAACATAAAGATCTAACACGCATATAAATGCGAACATTTTGCTCATTCTGAAAGTATGCAGATTTAGTGGACCCAAACGGGACCATTATCACACCTTATCCTTCGTCAAAGTCATGTAAACTGCATTGGATGATTACTGTGTGCCATTTAATGTCATAAAATGGACTCACTGAACTATCTAGGTCGATTACTGACAGGAATGTAAATAAAAACACCTAAAGAAACATTAACATTAGCATACAACATATCTTCTAAAAGCAGAGCCCATTGTATAAGCATGTGTTTATGAAGCACTATCAAATAGTGATTCTTCTGAAGGTTTTCTTTGACTCTGTATCTTTATGCATTGGTCTAAATATAAAACAGATGATGCGATTTCCCAGGTCACCTTTATTTGAAGTTCAGGTGGGGAATTCAGTGAAGGATAATTGGCCATTTGGCCATTTGTCGTTTTGGACGACCATCATGGGGACAATCTCAGAGTTAAAAGAGAGCATAATGTGTGAGTGTGTGAGGTAATATTTAACGTCACATCGGCAGTATTGCAGCCATATCGTGACGAGATAAAATGTGATTTTAATAATATATGTGTAAACGGTATAAAATTTTGTCGACGAAGGACAGTAAAACAACTAGATTATCACAGAAATATGTTTTAAACTAGTACAGAAGCATAAAATATGACAATTCATAACATTACAATAGATAAAATTGGGCTATATATCACCAGCAACTAAAGTGAAGTCACCATACTGAGGACCATGGGGACTTACAGTACCTTTGCTACCTGCATGGACCCCAGCAGGATTTACACCACCCATTTAGTCACTGGCGACCATTGACAGGGTTTAGCCGGAGATAAAAGAGAACATAAAACACCAAAGCATGATATATTATTATGATACTAAAGAGAACAATTTCCATTAAGTCCGGAATGAATACTGTGAAAACCTGACCACATTTGTCATGTTGTTTGCAGGTTTTATGATTGAAATAGAAAAAAACCGTTACAAATGATGAAAGTCATTGTTGATCAAAGATACGAACAAAACCTTTAGTTAACCTCTCATCACAAATCAGACCCTGATGTTATCCTCCATGCAGGGTGGAATATACTTCTTCCAACTGATAGAGTGGTACTCCTCCTCCTTCAGCACACTGCTCATTGGCTGTCTCGAGTGTGTCGTCATCAACTGGATATACGGTAAGACCTTGCGGCACAATTTGACAAATGTTAAAAATACTTTCTTGTAAGCTGGACATGCTTATCCTTTTCGATAACACCTGGTGACAATGATTGTCAGCGATCCATGCAAATAATGTTCACAACTATTTTGTAGACCTCTAGAATCAAGACCCAATGTAGACTGATTGTTCTGTGGTGTTGACATTATATATTTTATATTATATTTACTGAGTATTTTCAGATTGTGTACATGTAGTGCTGCAGTACGTGAACTAGAGAGTTGAAGATTTCATTGCATTGAAGAGTTGCGTCCCTTTGGCATGCCTGAATCTTATGATCACGGGTTCAACACAGATTCGTCCAGATTACTATTTAGTAATCCACACCATACTCGTTGTCGTAGGTTTCATGAAAGTTGTGATCGCATGGACCAACATCATTTCCTTGTTTTCTCAAACATCAAGCTGCCTCACCATTACAGAACTAGAGTATAGTTCAAAGGGGCGTTAATGCCACCCCACTCACTCATGATGACAGTACATCAAAACTACAACCAAGATGCTCTATCGGTTTTACACAAATTCCTACAGTCGCGCCGTGTAACGTCGCCTTTATGTTTTGTAGGTTCAAAGAGACTCAGCAACGATATTGAGATGATGACAGGGAGACGATTTCCAGTGTTGCTCAAACTTCTTTCATCGTATTTAACGCCTTTCATTCTCTTTGTAAGTACACATCAAAGAGTTAACTAGATCAAGAATTGTTTTAATATCCTATTCATTGTCTGAATGACTGAGGATGGAGCGAAGCGAGTGGTCAAAGTAGCGATAAATTGCAATAAAGTGACGTCAAGCTAAACCAGCAATTCCTCGAGAAGATACGGATGAGAATTGGTATCCATGCTTGTCGCAAGAGGCGACTAAAAGAATTGAGTTGTCATGCCACAAGACATGATTGTTCATGATTTCAATCACTGGATTGTCTGGTCTAGTCCGTAAGCTCGAATATTGCGGAGTGTGTCGTTGATCAACAAATAAACAAGGCAAAAAGTAAACAGGGCTCACTCATACCCCCGACTCCAACAAATTCCTCAGTTCAAAACAGGAAAAATGCAATATTTTCTTCGAAAATCCACTTATCAAACTGAAACTTTGCACTACACATCTCCCATTGGTATAGAAACTGTACCACCAATTGGAAATGAATCCATATAGTATTCAAGTTATAGGTCGCACAAAAGTGAAAGTAAAGATCAAAACATAAAACAGATCAAATTCTTCAGAAAATACACATATCAAATCAAACTTTCCACTGCACCTCTCCTATAAGTATGGAAACTGTTCCCTAAATTTGAAAAGACTCCATGTAGAAGTTTCAATTTATGGGTCGCACAAATGTTTAAGTAAAACAATTCTAAGTTAAAAAGATATAAAATATCCCTATTTTTCAGGACATCCAAATGTTTAAATGAAACTTCGTACTGTACCTCACCTGCTGGTATCAAAAGTCTTCACCAAGTTTGAAAGAATATATATTTGTAGCAGTTTTCAAGTTATAAGTCGCACAAGTATTGAAGCAACAAAGTCATTGACAAAACACCGTCCAACCTATATTATAAGTGATCCGTCTCTCTCTCTCTCTCTGCCTGTATCTCTGTCTGTCTGTATCTCTGCCTGTGTTTGTCTCACTCTGTGTATGTCTGTCTCTCTCTCTGTCTGTATTTCCCTGTCTGTCTCTCTTTTGGTCTGTCTCTCTTTTGGTCTGTCAATCTCTATCTCTGTCTGTATGTCTCTCTCTTCCTGTCTGCCTCTCTGCCTGCCTCTCTCTGTGTCTGTCTGTCTCTCTCTGTCTGTCTGTCTCTGTGTCTCTGTCTGTATGTCTCTCTTTCTCTGTCTGTCTCTCTCTTTGTCTCTGTCTCTCCCTCAGTCTGTCTTTATCTCTGTCTGACTGTCTCTCTCTGTGTCTGTCTGTCTCTATCTCTCTGTATGTCTCTCTGTGTGTCTGTCTCTCTCTTTCTCTGTTTCTCTCTCTGTCTGTCTCACTCTTTGTGTCTGTCTCTCTTTGTCTGTCTGTCTCTATCTGTCTGTCTCTCCGTGTTTCTCTCCGTCTGGCTGTCACTTTTTTCTGTCGGTCTCTTTCTATGTCTCTCTCTCTGTCTGTCTCTCTCTCTCTCCCTGTGTCTCTCAGTCTGTCTGTATCTCTCTGTCTCTTTCTCTGTCAGTCGGGGCGGTGGTTAAAGCGTTCGATTTCCGACATGGGTACAATGTGTGAAGCCCATTTCTGGTGTCCCCCGCGTTGATATTGCTGGAATATTGCTAAAAGCGACGTAAAAACCATACTCACTCACTCACTCTCTCTCTTAGTCTCTCTCTCTCTCTCCCTGTGTCTCTCTCATACTCTGTATCTCTATCTGTCTTTCTTTGTCTCGGTCTGTCTCTCTCTGTCTGTCTCTCTTTATCTGTGTATCTCTCTGTCTGTCTGTCCCTCCCTGTATGTCTCTGACTGTCTGTCTGCTTGTCTCTCTCTGTCTGTCTCTCTCTCTCTCCCTGTGTCTCTCAGTCTGTCTGTATCTCTCTTTCTGTCTGTCTCTCTCTCCCTGTGTCTCTCAGTCTGTCTGTATCTCTCTTTCTGTCTGTCTCTCTCTCCCCATGTCTCTGTCTGTCTGTATCTCTCTCTTTCACTGTCTGTCTCCCTCTCTCTCCCCATGTCTCTCTGTCTGTCAGCCTCTCTCTCTCTCTCTCCCTGTCTGTCTCTGACTGTCTGTCTGCCTCTCTATGTCTATCTCTGTCTGTCTCCCTTTCTGTCTGTCTGTCTCTCTTTGTGTCTGTCTTTCTGTCCCCCCCCCCCCCCCCCCCCCCCCCGGTCTATCTCTTTCTCTGTGTGTCTACCTCTCTGTCTGTATTTATATATGTGTCTGTCTGTATCTCTCTGTACATGAAGAATGAAACACCAACTGTTAATTCACGCATGTGCAATCACATGTACAGAATGGTTTCATTTACATTCAGGCTTCCCTGATATGTTCCCTGTTTCTGTATGACCCGCCAAGCTATGGTGAGTACATCTACCCTGAATATGCAAAGGTGATAGGTATATTGTTTGCAGTGGTGATGTCTTTGCCCATACCTATCACCTTCGTGTACCAAGTTGTCAAGAGAAAGGGAAGCCTTTGCGAGGTACGTTTTTTTCACATTCTACTTGAATCTCTGTAATACTGTAAATCATGAAAGTAAAGCGTCACCAAATCAGTGTCACTGCCGACCTCTAATCCAGAATGTGTCTTGACATTAACGTGAGTCACATTGCCCTAAATGTGAAAATACTCACATATAGCAGTGCTGTTGAACTGCAAATGGACCTTTTTGGACCCTTTTTATCGTTAACGTCAAACTAGAAACAATTTGGACGTGCATACCAACAAAGGTCAAAAGCTAATTCACATTTTACTGTGAAACATTTCTTTTGCAGCGCCTGATTCTTGCAAGCAGGCCTTCCCCTGAGTGGGGACCATCGCGAGCGGAACACAGGGAGATATACCTTCAGAACTCTGACAGCCATCCACAGAGCATTATCATGCGGATAATTTCCAGGACAAGAAGATCGCCGTGATGATTCATCTAAATGCTATCCTGGATGACATGAATATAAATTATAGTTTGTTTATTACCGTGGGATGTGTCAGCTGACAATTTACCAAAATATCAATTTGAAAGATAGCAGGACATATTTCCAAGTTTTCTTTTTCATACACTGCAAACACGATAACTTTGTTTTGTTCGTATATGTTCATTGGACGAAACATCGACATTTTCTGGACGTCGTTATTTGACTTCGGAATTTACTGCAGAGGAACGATATTATCAATTATCCTCCCTTTTCTTGATTGACATTGTCAGTCAAAACTCTCCAAGTATTTCTATTTATCATATAATCGGTGGGTTTCTCGGCAGGATAAAGCCAACGGATAAAAACGATATCCGTTGGGGTCATGTGCGGATAGAGATGGAAATATCAAAGGTCATGTAGGGACTACTTTCACTGTTTATAAACAAACATGGCTTCGCCCTCGTCATTCGGCGATCGAGTCAGAATTAATTATTGGGAATTTGGATAAACTACAGGGCTAATTGCTATCATTATCAAAAGAACAGTCTAATATACAGAAAATCAGTGTCTAACTGTGACGTGGCTAAGGCATTTTATAAGTTTTGGCAACTTTGGAGATATAAATTTCGAAACAATTGTGCGAGGGCACTAGACCTAGCCAAGCGGGATCAGTAGCCATGTGCTTGTAGACCTCTGCGGCTTAAAACCTTCTCCACAAATTAAAATAGTTGGATTTGGCCGAAACATGTCTGAATTGTTACCTTGTTTCGTTTTGTCGCTGTGTGTACATCTGCTACACTTCTTAACGTTATGACAGGACTGACCGACTGTCAACAACGTCTGACCGTGGCCGTGACGTCTCATAGACTAGGGTTAGAGTAGCTTCCCTTTGACAAAGGGCAGTTTCTCAAGCGGAAAGACCGATGGATTGCCGCGAACCTCTATTTCTCAGCTTGCATTGGTCAGCTCTCGCGCGTTAGATTACGGGCAGGTGCTCGTGCATATGAATAGAGGAAACCCGTGGAAAATCTTCACAAGAGGGATGTCGTCAATGTTCCAATAGCCAACATTCCCTTCATATCGAGCAATACTCCTGTCTCTCCAGCCTTTGGTGTTTACATTTCACAAATTTTGAGGTACATCCTTCATGCTCTTTCTACAAACAAAAGGGGTAGATGTCACCCTTAATACTGGATCGGTCGCCCTGTTAATCCTGGCATGTTGTTGAACTGTCACTGTTCGATTGACGCGGATGCCAGGCAATCAAAAACTTTAATATTTAATACCGTTCATAGTGATGCTGCACGTGCAGTACGTTAATGCACTGGGTGCGTTTTTCGGAATTGTACGTGTTTCCCGACTAATGGTTTGCACGTCCATGATGTTATGTTATGATCATTCTGATCCAAGAAATATGTTACTGACACTTTAACACATAAAACCTCTTCATTTTGCACCTCTTGGTCACCTAATGTTGCTTTTATGGCCAAAAATATCCGTATTCGTTTTTTAAAGAGTATGTAATTATGTACGTGCCAGTGCAATGTGTTTATGAGTGTGCACAATGTGGTTATCTATCTGCACAAAATGTTTATGTGTCTGCACAATATAGTTAAGTGTCTGTGTACTATGCATGGTTATGTGTCTGTGTACTATGGATATGTGTCTGCACAATATGGTTATCTGTGTGCACACTATGGTTATGTGTCTGTGGACTATGGTTATGTGTCTGCACAATGTGGTTATGTGTCTGTGCACTATGGTTATGTATCCTGTGACTAGGGCTATGTGTCTGTGGACTATGGGTATGTGATTGAGTGAGTTGGGTTTAACGCCGCCACTTATATCACGGCGTGTCAGCTTAATGTGGAAGGAAAGTCCGAAGTGATGCAGGTCTCAGACATTTACTACATTGGTGAAACCCACGAGCACGGGTATAGTGCTGACAAACCTGGAAACATAATCAGGGCGAACCAGGATTCGAACCAACTAGCATAGGTTTCTGCCCAAGGGACGCAACTCAGCGAATCGCGGCGCCTCAGACGACAGGGCAACCCGTGTCCCCACTATGTGTATGTGTATGTGCCTATGGTTATACGTCTGTTCACCATGGTTATGTGTCTGTGGACTATGATTATATGTCTGTGGACTATGATTATATGTCTGTGGACAAGGGTTATTTGTCTATGGTTATGTGTCTGGTGACTATGGTTATATGCCTGTGGACTATGGTTATATGCCTGTGGACAAGGGCTTTGTGTCTGTGTACAATGGTTATATGTGCCTGTGGACTATGGCTACATGCCTGTATGAACAGTTACGTCTCCTGATGGTGATGGTGGTCTTTTGGTGTTTAATGCAACTGTAAATATCAAAAACAAACAATCAAAAACTCACATTAAGTATACATTTGGGAATGTTGAAGGACTCTTGTCCCTCTTAGATGATTCTGGCTTTATGCAATATGTTAAATCATACGATGTGTTTGGTTTGATGGAAACATGGTTACATGACTTTGACTTGTCTCATTATTTTGAAAACTTTGTATATGCAGCCAGCATTGAGATTCACAGACAAAGTTAATACGGGCAGATATGCCAGAGGAAATATTGTTCTGGTTAGAAAGGAAATAAGTTGTTTTGTTTCACATTTTCATTCTTGTCATTTGGGTATATTCCTGAATTTTAGTCATGATTTATTTTGTCACAATCGTGACGTGTTGTATGGATGTACATATATACCACCACAATATTCCAGATATTATGACAACAAACTTGGTATTATTGAATTAATAGAGTTACTTTTAGACCAAGCTATTAAGTTTAAATATGATACTATATTATTGATAGGAGGTGATCTAATTGCTAGAACAGGTAATTTAGGGGAAGTGTTTCCTACATTTAGCAGATACTACAGAGCGATACGATGTAGATAAGACAGAGATGGATTAAAGGATATCCGAGGATAACGTCATGAATACTTTCGGAAAATCTTTAATTGATCTCTGCGTATCCCTAAGTATTTCTATTCTCAATGGGAGACAAGACACTGAGTCTAAGACCAGTAGTTTTACATTTAATGGGAGTTGCGGGAGTAGTTTAGTTGAATATTGTTTAACGTCTATAGAAAATAATGATTATGTAAAAGAATGTAAAGTTAAAAATAGGACCGAATCTAGTCATCTACCAATATCATTATTTGTGAAAACAATAGCATCATCTAATGAGAAGTCGACCAGTTATACGGAAAAAAATAAACGGAGTGATGATAAAGCAGGGGAGTTTGCTTTGAATATATCATCTAACGAATATCTTAACCAAACAGAATATGCTCAATCTAACATACAACATAATGTTAACGAATCAATTGAAATTTTTACAAATGTAATTCGTAAAGCAAGTAGTTGTTTCCGTAAAACTGTTAAATGTCGAAACGATATAAGGCGAAAATCGTGGTTTGATAACGCGTGCAGAAAGGGAAGAAAAGAAGAGAGACGTGCGCTTAGAAAACTACGTTACCAAAGAATAACTGTTAACTTTAGAAAATATAGAGCGGTAAGAAAAAAGAAAAAGGCTATACGGAGAGAAAAACAGATCACATTTCGGAAACAGACTGTAAGTTATCTAGATAATTTAGTAAAACAAGGCGGAAAAAGTCATCGGTATCAACATACTCAATTTAATATAAAGATAACGGATTGGTTATAAATGAATGATCATTTTTCAACACTGCAGAGTGACCATATAGAGATTGATTGTGATATTAACATTTGAATGTCAAACAAATATGAAATGAATTTTAATGATGATTATAGCAGGGAAATAAGCAACGATGAACTTAAAAAAACTATTAGCAATCTTAAAAATATGAATGCTCCAAGTTTAGATTAAATTTTAGGGGAATATGTGAAAGCAGGACAATGTTACTTTATTCCTTATCTCCTTGATTTATTTAATTATCTCTTAATTATGGTCTTTTTCCGGATCCGTGGAACATAGGTATAATTCTTCTTATGCACAAGAGTGGTAACAAAACAAAGCCAGATAACTATAGGGGCATCACTTTAATGAATGTATTAAGCAAACTCTATACATCAATCATTAATAATAGATTCACAATTAGGGCAAATAGTTCTAAGAAAATATCCGAGGAGCAAGCTGGCTTTCGCGAAGGTTACTCTACTTTTGATAAAAAAATTGTTTTGAATGCTCTAATCGACAAGCATTTGTCTAAGCATAAAGGTAGATTCTACTTCGCTTTCGTAGATTTTAGAAAAAGCGTCTGATTCCGTAGATACAAAATATTTATTATATCTCTTGTAACATATAGGTCTACAAGGAAATATGTTTAATGCTATTAAATCTGTGTATGAAAAGGTTAGAAATACCGTAAAGTCTAATAGAAAATGTTCAGATATATTTGAATCTCACATAGGTTTAAAACAAGGGTGTGTTTTAAGCCCCTTATTATTTTCTCTGTATATAAACGAACTCGTTCATACTTTAGACAACGGAAACATTAGAGGTGTACAACTTTTTTCCTGAATATATAGAATTATTGATACTTTTATTTGCAGATGACATTGTATTGTTGTCAGAAACGATTTCAGGTTAACAAAACCAATTAAATACTCTCAATAAGTATTTTAACAAATGGAAATTGACAGTTATTTTAGACACAACAAAAAAAGTGGTATTTAGAAAATATGAAATTTTGAAAAAAAACACGAACAATGGACTTTTAATAACCAAAATGTCGAAATAGTAAAACACTATAAATATTTGGGTGTTATATTTAACTCAAATATGAATACAATAAAAACAGTGAAATACACATGTCAAAAAGGTAAATTAGCCCTTTATGAAATGTTAAGATCATTAAATGAACTTGGGTGCTTGTCTTATGACATATTCTTTGAAATATTGAATGTAAAGATTAAGCCTATTTTATTATATGGTGCAGATTTTTTGGGCACCAATACATTTGATCCACTTGAGAAAATTCAGAATCAGAATTCTTGGTTTACCGTCACAAACTCCAAAACCTATGGCTATATGTTGATTCATTTGTGCAATGTATAAAATATTGGCTAAGATTAATACACATGGCAGATGATAGAATACTGAAAAAGTCGTATAATATGTTAAAACACTTAGATGAATGTGATAGGAAATTGGATAACAAATGTTAGAGAATCTTTACGTTTGATAGGTCTTGGAGAAGTCTGGTTCTCTCAAAGTGTTGGTAATATTGATTATGTAATAAGTATGAATAAACTTAGATTAAGAGATATTTCTTTTCAAGAGTGGCAAGCAAAATCAAGAGAAAGTACAAGATTCGATAGTTACAGTTAATACAAATTTTCATTAAATGCTGAACCATATGTGTATTGCAATACATATTTAATGCAAAGAAGATACTTAGCTCTTTTAAGAACTGGAGGTTTAAACATTTACATAAATGTTAGAAGATGGAAAATGTTGAAATAAGTAAACGAATCTGTCAGAATTGTAATTTAAATGAGTTAGAGGATGAATTCCACATAATAATGAAATGTCCATGTTTTAATGAAAGAAATATTCAAGGAAATGCACATCCAAATCTTTTGTTAATTTAATGAATGATTATAATCCAGCTATAGTAGAAAACTTGCTAAAATTCTGAAAAACTCCACTTGTGAGGAGAGCATGTTATCATTAATTGCTGTACACTATGTTATCATTGAATACATAAGTATGATGAACCGCCATCACCTTGACCGAACATTTGAATTTTTGTATACTTTGTATACTTTGTATATGGGCCGGAGGTCTCAAGTACAAATAAACAGATTGATATTGTAAGTGGACTATAGTTATGTGTCTAGACGAAGGTTATGTGCCGTCAACAGTCATCAAGAAGTAAGTCAACTGTACTTACAGGAGAAGTTGGTACCAATGATTTCAATGAGACCAACACAACAGAGAGAACAGTTTCAAAGCCAGCTGAGCAAATTAAACCAGCCCTGAATACAATATAGACAGCAACATCACACAACTACTGCCGGGACAACTATGTCAATCTTATCAAAGAAAACATGTATATGTTCCTCTGTTGCTGTACGAGATCTGCTAAGTTCGAACCCCATGATGGCAAATAGACGAGGGAATACAAGAGGGACTTAAGTTTATGTGTATTAAGCCTCTGACAGAAAGTTTGTCAATCTTTAAATACAAGTGTAAGGTTATGTCCTGTCTGTGTCTATGTGCAAGATAAACGTTGACAGGAACGATTCATGTTTCTCCCAGTGTCAAATCGGACCAAAACACACTATCAGAATAACAGGAAAAGTTGACATAAAAAGGGGGTTTCTTATCTATGTCTCTGTCGGTATCCCTGGTTGTGAGTACCTGAAGGCAGCGCCAGGAAATCGTTCAGGCCAGAAAGTAATGTGTACCAAAGAATTCAAAGTGAATGAGATTGACCGCCCTACTACACAAATATGTATCATGAAAGTGAACAGTATCATCCTGGGGCGTGCCAACTATACAGGTAGAATCACTAAACCTGAAAGATGGTTAATAAAAGTGACGTCACTAACTACAACATAATATTCTCTTATTGTTTGTATAAATACAATTTTCACTTTTGTGTTTCCACACTATCGAGAGGATACATGCAAACGAAAAGTATTGTTTGTAACATATACTTGTGTTTATATGGCCAGTCATGACAGTTGAACGATGCTTGATGGTGTACGTTTTGGACGTTACTGAGGGTAGTTTGAAATTTTAACTCTATTTTGGCTTTTGTTTAAATAATACTTTCTGCAAAGAGGTACGTGTATGAGGACAAGGAGGTCTTTTCAGAAAGTTTCGAAAAAATGGTAACGTATTTAGAGCGCTACCTATAGGCATATGGAAGGTCGTGTTTGACAACATGGAAGTAAATATGGAGGTCTGACTGGCACGTAACACCCAACCAATAACAGCACAAGTCTAAAAGTGACATTATACATGGGGTGAAAGAGTGTGGGAGTTTATAAACTCGACAACTTAAAATTGTATTGATTACAGCACCCTTACTTTTATTTAGTAGTAATGTCGAATACAACCCCAGCCCCAGGAGGACACGTCATAGTCAATTGTCTGTGTCAGCATCAGATGTGGACCTGGTGAGAGCTCGACAAGCATGGGACGATAGCAGCACACAATTCGTACAAATTCTCCCGCAACTACAGGAACATCTTCAATCCCAAAAAGTAGGTTTGACTCGTTTGAATCGTCATTACCATCAATCCGGACTGAACAGGTGCCCATGTGGAAAGAAAGTTATCAACTGTCTGACCACAACACGCTCCTCAAGAGAAAAGTTGAACAACTGGAACTGGATCCCAGAAGAGAACCACTAATCTTTGGGATCCCAGCTGAAAGCAGGAATGAAAACTGGAATATATCTGAAATTAGGTTGAGAGAATTCCGAAACATAACCTCTACATTTAGAACAGCCGAGCTGACTGCATTCCAATAGAACGAGCACATGGGCTGCAGACTAAACGACACCCAAGTCCAATAATTGTTAAAATGTCTTCTCGCAAAGAGACAGAGACAAACTCAGTAAAGCCGGTGGTGCCGAGTATCCCCCGGCTACACCCAGGCTGTAAGAGACACAAGACGGCAACTGGGGACATTTCTTTAGACGTTCAGGGACAGAGGTGATGATTGTTATATATGATTGTTAGCAATAACTTCTACACATACAATTGGACCAAGCAGGACCTAATGGAAGTGGGGTAACGTTTGCGCCCATGGTCGGCACCCATGGCCAGCGCCACGGAGAACGGCACCCAGGTCAGTCACCCCCAACACTTCACGATCCACGAGCAAACGACTCTAATCAGAAGATGACACATATGTTCAGGGAGACTAGGGATGTGACAGAGGCCAATCTGTACAACGTAGTTTTCCTAACAAATTTAATGTGATCGTAACCAATACAAATACAATCCATGGTAGATGCATGGTGAATAATGATATGAGTTTCATTCCCATGATACAATGAATGTAAGTGGCCTCTACTCCAAGATAAGCCAAACTCATTCCAATCCATCTGAGTTGCGTATTAAATAAGTTGTACTTGCCTTCATAGAGACATGGGCAAGAAACACCACATATTTTGTCATTCTGCTTCCAGGCCACGTCTGCTTCCAATGTGTGAGAGAACAGACACATCCGGTAGGGCGGTGTTGCCGTCGGGACTTTATATGCTAGTTAAGGAATATCCTGACTTTTTGTCATTTTTGGTGATTTTAAGGCCCTAGTTGATAATAAGCAATGGTTTACAGAAAATCATTCTACAACACATTTACCAATCGATAAAATCGATTACGGAAGTGAGAAAGTCAATAGACACAATTACAAATACTGAAGGGAACTAGCAGTTAGAAACTTCAACATACACTCTCAAAAGAAGAAACACACCGGAAGATTTTTAGTAATTTTTTTTTTATTGTACCGAATAAAGTCGATATATTTAATCTAATATCATAGATACAAATATTAAATTTTGGAGCTCGATAGACACATGTTGTCTTTGTACAAAGGCATTGAAAACTGTTCATTGTCATGTCACATACGGCCACAAGGTTGTGCTGAACTCAGTATCTCGTGTGACCGCCCCGGGCAGCAATTACGGCAAACTCCCATGCACTGACTGGATAAGTGTACGAATTCTGTCCTGCGGAATTCTGCGCCAGTCTGCTTGTATCGCGTTGGCCAGTTGTGGGCGTGTCTGTGGCGTGTTCTGACGTTGACGTACACGTCGATCGAGTTCATCCCAGAGGTGTTCGATTGGGTTGTGATTTGGAGATCTTGACGGCGACTGAAAGACGTTGATGTTGGCATTATGACGACAGTATACCATGATACTACCGCCACCGACATTGTCGAATTCAAGTACACAATGTGGGGCAAAACGCTTATTTCGACGATGATAAATACGTTGTTTTCCATCTCGCCGGTGAAGAAGAAATTGTGATTCATCACTAACTGGTAACTCTTGGTTGGCCGGTTCTCGGACGGCCTTCACCGGAATTGAACTGTGTGTATCGGTCACAAAGGTGGCAAATGGTGCTGTGGTGGACGTTGATGTGGCGTGCAAACAGAAGACTGCGATTCCCCTCTTTGGATACGTCCCATGCAATGTTCCGATCTGCAGCGCTCGGCAATTTCGAACTTGAAAAATGTTGACAATTTAATGACAAATTATAAGCTTATGCTTGCTTATTAGCCACTACCACGAGTTACGAATGCCACAACTTGCACGTGCATTTTGCGTTACTGTTTACTTCCATGACGTTTTTGAACATGTGTGAAAACAATGCCGTTTAAGACATTGCAAATCGTCAATGGCTGCGTTTTCACGCACCGTTTGTCGAATATCAGGCCACCAACATTTTACAATAACATATATCCAAATTATATACCGAACCTTTTGTTTGTCAGGTTCAATGAACTACATACTACCGTGAACTTCTTTTTTTTTTTGAAGAGTGTATGAAATCATTTGGAGACTGCGTTTGGGAGATTTTTCTTAACCGTTTGGTGATATTATCTAACTTGGTAACGTTCAAAGAACATTTTTAAAAACATATACAATATATTGTTGAACCCAAAGACCCACACATGATCACCTTTATTTTATTATTAGATCTTCAAGGATCCTGTTCACGGAGCTATAATGGTGACGGGTTTGTGTGTGAAGATAATAGACACCCCGCAGTTTCAGAGGTTGAGGTATTTGAAACAACTTGGAGGAGGTTACTTTGTATATACGGGTGCATCACACAATAGGTTTGAGCACAGCATCGGGTAAGTTATATCGCAATGGCGATGTTAAAAGTCGTGCCGATAAAATGCTTCCTTGAACATATTCCGAGGACATGAATTATTTGCCATACACAGCATAACAATGTGATTTTGTATTACTTTCTTTTTTCCTAATTCCTAATGATGTCCAGATATAAACTTTGTTTGTTAAAACAGAACTTAGTATCTGGCTAGAACTAGTGTTCGGTTTCTAAAACGGCAATATGAAGAACTGGAGGACGATGAAATCAAGTGCATTGAAACAGCAGGACTGTACCACGATTTGGGTATTTAGTTCACCTTTTTCCAATATGACAACACATGTTGATCTCGACATAGGTTACATTGTATGTCAACGACGAAAGAAAGTTAATAACATTTCCAACGACTGAAATATACTGACACGACAAGAATATGTGCAATTCATGTGTGTTTTTGGTTTTTAAGGACACGGCCCATTCTCCCATGTCTTTGACAACTTGTTCATACCTCGTGTAAACCCAGACAGCAAGTGGAAGGTATATACACTAGTCTATATGTTCATTTTGGTGACGTTAACATCATTATGTTACGTCAACGGTTTAAAGGCAACTTTTTTCAGGTTTGGCATAGTGATTCACCTGAAAGCTCCAAAATTGCTTATCATGCACAGTTTAAAATATCCATTTTATGTGAGAACTATTTGAGTAGTATTACTGTAAATACATTCAGACCCACATTGACTCGTTTTCGTCTTAGTTCTCACAATTTAGAAATTACGTGGACGACATTATACTATTCCTCGTGAATTTAGAAAATGTAAAGTTTGTAACTTAAACCATATCGAAAATGAATATCACTTTTTATAATTTGTCGAGTGTGTAGCCATCTTAGGCAAAGTTACATAGAATCCAAATTTTACATCTTTCCAAATATTCTGAAGTTTAATACACTACTGTCATCGCAAAACCCTATAATCAATATGATCAATAATAAGTACAGAAAAGTACTTGTTTTATGCCAATACTGTAGGAACACAAATACTCCAACATACTCCAATATGCAATTATGTTAAAACTGCTTTTGTTAAAAAGCACAGAAACGTATTACATCTGATACCGTTTGTACCTTAATTTATTTCGTCTGTACAAAAAGGCCCGTGACCTACAAGTACTCAATAAAACAGGTTTTTATTCGTCTAAATTTATTAACTGTTTATGTTCTTGTCACTATATGGCTGAAATATTGCCGATGTGACGTTAAATTTTAACTCACTCACTCACTCATTAAATAAACAAAGTGGCATTACACAAAACACAATCACCGATATGGTGAGAAGCTTAAGAGTGAAAACCTATTTGAGCCACGAAAGCATGTTAATAAAGGCAGTAAACAGCCAAAGAAGTTGTTTTTGCTTACTTCAATGGTTTCAGCATGAGGATGCCTCAGTGAAGATGCTGCAACGCCTCATTAATGACAATACGGATGTGAAGGAAGCCTTTAAGAACTTTGATGCAAATGGGACCCGCCTCGAGCTCATAAAGGACCTCATCTTAGGTGGGAAGGTTCAGTATTGTTCCTTCCATAGGTAGGTAGCTTGAAAATTTGTAGGTACCCTCACCTAACCATGACCAAAAACGTTACCCTGACCTTACCCTAACCCTGAACGAGCGTGTGCCAGCAGGGAATGAGAATGACGGCCCTGGCTACGTCATATCAAAATACGGCGCTTGGCATTATATTGATAGCAAAAGCACTGGTCAGATCAGTCAGTATAGTTAAAGATCCAGGCTTAACTGTGCCATGGTATCTCAGTGGGCTATCACTGTAAAAGTGGCATTAGTCTAGTACAACCATTCTCCCCATACAATGACCCCGACGTTAATCCCATGTCACCCCACCGCAATTGGTTCGTATTTGATACTGTTCACTTTTAAAAGAATGTTATCACAAGAGTGAAGACTTAGGTTGTAATTATTGTTCGGAACAAATAATGGTATAACTGGAGGTGGCTATGTGTTGGCAGCAGTTGGTGGAGGAAGTGTGACCACCACGCCCTTAGATGAGGTATCACAAACGTTGACTTATGGAGTTCAGCTTCGTTATTCTTTATTCAGAAACACGAGTTCGTGATCAAGTCGGAATCATACAATCAACTCTGCTTTTGGCAGAGATTTCCGATGAACATGGATAGAGTTTTTTCGCTTTATTCATCGCAATTTGGTATTTGTTTATTTTAATTTTTTTTTGTATATAACATATGAATCCCTTCTCAGATTACTTTATCTCAATTCTATATGACGTACTTTTTTACTTCTCTGTGTCGTTCTTGTTTTCTCTTCAGTGTGAGGTTAAACTGTATCATTTTTACTATTTTTATAGTTTGCAATATGTTGTGGTCATCAGTTATGCAAATCAGTTTCGGTGTGTCTTTTTAACAAGATGTTCTTCATTAATATTCACTGCCAGCCCCACTGTAACAATTACATGTACACTTTGCTTTGAAGATGCCGGTTGATGTTGTTCAATACAGGTGTTTTTGAATCTATTTTACATGTTAATCATTTCGAGAAGATGATACACATTTATCTATATATTGGGTTACTTTGCTTTTAAAGATTATACATATAAACGTACGCAGTCTTAGTAGATTTTAAAGTAGATTTAATCAGTGCTGAATTAGATAGTTATGATGTTGTATGTTTAACAGAAACCTGGTTGCACCATGATATTCTAGCCACTGGTATTACACTGATACCATTGTGGTGTCTTTGTGGTATATTTTGATGGAGAATATCAGCTTCTGAACAAGTTTTACTTGCGTGCACGTATAAATTTAAGTGAGTTAGTTTCGGGTTCAGTTGGTTTCTTGTTTTTGTAACCAAAAGCAGTATTTAGGCATTTCACTGAATCCTAAACTTAAAACGGTACTAACTAGAGGTATTAAAATGAAAATGCCAATTAAGGGAATGTAAGTTGTACAAAAGTGTTCTCCTATTTGTAGATTCTCAAGGGTTCAAACCGCGCACAATGGAAACTATGTCGCCGAACTTTTAAGCATAGTTTTTGTATATAGCATTTCACCCGCCTTCCTAAACGTGCCCCAAACCGCGTGGCAAACCGCGCACATGGAAACTAAGTCGCCGAACTTTTAAGCATAGTTTTTGTATATAGCATTTCACCCGCCTTCCTAAACGTGCCCCAAACCGCGTGGCAAACCGCGCACATGGAAACTCAGCCTAAAGGGCGGCGGCTTTTACATAAGCCAGTAAAGCTTGTTTGTCAATCCCCAATCATATATTTAAAAATCTGTTGAAACAAAATACATTGAAAAGCCTGGTTTCTTTGCATTAAAATCAAAACAACGGAATCTGTAATTAAAATGTGTAAGGTGTAAAAAGCTTTTACATAAACGAGCAAAATACATGGGGGAGAGTAAATACATAATTCTATATAATTTTCTTGAATGGAGCACATTTGAGAAAAAAAGATAATCCAAGCATATGCGATATTACCGTGTTGAAATAATTTATATCAGTCATATATTTCTAACTTAGATCACCGGTATGTAACCCAGGTAAAGCAGGCATATCGGGGAACATTGTAATCTTTTCATATTCCTCAAGGTTTTAATGTTTATTTGTTTATGTACTTCTTTTTTTTTCTCTCCTTTATTTTTTCTGGGTTAAATATTTATCTAAATATACATTTAGTTACTTGTATGTGTGGGGGTGTTTACTAGAAACCTGGTTGCACCATGATATTCTAGCCACTGGTACCAATTTTTAAATCGTATAGCCTGTATTAAGGAATATTTTTGGGATCTTAAATCAGAGTATAACGCACAGCCTGAGCAGGAGGCGTGCATGGATATGTTGACAGTTTTTAAGTAGTTAGTGTTAAAACCGAATGTTTGCGAGGATTAATAAGATTTCTGAATTCAGTTACAACAGTAACCGTACATGTATTTGTTACATTAAGTCATTTCATTCAAATTTGTTTGGTATGATATATATCTTATAATTATTTTAGGATGGAAGGAACAGTTACCAAATAAAATATACTGAAATATCAATTCATTATGACCATATTTCATAATCTTTTTTTTAAAGCAACCCTCCTTACATTAAAGATAACTATTTAAAGAATATAGTACTTAAAGACATTGCAACAAACCGAATAATCAGGGGGGAGACTTTAAACTGAGGGGGGCGCGAAATATATCCGCCCGGGGGAGATTTTATTTCAGAACAGATTCTCCGGATTCTCCGGAGGAGAATCTGTACCGGTATAAACTCTCCGGGGGAAGAATTTGTACGGGGGAGAGTTCATACCGGGACACCGGCACATAGTTACCGTTACACTGGAACTCATATATGTACAGTCACACTTCTTCACGTTTCAATCGTTGTATTTCAGTACTTTTAGGCCTCAGGTGTTTGTGTACAAACGTCATGGTACATCTCAGCATATTGACAAATCAAGCGAAAGAAAAAGAACATGTAAGGAACGTAGCAGTATGTATCGAATGCACTCAAATACCTATCGTTTGTACATGAAGCTCGTATCATATTAAGCAGGCAACCTTGACATTATAAATTGCAACCATACTTTGAACATGTGTATTTTCAGGATTGTTGACGCGATCAGGCTCGCTGACGAAACAGTGCGGATAACAGGAAGTAATTGGTAACTGAAGTTTCCTATTGAATTTGTTTTAATGTGATTTTATGATATTATGATATTATGCTATCTTAGCCCACTTTATCAAAAGTATGTGCTTGTACAGTGTGATGATATTACACAGGCCACACACTGTCATGTATACGGTATACATCAGTTATATGTTATCTTATATTGCCTTGCTTGAAAACCGTATTAGAATCTATACCGAAACGTCGCTTTTACAATAAATATACTAGTTATTATCCTAAAATAGCCTCTACTTTGTCTTTGTCCGCCTAATCATAATTATATGTTTGTACAGTGTGATGATATTACACAGATCACACACTGTCATATATACGGTATACACGCTTGACCACTCTGGTCTGCAGTGTCGGGTGTTTTTGCGTCCCCCTGGGTACACCAGTGATTGTCAAACACATCAACAAAGTGTCTAAATGTTGAACGGCACAAGGGAGACTACTCTGTCAGTTTCAGGCACGCAAGACAAGCCACGCATCGCCGCTTCCGAGCAGCACAGTCACACAGTTAGTCAGTCAACATCATCGCAGCAGTGAGACAGAGTGGGCTCGCTATCAAGACAAGCAGCGTGTACAAGGGAGACAACTCCTGCAGTCACACGTTACAGAGCCATGCGGCCAAACTGACAACGCATCTGTCTTGCGACCTAAAACGTTTCCCTGCAGTGTACAATAAACAACTCGTCGTTTATTTCTGACATAAAGAAATCCCGTCTCGTCCAGGCCGATTTAAACAGCTTCTGTTCAATAGTAAATTAGTTGCTGGAACCGTAACTTTAATCAAGAGTGTAAAAAGTCCGTATAAGAGAGTTGTAGGTAAATTACAGTAATGATAATTTGTAAGGAAGTGAGGGGACCGGATAAGTTTATTAATTTATCTGTGTCCCATATCATACAAACAGGTATATTGTGATATTGGCAGCAAAGTTGTACGATAATTACTGACAGTTAATGTATAACTATACTTCATTAACCCACACAACTGTACTTAGTTTTAAGAGTCACTTTGTAATGACAAAGTGCGTTATAATTAGTACGTGTGATTTGTAAATTGCCACTGTCTAGCAGATGGTGCAATAGCAGGGTCACATTATCAAGTCCTATTATATACTGAACCAAATTAAAAGAACTTCACAATCCTAAAATTTTAACACTATGACCAGTTATCATTGTAAGCCCTTATTGTGTATTTTAACAGTAATGGACACGTATTGTTTTCAGATAACAGCTGTTTTTTTGTGCAGGTGAATCGATCAAAATCATGTGCACAGCACTATAGTGGCAAAAGTGTTTTTTTTCACGTGCAACTGGTCACGTGGCCATAATACCGCACGTGTTTTCAGCGATACTTGTTAGCAGTCATTAACAAAAGAAGAAAAACACAAGAAAACAAACTTCTTTGCGGCCATTTGTAATGCCACGCCTTTCAAATGTGCAATGTGAACGTGCCATCGGCATGTTGCAGACGGGAACGTCCGTAGCTGAAGTCGCAAGGACGATGGGTTGTAGTCGACGGACTGTTTATGATTTACAGGCGCGTCTACAGCAAACGGGTACCACCGCTGATCGGCCTCGGCCAGGTCGACCACGTGTGACGTCACATGCAGAGGCTCGTCAGATTGTCTTACGTCACCTCCGTAACCGATTTTTGACGGTTACATCAACCAGAAATGAACTGTTTAGGGGTAGACTGAGAGCGCAAACTGTTCGAAACCGTCTAAGAACTGCTCACCTTCAAGCACGACGGCCATACTGCGGGCCGATTCTGACTCAATTACACAGACGTCAACGTCAATTGTGGGCACAGTGACACTTACGATGGACTCAGAGGAATTGGAATCAAGTCGCCTTCAGTGATGAATCCCGATTAAATCTTCGGCTTGCTGATGGTAGGGCGACGGTGTACAGGAAGTTGACAGATTTCGAGGCGGATGTGTCATGGTGTGGGGTGCTTTCTGTGGCAATGCACGTTCCAGGCTTCTTGTCATCCGTGGCAACCTCAACGCTGCTGATTACCGCGACCAGGTACTGGCACCAGAACTTCTGCCTTTTATGGCAGCACATGGACCCGGTTTGATCTTCCAACACGACAATGCCAGACCCCACAAAGCAATTTTGACAAGGAATTTCCTTCAGAATGCGGGAGTCAACGTCATGGACTGGCCGCCAAGGTCTCCCGACCTCAATCCCATCGAATACGTCTGGGATGCTCTTGGCAGAAATCTGCGCACTCTCCAGAATCAACCACAGAATTTGCAAGATCTTGGCACCATTTTGCAGCAACAATGGCGTCGTCTTCCCAATCATGTGTTCAAAAGCATCACAAGGTCCACGCGGAGGCGTTGTGTGGCCGTTGTCAACGCACATGGTGGCCATACACGCTACTGAACTTCAGATTCCCGTGCTTTGGACTTATGATTTAAACTGTTGATGTTATTAGCTAATACCGTAGGTGCTTGGAACAAATTATGGTTACCACCGTTAATTTAAATCCTTTTTTGGACATTAATGATTAAATATTACTTTCTCTGATACATTTGTCCGTTGTATGTCATATATAGGATTACTTTTAAAAATGTGAAGTTTATAATTTGACTCCGTATACATAGTAATAAAACATTCGTCTCAGTCTGCCCCAGTAATATTCCTATTTGAATTGTTACATATGTGAATAAAGCTACAAAGAATATCATAAGCAAATGTCTATGAATCACAATCAAACAGTGATGATACCTGGTGTTCGTGTTCTTAACAAGTGCTACAAGTGAGAACGCTGAGATCTCACAAACTCAAACACCATATACATACATTTTTTTAAGAGTGTACCTTGCTGGATGTAGCTAGCATACTGCTGAACAACGTTCACGTTCTCTGGGTGCAATAACTAAGCAGTGCGTTGGATCTGTTCGTGCCTGCCTGCTATTTAAGTTCACTTAAAAAACATCTGTGACACATCTGTGACGTCATTCTATTGTTCCATTCCATTCCTTTACTTTTCAGGTGTGGTTTGTCAACTATACATCATCTTGAACCAACATTTGAATTAATTGCAACTTTGAATAGACGGAACTATTTTTTACGTTTATTGACAAGTAAATAATTTAAATTTCTTTCCGAAAACATGTGTCGCCAGGAGGGTTCGAACCCGCATCGTTTGATTTGAGAAAGTGTAATTGTCAACCTCAGCTACAGCGGCCCATGAAGTGTGAAATTAACTATTAAATATTTTCATAATTTCGCATACTGCTTAAAAGCTCAAAATAATATGTACATAATATTGTGTTGGAGCAGCTTACCTACAACAGTGTTGATATTTACAGCAATTAGATAAACCTTTCACGAGAAATGCAAATCAGGTAATATATATCCTTGTTCGGTGCTCTATATTTCCTATTATTCCCGTCAGCATGTATTGGCTTGGGTTTGGTTTGTTTGTTGTTTAACGCCGAACTCAGCAATATTCCAGCTATATGACAGCGGTCTGCAATTAATCGAGTTTGGACCAGACAATCCAGTGATTGATATCATGAGCATCGATCCACGCAAATGGAATCGATGCCATGCATCAACCAAGTCAGCGAGCCTGACCACCCGATCCCGTTA
Organism: Haliotis rufescens; assembly: GCF_023055435.1. Taxonomy (NCBI): domain Eukaryota; kingdom Metazoa; phylum Mollusca; class Gastropoda; order Lepetellida; family Haliotidae; genus Haliotis; species Haliotis rufescens. The sequence continues at coordinate 575,314 of NW_025963783.1, forward strand.
GTCGCCTTTTACGACGAGCATAGCGACCTTCTACGGCAGGCATGGTTTTTTGAAGACCAATTCTACCCCGGATTCTTCACGGGTCCAGCATGTATTGACAATATGCTAGCAATTGATAAATACTAGTTTTTGACCCAACGAAATTATGAGTGAGTGAGTGAGTGAGTTAAAATTTTAAATCACATCAGCAATATTTCAGCCATTTCGTAACATAATATATACATTGCGACTTATATTAAATCCTGCCAACGAAGGACAGTAAAATAACTAGACGTACCACAGAACATGAATTAAAACGAGTATTGAATCATAAAAAAGGACAGCACTGATCATAACAATACATTATAAAAACGGGCTATACATTGCCAGCAATTGAAGGTAGATCACCATCCTAGGGATCGGCCGGACCATGGGGACTTACAGTACTTTTGCTTCCTGCATGGACCCCAGCAGGATTTACATCATCCCTTCAAGTGTTGGCAATGACACATATTTTACTATTAAAAACGTGGTAGTTTTACTTTTACTTTAAAAGATGGGGAACTTACGTATCCTCTCAGGGGGACAATAATTTTACAGTACCTTGACCCCATTCGAAGATTAAGCCACTAACAATCGCAGTTGCTAATTTAATCTACCAAATTTATAACATTATATTTTATACAAAACATATCATTAATCAACAGTTTGCAAACAATTCAATATCCTTTAAAAATCCAATAATTAAACGAGAATGAATACTAGTAAAAAGATTCTGAATAAATTATTTTAAATATTGATCCCTTGTGATGGAAACATCAATACAATCAAGCAGGACATGCCTGACTGTGATTCTTTACAAAAGGGATACAAAACGGAGGATCCTCACCTTTCAACAAATATTCATGTGTTCATCTACTGTGGCCAATACGACACCATCGTAAAATGACCTCTTCAAATCTGGATTGACAACCCAAGTAGGTGTAACCGATATTTGGTTTAATTTCATGTAATTACGAAATTATGAAGAGTCTGCACAGCGAATCGCGGCGCCTTAGACGACTGGGGCCACCCGTGCCCCCGACTTGGAAAATAGATATTTGCCATTTCAATATACCTCAAGTTGGTTCAAGGTTCATATGGTACGATACAATATACGTGTCGTGGCAAGGTGAAGACCTAACCATAACTCTTTTGTTTTTACCCATGGTCTAACTAACCTATATGTTACAAGGATATAGGTTAGTTAGTTATATGTTAGTAAGATCACAGCCTGAACTATTTTCCAGAGGACGTTTCACGTTTCTTTCAACAACTTTTCAGGGTGATCATTGTTCCAGCTTTACATACACATCTTCCACAAAGCCATAGAAATCACAATCAGCATATGCACAATATTTGAGAAAACAAAGAAGAACAGACACTTTTATAAGTATTGTTGTTTCTCATACAGAGACACCGAACAAGGCATTATCTTGTGAATTACAACTTCAGGCGATTTTTATATTCAAGAAAATGTCGAGTGGTCCGTGCGTGGAACGTAATCGTTTAACCGACGCTTCCGTTCTATCGGGTGATGATGAAAGAGTTGACGGGTGTCCCTGGACAATCTTACTGATGGCCGCCACCTGCTTAGGGCAGATTCTCTTGTAATGGCGGACAGCATTGCTACGATGACCAGTTGTACTTGAAATCATCTGTTCATCCACCCCACTGTGGAACAGTCTTGTAGCACATGACGCACGAAGGGAATGGTTGGGGAAAAAACAAAAATATACAGGAAGTTATTATTTTCTCAGCAACCATTTATAGACAAGATGTGGGTTACCGATATGTATGTTACAAATATTCTTGTGACCTCTAAATCCTGCAGCTGAACACAACTTCAATATGGTCTTCGACAAGGTATTTTGCCCAATCGGACTCTTCGAATACCACTGTGTTGGGCGTGGTTTTACCAGTGAGCGCAGATATTGTGCAAATCTACCTGCCACCATTCTAGCGGCGGCTTCGCAACATACGCGACGTGTGCACAACTTCCGGCTTTGTTGTGAACGTCGTTGCCATCAACAGCCAGATCCGATGTCTTTCCGTCAGCTCTGTTCTGTAGGTTTGTTCAGTGCAAGACTCGGCACCTCGAAACCTGGAACGAAAATACATGGTGGTTCAAAATATTGTTAAAATATTAGACTTTATCGAGTTCAAATTAGCCTGTTAAATAAGGCAGGATAGTAAGTCAAAATGGGTAAAACCTGCATAATTTCTTAAAAAAACTTGATTCACTGTATATAATTAAGCGTATAATGGAACATACAATTTAGTCTTAACGCAGCTATGTACATGTATGTGGCACTCATGGGTTCGAATAGGTACAATCTGTGCATTATTATGAAATATAAATGAAATGCTTCCTGGTTTGCGCTTTTCTTGAAGGTTTTTTAATTATCAGTTGATTCAATTTGTGGCTCGGGCAAATAAATCCTAAAACGAGCTGAACCTTATTTTGTTAGAATGCTGTTTACAGTCTAAATATAGTATAGATATAGCTAATATTACCTAACAGGATGAATCGAATAATAGCAACACAAACCTTTCCATAATGAGGATTAACTGTTTCCAAATAGAACAAAGTCTATTACATGTATGCAAGTCTAACAAAGGTTGTAATGGGTTAACGTTGCAATTCATGACGAATGAGCTGGGATGAGCAGCATTAATTACTCTATCGGTAAAGATCACCATCGGTACATCTCAATGGATAGACTGTGGCCACAAACCACAAATAAGTGTTGTATATTCCGATGGTTTGCAAATACTTCCGCCAATTTGAAATTCTTGAGAAGTACAGAATCTCGACCTGTCTGTCAAATATATGAAGGTTTTCTACGTTTCATCGAAACGTGACTTCACGATGTAGTGTTACTGTGCTATGACATCACAGCTATGGAACGTTTCGGCCTTAAACTCGAACACATCGCACTTAGCAAAGGTTTCGGTACTCCGACTACCATGTCTAGGCATTGATGGAATACAGTAAAGACACAACATGTTTTAAAAGCAAAAGGAAGTCATGAAAAGAATCTTTCATGTCAATTGACCAATGGGTGATCATGAAAGAAATATCTCGAGGGTTATATCGTTTAAATTCACACAAACTATATCTCCTGTGAAAGTCAGAATTGGATGAGATATTATTTTAAACAATATAATTAGGAATAAAAAGAACAATTTAATTGCGAACCTATTGCTAGATGGCTTATACAAAACAAAAACCAGAATTAACAAAGCAACGCTATCATCTTATCATTCTATCCTCATATCGCATTATGCATAGAATGACGAAATATGACCTGAAACATATACTGGATGTTTACCACAAGGAATAAGCACACTAATGTGAAATATGAAAGAGAACCAAATCTGTAGCTCTGAGAAGAGTAGCTTCCAAAAAACACACCAGTGCATTAGCCATCGTCCTCCTGAATGAACTACTTCACTGTGTTGGAATACTTTCATCCACATCTTGAGTGTATGTGTCAGAGGCGCTCCATGGTGGACCTGTTTCCTAATTATTTGTATGTAAATGTCGATTAAAGAATAACGGGTGAGTACTGATTACTGATCTTAATCGCTATGTCTAGACCCACATCTTCGGAGTTGGTACTCGTATATCCATAGAGCATGTTCACTAGCCTGTATTTCTGCTGTATGGAAGAGGATAGTTAATTGTCTTGCACTGTCTTTAATGTCTTTATCTTTATTCATAAAAGTAGGAGAGGCCACAGGCCCATTAATTATACAGTTACTTCATTGCTTCAGAGAGTACCAGCATATATACATTGGTACATTGATATACATCGTTCACCCAATTGATTGTCTTAGTTGCATTGACTGTTGGATATAAGTAGGTTTTTTTGGTAGATACAAACTCCTGATATTGCCATAAGCATAAGACAGTGCAAAATGGTATTCATCCTCCATGTATCTTTGGTTGCACACGTGACATATTCCATCTGATTTTACTTCTTTAACTTATCGCGAGGGGGCACGGGTGGCCCAGTCGTCCAAATCGCCGCAATTCGCTGTGCAGAGTTGCGTCCCTTGGTCACACCAGAAACCTATGATTGCGGGTTCGCATCCCGGTTCTCCCCAATTATGTTTCTAGGTGTGTCAGGACCATAGCCGTGCTTGTGTGTTTAACCACACTGGTAAACGTCTGAAAACTGCATCACTTCGGGCTTTTCTCCAACATTAATGCTGACACGCTGTGATATAACTGGAATACTCTAAAAAGCGACGTTAAACACAACTCACCTACTCACTTTAACATATCTACCAGTTTCAATTCGGAGCTAGTGTGAAGAAGAACATCTAAGTTGAGCTAATGCAGCACGGAATTTTGAAATTGAAATTTCTTTAATATAGAATTCGAGGCCAAAGGATAAGAAGCGTACGTTACCAATTTAGAACTGGAAGCAGTGCTGGTCGGTTACTTATATTATTTAGAACAAGAAAAAGGTACTGGTCTTGCATTGGTGTTATACCTTAAAGATATTCTTTGGGCCAGCTGATGACAATAGTAAAGTGAGGTAAAATTTAAGGTCGCAGCGGCATTATTTCAGCCACAAAGCGACAAATTGCAAAAGATAGTCCTCAGTCCTCTCCTACTCCAAAAGTTGATATTACGAGCATTAGGTAGTAGGGGTGGTGGTGGTGGTGTGTGTGATGGGATGGGGGTGCTGGTAGTGTAGCAGTACTCGTTGGTTGTTATGGGGTGGTGAAAAGTAGAAGTAGTGGTGGTGGTGGTGGTAGTGGTAGCAGTAGTAGTTATGGTGGTGATGTTGTTGTTGTTGGTGGTAATTGTAGTAGTGGTGGTGGAGATGGTGGTGATAGTAGTGGTGATGGTCGTGGGGAGGAAGGTGGTGGTAATGGTGGTGTTAGTGGTGTTAGTGTATGAGGTCATGGTTATTGTAGTAGTAGTAGTAGTACTAGTAGTAGTAGTAGTAGTTGTAGTAGTAGTAGTAGTAGTAGTAGAAGTAGTAGTAGTAGTAGTAGTAGTAGTAATAGAAGCGGCGGTGGTTGTGGGAGTAGTAGTAGTATTAATGGTGGCGGTTGTAGAAATAGTGGTGTTGATGTTGGTGGAAGTAGTTGTATTGGTTGTAGCAGTAGTAGTAGTGGTTGTGGTAGTAGCAGTGGTGGTGGTAGTAGTAGTAGTGCTGGTGGAGGTGTTGGTGGTAGTGGTGTAAGTGGTAGTTGTAGTAGAAACAGTATCAGCTAGTCTGGAACACCGAAAGGCCTTTTTGCATCCAACTCTTCGACAGGTTTTATCTGCTTTCTTGTGTAACATTTAATAAAGCGAGAGATTATTTGACTTTTGAAACTGTTACACAAAAGATATAACATCCACTCAAAATCGAGAAATGTACAGTTCTTTGGACTGGTCCGTACAGGAGAGACTGGTCTCACGGTTGCAACATGGCAAAATCTCGTTCGAAAACCAAGTAAAGGTAAGAGACCTATGTCAAATCCTTGTAATGATCAGTTGAAATCTTCATGTTTTGGTAAATGTGAAACATCAACGCCAGAGTGCAACCAGTCTCGGAACACATTCCACTGGGAATCAGCTGTGAAAATCACATGGAAGGTTCACTTAAAGTCTGTGATGACACCAGGTGTTGGCGAAAGAGGTGAGCACGTCCTTCCCTTCCGGCAACACCATCTCAAAATTGTAATTGTCAGATAAATTTATTTTTGCAATTGGCCGTCCAATATTATAAAAGTTACTGCAGGCTGGTGGACTGAAGTCCCCATTCCGGGGGAGAATAGGTCTTCAGCAACCTATGCTTGTCGTAAAAGGCGACTAACGGGATCGGGTGGTCATGCTCGCTGGATCGATGCTCATGATATTAATCACTGGATTGTCTGGACCAGACTCGATTATTTACAGACCGCCGTCAAATAGCTGGAATATTGCTAAGTGCGGCGTTAAACAACAAACCAACCAACCAACCACCCAACTGAAGTCCCCGACTTTCATCATAAGCTGAGTCAGCTACAAAAGAAATGTGTGGATCGAGACATCAAAACTGCCCACACCCCCACGGTTTGCAAAACAAATATTAATTCATAAACGTTTTTTTACTTATTTGCAGCAGAATCTCATATCGTTATTATCAATTTCAATAAAATCAGTAAATGCATGATCGCGTCGGTGAATTTTCTGGTCCATGGATGACTTTGTTTGTCTGGTTTGTTTATAGACCAATATCGCATGGCAGGAGTTCAGCTGTGCGTCGTATACTTAAGGCAACAAGCACTTTCGTATTGATGCAAATTGTTTGAGTGGTTGGTGTTACTGGTGGGGCAGGACATGCTTCCCCTTTTCGCGAACACCTGATGCCATCATTGATTTTCATTGGTATTGTCATATAGTTTCCACATGTATTTAGCCCTTTATGCCAAACAGAATTAACTATCATGTTTAATGAACTAGATCTCTTCAGAGATTCCATTAGAATTGTATGTGTGAGATGGTTCTGTGAACATGTTTAGAATCGCGAAGGGGATGTTATGTCTTATTGACTTCACTTGGCTTCGACTGAGGTGTTTATCCCCGGTCACCTTGCGAGACAAACCCACATTCAGGAGCCTTTTGCTCGTAACATGAATGGCTCTTGTCATCCCTTCAAATCATATATTATTTATGAAAGAGCGGCAGAAGGTCCTTCAGGTATTCTCTACCAACTTGAAACAATTAAGTAACTTAGTCAATTTATTGTTTGAAATCACTGGAGGATGAAGCATCCTATGCTTGTTCCCACCACTTGGATTTGGTCAAGTTGTCAGCATCCGATTTTTAATACGTTTGCCATGTCAGACACACTTTTAATCTCCATCACTTAGTCTATGTCATGCTCAAAATGAACTTAAATCTATCAAGATGGGTTTTTTATCTGTAAACCTCTAGTCCTCAAGGGGGCACGGGTGTCCCAGTCGGGTAAGGCGCCGCGATTCGCTGTGCAGAGTTGCGTCCCTTGGGCACGCAAGAAACCTATGATTGCGGGTTCGAATCCCGGTTCGGCCCGATTATGTTTCTAGGTTTGTCAGCACCATACCCGTGCTCATGGGTTTCACCGAAATGGTCTAAGAATTAATGCAAAGGTATGTTTTTTTTACCAAATCTGAAACAATTTCGGTTTGCAACAGATAAAAGACTCCTGTAAGTGTTCAAATGGTTTAATTTGACACACTGACATACAGAAAATGCGTGATGTCATGAAAAAACATGAACATGCCATAATGTCAGTCTACAAATCAATAGCGTGTGTGTCAACCTCTAGTTGCAATGCAAGCAACACATCTTCGTCTCAAGTCATGTGGGATATCTGTCCATATCTGGTGAAGCATGTTTCGAAGTTCCTTGAGTGTCTGTGGAACACATGGTTGACGTCGAAGGCGCCGATCCATCTCATCCCACATGTGCTCGATTGGTGAAAGATCAGGGGAGCGAGCCGTACAGGGGATGACATTCACGTTGTTTTGTTGAAGAGAATCCTGAACAAGTCGAGCAATATGAGGCCGGGCGTTTTCATGTTGAAAGGTAGTGCCTGGGCCATTACGACGCAAAAACGGTAGAACAACAGGGCCGATGATGTCGTCGCGGTAGCGCTGTCCATAGTCTCTGACTGCGTTCGTCTGTTGCCAATTTGCCACAAATACCAAATGGTGTTTCCGTGGACATTAAATTGTCTTGCAACATCACGTTGACTCGATCCTGCTTCAAGCATACCAATGGCTCGCAGACGCTCATTTTCGGACATGCGTGGCATTTCGTAATGTTGAATAATTGTGTAATTTTGTTGTTTTTCTGAGTGGTTGTTGTCAGCATGATATTGAACAATGCATATGAAATCCCGTTGACGCACATGTTTTTATACCCATTCTTGGGTAGTGAAATGCATAGGGGTTGCATAAAAGTCAACTTTTGCATGGAATACATGCTTTTCTGTAGCAGTTGCGTTTATGTGACTTGATTCCATACATGTACTACAATCTTGAAAAACAAACTTCACTTATTTCCAAAAATACAATGAAGTATTGGTGTCACAGGAACTGCTGTTATTAAGTATAAAACGCATAAATTAATTGAGCATCATCACCGTATCAACAATCGAGGTCAGTTGATCCCCACAATGAAATCATCTACCAAAGTCAATCGAATCCTATCACCAAATCAACTTAGTCATAGGCACCTGAGTAAAATGTATTTTCTCAGAAAAGAAATACATCGGTTCAAAAAATGCATACCACGTGGAGTTTGTTTTTTACATATATATACACGCTGAAGAGAGAGCGGGCACACACAGCGACAACAACTAAAATATTGGTGTCACAGTAACCCTGCACAAAAATGTTTGACAAGAGGGATTACTTCATTTTCAAAAAGTATACTTTCCCGCACCTACCTTGGGTACTCACACATCACAACTTTTGAGGTACAATCGATAGCATGCTCTATCTATAAACCGACAACACTCCCAGTCAGTCGCCGGTCTACACCCGTCAGCCCTCTCAGTTTCATCATCCGACCCTCTCCGGCCACACCGTCCAATTCACTCAGCCTACACCATCCAACCCTCTCAGTTCACACCTCCAACCCTCTCAGTCTACACCGTCCAACTCTCAGTCGACACCCTCCAACCCTTTCAGTCCACACCGTCCAAGCCTCTCACTCTACACCGTCAAACCCGCTCAGTCTACAACATCCAACCTTCCCAGTCTACACCGCCCAAGCCTCTCAGTCTACACCGCCCAACCCTCTCAGTCTACACCCTCCAACCCTCTCAGTATACACCGTCCAACCCCTCAGTCTGCACCGTCCAACCCGCTCAGTCGACACCCTCCGACCCTTTCACTCTACACCGTCCAACCCGCTCAGTCTACAACCTCCAACCTTCCCAGTCTACACCACCCAAGCCTCTCAGTCTACACCGCTCAACCCTCTCAGTCGACACCCTCCAACCCCCTCAGTCTTCACCGTCCAACCCTCTCAGCCTACACTGTACAACCCTCTCAGCCTACACCGTCCAACGCTCTCAGTCTACGCCCTCCAACCCTCTCAATCTACACCGTCCAACCCTCTCAGTCCTCACCGTCCAACGCTCTCAGTGTACGCCCTCCAACCCTCTCAGTCTACACTGTCCAACCCGCTCAGTCTACACCCTCCATTCCTCTCAGCCTACACCCTCCAACCCTCTCAGCCTACACCGTCCAACGCTCTCAGTCTACACCGTCCAACCTCAAAGTCTACACCGTCCAACCCTCTCAGTCTTCACCATCCAACCCTCTAAGCCTACACCATCCAAACCTCTCAGCCTACACCCTCCAACCCTCTCAGCCTACACCGTCCAACCCGCTCAGTCTACAACCTCCTACCTTCCCAGTCTACACCGCCCAAGCCTCTCAGTCTACACCGCCCAACCCTCTCAGTCGACACCCTCCAACCCTCTCAGTCTACACCGTCCAACCTCTCAGTCTGCACCGTCCAACCCGCTCAGTCGACACCCTCCAACGCTCTCAGTCTACACCATCCAAGCCTCTCAGCCTACACCGTCAAACCCTTTCAGTCTACACCCTTCATCCCGCTCAATCTACTACGTCCAACACTTTCCGTCTACGCCGTCCAACCCTCTCCGTCTACGCCGTCCAGCCCTCTCAGTCTACACCGTCCAACCCTCTCAGCCTAAACCCTCCAACCCTCTCAGCCTACACCGTCCAACCTCGCAATCTACACCGTCCACTCCACTCAGTCTACAACCTCCAACCCTCCTAGTCTACACCGTCCAAGCCTCTTAGCCTACACCGTCCAACCCTCCCATTCTACACCCTCCAACCCTCTCAGTCCACACCGTCCAACCCTCTCAGTCCTCACCGTCCAACGCTCTCAGTGTACGCCCTCCAACCCTCTCAGTCTACACTGTCCAACCCGCTCAGTCTACACCCTCCATTCCTCTCAGCCTACACCCTCCAACCCTCTCAGCCTACACCGTCCAACGCTCTCAGTCTACACCGTCCAACCTCAAAGTCTACACCGTCCAACCCTCTCAGTCTTCACCATCCAACCCTCTAAGCCTACACCATCCAAACCTCTCAGCCTACACCCTCCAACCCTCTCAGCCTACACCGTCCAACCCGCTCAGTCTACAACCTCCTACCTTCCCAGTCTACACCGCCCAAGCCTCTCAGTCTACACCGCCCAACCCTCTCAGTCGACACCCTCCAACCCTCTCAGTCTACACCGTCCAACCTCTCAGTCTGCACCGTCAAACCCTTTCAGTCTACACCCTTCATCCCGCTCAATCTACTACAACCAACACTTTCCGTCTACGCCGTCCAACCCTCTCCATCTACGCCGTCCAGCCCTCTCAGTCTACACCGTCCAACCCTCTCAGCCTAAACCCTCCAACCCTCTCAGCCTACACCGTCCAACCTCGCAATCTACACCGTCCACTCCACTCAGTCTACAACCTCCAACCCTCCCAGTCTACACCGTCCAAGCCTCTTAGCCTACACCGTCCAACCCTCCCATTCTACACCCTCCAACCCTCTCAGTCCACACCGTCCAACCCTCTCAGTCTACACCGTCCAACCCTTTCAGTCTACACCGTCCAACCCTCTCAGCCTACACCGTCCAACCCTTTAGTCTACACTGCTCAACCCTCCCAGTCTACACAGTCCAACCCTTTATCCTACACCGTCCAACCCTCTAAGCCTACACTGTCCAACCCTCTCAGTCTTCACCGTCCAACGCTCTCAGTCTACGCCCTCCAACCCTCTCACTCTACACCGTCCAACCCTCTCAGTCTTCACCGTCCAATGCTCTCAGTCTACGCCCTCCAACCCTCTCAGGCTACACCCTTCATTCCTCTCAGTCTGAACCGTCCAACCCGCTCAGTCGACACCCTCCAACCCTTTCAGTCCACACCGTCCAAGCCTCTCACTCTACACCGTCCAACCCGCTCAGTCTACAACCTCCAATCTTCCCAGTCTACACCGCCCAAGCTTCTCAGTCTTCACCGCCCAACCCTCTCAGTCGACACCCTCCAACCCTCTCAGTCTACACCGTCCAACCTCTCAGTCTGCACCGTCCAACCCGCTCAGTCGACACCCTCCAACCCTTTCAGTCCACACCATCCAAGCCTCTCACTCTACACCGTCAAACCCGCTCAGTCTACAACATCCAACCTTCCCAGTCTACACCGCCCAAGCCTCTCAGTCTTCACCGCCCAACCCTCTCAGTCGACACCCTCCAACCCTCTCAGTCTACACCGTCCAACCTCTCAGTCTGCACCGTCCAACCCGCTCAGTCGACACCCTCCAACGCTCTCAGTCTACACCATCCAAGCCTCTAAGCCTACACTGTCAAACCCTTTCAGTCTACACCCTTCATCCCGCTCAATCTACTACGTCCAACACTTTCCGTCTACGCCCTCCAACCCTCTCCTTCTACGCCGTCCAGCCCTCTCAGTCTACATCGTCCAACCCTCTCAGCCTAAACCCTCCAACCCTCTCAGCCTACACCGTCCAACCTCGCAATCTACACCGTCCACTCCACTCAGTCTACAACCTCCAACCCTCCCAGTCTACACCGTCCAAGCCTCTTAGCCTACACCGTCCAACCCTCCCATTCTACACCCTCCAACCCTCTCAGTCCACACCGTCAAACCCGCTCAGTCTACAACATCCAACCTTCCCAGTCTACACCGCCCAAGCCTCTCAGTCTACACCGCCCAACCCTCTCAGTCGACACCCTCCAACCCTCTCAGTCTACACCATCCAAGCCTCTCAGCCTACACCGTCAAACCCTTTCAGTCTACACCCTTCATCCCGCTCAATCTACTACGTCCAACACTTTCCGTCTACGCTGTCCAACCCTCTCCGTCTACGCCGTCCAGCCCTCTCAGTCTACACCGTCCAACCCTCTCAGCCTAAACCCTCCAACCCTCTCAGCCTACACCGTCCAACCTCGCAATCTACACCGTCCACTCCACTCAGTCTACAACCTCCAACCCTCCCAGTCTACACTGTCCAAGCCTGTTAGCCTACACCGTCCAACCCTCCAATTCTACACCCTCCAACCCTCTCAGTCCACACCGTCCAACCCTCTCAGTCTACACCGTCCAACCCTTTCAGTCTACACCGTCCAACCCTCTCAGCCTACACCGTCCAACCCTTTAGTCTACACTGCTCAACCCTCCCAGTCTACACAGTCCAACCCTTTATCCTACACCGTCCAACCCACTAAGCCTTCACTGTCCAACCCTCTCAGTCTTCACCGTCCAACGCTCTCAGTCTACGCCCTCCAACCCTCTCACTCTACACGGTCCAACCCTCTCAGTCTTCACCGTCCAATGCTCTCAGTCTACGCCCTCCAACCCTCTCAGGCTACACCCTTCATTCCTCTCAGTCTGAACCGTCCAACCCGCTCAGTCGACACCCTCCAACCCTTTCAGTCCACACCGTCCAAGCCTCTCACTCTACACCGTCCAACCCGCTCAGTCTACAACCTCCAATCTTCCCAGTCTACACCGCCCAAGCTTCTCAGTCTTCACCGCCCAACCCTCTCAGTCGACACCCTCCAACCCTCTCAGTCTACACCGTCCAACCTCTCAGTCTGCACCGTCCAACCCGCTCAGTCCACACCATCTAACCCTTTCAGTCCACACCGTCCAAGCCTCTCACTCTACACCGTCAAACCCGCTCAGTCTACAACATCCAACCTTCCCAGTCTACACCGCCCAAGCCTCTCAGTCTACACCGCCCAACCCTCTCAGTCGACACCCTCCAACCCTCTCAGTCTACACCGTCCAACCTCTCAGTCTGCACCGTCCAACCCGCTCAGTCGACACCCTCCAACGCTCCCAGTCTACACCATCCAAGCCTCTCAGCCTACACCGTCAAACCCTTTCAGTCTACACCCTTCATCCCGCTCAATCTACTACGTCCAACCCTTTCCGTCTATGCCGTCCAACCCTCTCCGTCTACGCCGTCCAGCCCTCTCAGTCTACACCTTCCAACCCTCTCAGCCTAAACCCTCCAACCCTCTCAGCCTACACCGTCCAACCTCGCAATCTACACCGTCCACTCCGCTCAGTCTACAACCTCCAACCCTCCAAGTCTACACCGTCCAAGCCTCTTAGCCTACACCGTCCAACACTCTCAGTCGACACCCTCCATCGTCTCAGTCTACACCGTCCAACCCTCTCAGTCTACACCGTCCAACCCTCCAAGTCTACAGCGTCCAACCCTCTCAGTCTACACCCTCCAACCCTCTTATTCTACACCGTCCTACCCTCTAAGTCTACACCCTCCAACTCTCTCAGTCTACACCCTCCAACCCTCTCAACCGACCACTTAGGTGCTCTTATTTTACGAATAATGACAGTAGTGCTACCCTGTGTCAGATACCAGTCTGCAGTTGGGTGTCAGGTGACAGTTTTAGTTTTATAGTTCTCTTTAGGGGTACGTATATGTAGCCAACAAGCAACAATGCTTTACTTTACATGTCCTATCTTTAGCTGTGGGGTATCTGCGAATCATAAAGACAACATCTACTTTTATAAATATGGGAATGGTGCAGTGTAAACGACAGGATGGTAAGTCATTAAAAAGGAAAAGTGCGGAAGAAACGCCCAACATATAGAGTCTGTCGATGAGCATAATATACCAATAATTTTGAAGGAAACAATCATTTTCTTCATAAAGACAAATGTCGGTTTGGTGAGTCTCGCCCAGCTACGTGCGTGTGTGGTTTGTTGTGAATTAAGGCTCATGTTACACGTAGCTGTAAGGGCTCTACACACGACACCTATAAGGTCGAGGATCAATGGGTTTACCTCAAACACTGATAGTTGATAGGCATGCTGTGTGCAGGCTTTTCTTGAAGCTGTTTGTTGAGAAGACAGACATGTGAACACTTGCCACATGGGAGTACTAACTTAAATTGATTTTTTATTGAAAAACAGCATGACACACACATAATATTGTACACAGACTTCAGGTCATCATGACCTATCATGTTGCATTTATTGTTTTCATGATCATTCAGACCGCAATACACATACTTGTATTACCTTGGAATATCAGTATATGATAATTATATGAAAACTGAACTGAAATGCGGTCATTTCGGTTATTATTGATCTGGTTTTGAGGTTTCATTACGCCTACGGTTGTGACATAAACAGAAATTCGTATACATTCAATCGTAAATCATTATTGTAGGAGTGGTTGGTGGACACGGGATTGCTACATGGCGGAACAGCAGTAGTTGACTCGTGGGTCACCGGCTAGCCATACAGTTTGTCTAGACTTCTTTTCTCTTATGTTTTTTTTTAAAAAATGAACGGTGTAATTTCAGATCAGAAAGAATTCCCCATGGTACAATAAATAAAATATAATTTTTGATCCGTATGATATTTCAACAGAACACCACGTATACTTGACATGGTATCACAGTAGTTGAGAGAACAATACTGCCAATATCCATCGCATTGACCTCTGCATCTCAGTGCTAGAATACGTGTTGTAGATTGCATATGTAGGAACACCATACCCTTGCCGGTGGGTTTCACCGAAATGGTAAAAGTATGCATCACTTCGGTCTCTCCTCCAAAACCAAACCGACTTCTTACAGGTGTTATATGCATTGTTATTTTGTACGCATACCTATTGTGTATTTAGTTACATTATCACAACATTTTTAATATCAATTCGTTTGAACTATAGTGCCGGTCATTAATAAGTTTAAACTATGTTAAAATCGTTTACGTCACATGGTAATTCCAACACTATATATCTTCTCCCTGTAAATAGCCTTCATTGAGAATGAGGCCAGCGAATACATACGTATACTCACACGCAAAAGAAACGCAAAGACGGAACCATAAACTGATACGAGTTTTAGCATGAAGTGAAGCCTGATGGTGTTATCAATATTTTTGGTTGCATTTTGGAAGCCCCCAGTAAAAACGCAACATAAAAAAAGAATCGCCAAAACGCACCATTTCAATGAATATGTAGGTATCATGCACCCATTTCTCCCGAAGTCGAAAATGCACGAACTGTCACGAACTGTAGTTGCTATAAAACTGGGCCGATTCTTGGACCTACCACTCCTTGGTCAACAATGCCACGCTTAACACAAATGCAGAGAAACAAAGCTATCGGACGTTTGGAAGCTGGAGGGTCTGTCCAAGATGTTGCCCGTCATTTCAACGTTAACATAACCACAATTTACCGTCTCCTGCATCGATACAATGCCTAGACCACAGATGACCTTCCTCGGAGCGGCCGTCCTAGGATCACCACACCTCGGCAAGATCGGCAGATTACCCGTCAACACCAGCGACATCAGTTCATAACTGCAAGTGAAAGTGCAGACCATAGGAACACATAATCGTCACATTAGCTGGGACACTGTGATCAGACGTCTGCGTTCCAACAACCGCAGATGTCGCCGACCAGCACGTCATCCTGTTCTCCAACCACGGCATCGACAAGCAGGACTTCTGTGGGCACAGGGTCATCACAATTGGCGTCATCGTGAGTGAAGGCGTGTCATCACCTCTGATGAAAGTCGCTTTTGTGTCTCATATGCAGACGGAAGTCAGAATTTGGCGGCGTCGAGGTGATCATTTCGCTGACAGAAACGTTGTTGAAAGGGGTCCATAGAGTGGACCTAGCGTCATGATATGGGCAGGGATTGGACTTAATGCGAGACTTGGACCCATGTGCTTTCTGAATGTTGGTCAAGGTCGGGGACACGGCGTCACTGCTCAGCGGTATATCGACCACGTGATCATTTTTCCATTTTTTGCACATCAACAACACATTTTCCAGCAGGACAACGCTCGTCGCCAAGTTGCCTGAGCTACCATGGCCTTTCTGCAACAACACAACATCCGTTATCTACCATGACCAGCCCTCAGCCCTGACCTGAACCCCATCGAACACTTGTGGGATGAGGTTCAAAGGCGTCTGCACAATGTGCGCCCAGTCCCTACAACTGCCGATGAACTACGCACAGCTGCTCTGGATGTGTGCAGGAGGATCCCTAGGGACTTCACAAATCGTCGGATCCACTCAATGTACAGGAAATGTGTGGCAGTGATCAATGCTAATGGTGGTCACACCAGGTATTGACTGACATTTTTGGTATTGACCCGAAACTGTGTAAGCCCTTAACATTCGAAAAAACAATTAAGTCATCTGCCTTTTAATCCATTAAACTGTCTTAAGTCAAATTTTAATGTCAATCTTGCCCTATAAGTATTTCTTGTCTTTACTGTTGAAAATAAATAACATGTATACTGCATACTCGACTTGCGTTTCTTTTGTGTGTGAGTCTATTTTCTGTGTTTGTTTAGAAGTAGTTATGTTGAATAGGCATAACATGACGTGATCATATCGCTCAGTACACTGAGACGTGCGTCTTATCGGTGCACTGACATAGTTACACTTACATGTATCAACATGATTCGATCAGTGGCTCCCCACAGTGGGCCTTTTATTTGTTGTTTGTCAAGTTTAAACATGTTTCAATTGGTGTACACAAAGTTATACGGTCTGCATTTCTCTATGAGAACGCTTGTTTCAGGTAAGACATTTATGATATACGATCTATGACTTGTTTGGCATTGCTATGCGTATATAGGTCTCAGCGGGAACAGATTGTTAAGCATCCGTTTCTCTCAGGAGTGTACACTACTTTTATGTGGACCTACTTAAATGTTAGATATATAAATATACAAGTGGTGAACAGCTGTAGTGAAAACAGAGCGGGGTAGTTGATCTACGTATAGACACGGGTATCGGAACATATGTACACCCTACATCCTTCAGTGCCGTGAGATCATTCATATGAAGGTCACATGGTGAGATACATCAGCGAAGTCAACAAATAAAAAAGACAAAACCCTTTCCATATTCATAAGAAATCTCTGCTAAACTCAAATCCTTGCGACATTGGGTCAGATACCATTAATGAATATGTTGATTAGTAAAGACAATCTAGCTTTTTAATGTAAACTGTATTAACATTCCAATACAAGCAGCAAATCTCCGACACACACGTAGGTGCATGCACGTCGCTGTGTATATGAAATAATCTTCAACGTGACGTTAAACCCCACTTCACTTAAGACCGCCTCCCTGGTCTGATGGAAGAGCGTCCGACCGGAGAGTTGTTTTTACCCTGCCTGGCTTAACAAGGTCTAGTCGGCTTAGGAGTCTGAGTGAGGTATTCATGTTAAACTGCGGAGTGATATCTCTGTGGGCTAGCACGAAAATATCGCATTCGTCCGGACAAGTACCAGCAGCCACACATAACTAAGTGCAATATTCACTTCACCTCACCTCAATGCACGCATCACAATAAGGAGATAAACCTACTTTGTTTTTTGCTAAAGCGCTCGGTTCAAAATTATAATAAAGAGGTATCTATTCCACAGTGGGACTACATCAAATTTCAAAACACAGTAGGTTTATCTCCATTCTACCATGACGGTAGACTAACATTTAGTCTCTGAAATCTTATATTACACAATGTCCTTCTTGACTCTAAAAATAAAAAAATCCCTATGCTGTGGAATAGAGCTAGCTTGAGCTGGCTAGACTTGCTTTTGTATGCATTTCTAGATTATTATTTTTTCCAAAAAAAATATATATATTCCACGGTCATGGTGCAGGACTACCATGACGGCAACAACGCTTTGAACAGGGTGCTCTCTTGCAACGCGTAATAACACAGGTGCACATGTCCGCGATCTTAGAACATTCCGAAAAGTGGTCACAGGTAGTTATATATGTAACAAATATTACAAAAGTTCAAGATTAAAAAACACCAAAGTCGTGAGTAGTTCATAATAAGTGTTCAAAACACATAGTTTTTCAAACGAAGTTGACAAATAACACTCCTAACAAAATCCAAAGAGAGATGTTTTAACTTCTATCAAACTGTTGCACACTGTTGAACACTGTGGACTTGGCTGTCGTTTCTCGGAAATTTGTGAGAGAGGTATTTCTTGGAAATCGAACATGCCATCATTTCTATGGTAGGGGTGACGGGTACTAGAAAAAAGGTTTTAAAATGCTAAACGAATATATTTCTACAGCAAACTTTATGAATTAACATTCTAATATACACTTAATATGTCTAGAAGTTATTAGTTAGATAGCAATTACCCCAAGTAAGCAATAATAACATCAAAGTAAATGCCTCTCTACCCCGAACTTGGATGTGGCAGAACTTTACCTAAATCACGGTTACTCACACCTCACAGCTGTCAATGGCTGACAATCATGTGTTTACATTAACTTGATCTAGTTAAAAGAAGCAAGATGACAACCCCGATCTATGATGTGGTTCAACATTTACCTAGAGATTTACTGGGCTTGATCGAGCCTGCTGGTACATCCATATGATTACTAATGGAACTGAGTATGACTGAACAGCCGCTGTTTAGGCTGCAGACGAGCCGGATATTTTGAAACGAGGAATCTGCATGGTGTGACCGGTCAATTTCAAGATTTCACGGATCCAACGCCAAATAGTGACAGAACTTAGACATTTCTGGTCCGGAAATAGAAGGTCGTGTATAATTTCCATAATTGTGCGTGTTCTGAAATGAATTTCATCAAGTTTGATAAGCTGTCACTTCAGTTGGGACATTGTTTTCGTGGACTTTCGAAAGGGAGTGTTTTCTGATGGACTTTCAAATTCCCTCCTGCCAAATTCTAATGGTGGTGGTTGACGGAGATGGCAATGGATATCGATCAGAAAAAATGTTTGTAAACACCATATTGTCACGAATAAAATGTCTTCAAACACAATTTATTATGTTATATTTCACTTTCATTGTCGGTTGTTTCAATATGAAAATACCTGTTCGTGGGTTTCAGAAAAAGTTACCAAACAAATGAATAATTAGTATTTTCTCAACAAAATTTATCAGGTATCACTCTTTAACTTATTTTGAATGTGTGAATCTTTGAATTATGCCTCCCCACCCTGAAATGAGAACCGTCCTAACGTGTCCCGGTTGTCACTGTATCTGCACTGCACTCTCAGATATGGCTGCCAAAGAAATTGTTAACAGTAACAGTGCTGTTAAAGAATTACAGGAAACCAGAAGACAACCCAGTATTGATGCACAGTGTGATGCTGTTCAACATTAACACGTTGACTAACTGTCCCTGCTAATGTGATGTTGTTTTTTTCAAACAATTTTTATAATGTTATATTTTACTTCATTGTCGGTTGTTTCAATGAGGAAATAGCTTAAATTGTT
The DNA here is from genome assembly GCF_023055435.1 of Haliotis rufescens. Taxonomy (NCBI): domain Eukaryota; kingdom Metazoa; phylum Mollusca; class Gastropoda; order Lepetellida; family Haliotidae; genus Haliotis; species Haliotis rufescens. Next base: position 594,642 of record NW_025963783.1, read on the forward strand.
CCGATTCTGGTCACCATAGAACATTTATCTAACAGTTTCATAAACATTTCATTTGTATGCAAAAGATATGCCTTCGTTAAATCGTTTAATGTCATCATCGAAGCAGTCAGGGTTGCGGCCTAGAACGCCCCAAACATCCGATATCAAACTACCGTATTTCCTCTATTTGACACTATCCGCCGTCTATTAATTTCGCGAGAGCCCTTGACAAAAACCCGGAGAAACTTTACACCAACTGAAAGAAGAGGTGTGTGAGGTATTTAATGACCATGCCCGTGACAGTGACAGTGACTGTAAGTTCACACCAAGCGATATTGTGAATACTCACCGTCTTAGATCAAGTACAGTAAATCGCCCCAGTCCGGTTATTGTTCGTTTCACGTCGTTAGACTTGAAAATCAGGGCGATTGCGCTCCGTCCAAAGCTTAAAGAGAATGGTTACGGAATCGCAAATGACTTGACTATAGCTCAACGGAAGACGCTACAGGAGCTACGACGTAACAATAAGCGCGGATATTACAAGAAAGGGGTTCTTGTGGTTGAACATATGCAGACTACAGATAGACGTCATGAGTCTCCACCAGGCCACCCAGACACAGACCAGGCGACTTCAAAGACTCCGCCCAGGGCGGGTGTGCCAGCTAGTGTCCGAAACCCACAGAATGAAGATGATTTTCGCAGATAGGGGTGTGGCCAAGGCCGTAACTGTAACTCTAATACCAGACTAACCACTTCTTTTGTATTCTGGAACATTGCTGGACTACAATCGAAGCTCCACGATACTGACTTTATCTCATTCATACACCAATTTGATGTCATCAGTTTATGTGAAACATGGTCATCCCATAGTGATAGTCAACTATGTTTCCCCGGATATATTACTCACTCCATCCCAGCTGAGCAAATATCATTTTTTGGGCGACTGTCAGGTGGTCTGGTTGTTTTGATAAAACAACACCTAGTCCAATATGTGAAAGGTTGTGTGACCGGTCCCAACGGAATTTTCATCGTACTGGACAAGCGCTTATTTTGTTTGGGAAAGGACACCATTGTAGCTTGTGTATATGTCCATCCTGAGGGCTCAACCTGGTATAAATCGGCTACAACGAAGTGTGGTATAAGTTTATTCTTTGAATCACTACTTGACGTGTTACAACGATTTGGAGACTAAAGTATTTTGATTGGTGGCGACCTTAACTCTAGAACTGGCACAGATCCCGACGGAATTGAATGTGACATTGCCGAAAGGCTTGGGATTGATGATTTTTCGGACATTTATGATAATATTGATATTAAGAGACATTCGTGTGATTCAAAAGTTAATAATTTTGGTAAAGTGCTATTGAATGTTTGTAGTGCTTTAAATTTATATATTTGTAATGACCGATGTGGTTCGGACGCTGGGAAAGGAGACTTTACATTTATAAGTCATATTGGACAGAGTGTTGTTGATTATATCATAACAGGCCCTGACTTGTTTACATCATGTGACCGCTTCGATGTCCTATCTAGGTCAGATTCAGATCATCTGCCTGTTGCGTGTTCATTTGTGTCACGTGATATGGCTTCTGTGGGTGCTAGCTTATGTAATGCACGAGATGTGCGTGACAACTCCCGTTATGTGTGGAATGAAGATAAAGTGTCAACATTTAGAGATGTATTACTTTCTGACAAGTCAGCTTCAGTGTTTGATCAGTGTAATGAACATATTTTATCTGGAAAATTTGATGATGCTGTAACTTTATTCTCAGATTTATTAGGTAATGCAGCAGAATGTATGCGTAAGTTTTGCCCATCTGCTTGGTTAGTCGATAAGCAACCTTGGTTTGATAAAGAGTGTGAATTTCTTAGATTTGAAAAGCAAAGACTGCTTAAAGTTTATAGACTACTTGGGGATCATTTGGCACTTTCAAACTATCTACATGCAAGAAATAAATATACAAATATACTCCATAACAAAAGAAAAGCCTACCAAGATAAAATTCTTAGTAATATGGTGACAGGCATACACAACAGCAAAATATTTTGGTCACAATTGAAGCTACTCTCTGGTGAGGGAAGGAGACGCTCTCCTAATATAGAACTAGGAGATTGGTATCAGCAGTTTAAGAACTTATTTGGTGAATACTCTTCTTCAGAGGTTGAGGAGAATTTAGTTTTTGACGATGTTAATTTTGACGAAACAACTCAGAGTATTCTTGATTCCCCTATTTCACAGGATGAAGTGCTTGATGCGATTTCAGGATTGAAAAAATAATAAAGCTGCGGGAGATGATGGACTGATAGCAGAAATGTTTAAGTCTTCTCCTGATGTTCTGGTTCCTTTTTTGACATTCTTCTTTAATGCTATATTTGATTCTGCATATTTTCCCTCATCTTGGGCTGTTGGCCACATTGTTCCTATATATAAGAAAGGCGATGCCAATTCTCCCACTAATTATAGGGGTATCACTATCTTAAGTGTATTCAGTAAACTTTATATTTCTATTTTAAACAGAAGACTTCAGTTTTGGTCGGAATCCTATGATAGACTAGTAGAGTCTCAGGCTGGTTTTAGGAGTGGATATTCCACAACTGATAATATTTTTGTTTTAAATTCAGTAATAGAGAAATATTTGGCTAAGAAACGAGGTGTGATTTATGCCTTGTTTGTTGATTTTGCCAAAGCCTTTGATTCCATAGATAGATCCAAATTGCGTATGGTACTATACAAAAATGGTATTTCTCCGAAAATGTTCTGTTGTATACAGTCAATTTATAAACAAGTTTTGGCATTGGTCAAATACAATAACTCATTTTCTGATATGTTTAGCTGCCGTAAGGGAGTTCGTCAAGGATGTGTCCTTAGTCCCATTTTGTTTGCCTTGTTCATAAATGATCTTGCCATAGATATTGAATCCAGTTGCGCACATGGTATCCAATTTCATCCAGATGTAGTTCAATTGTTTTTATTACTTTTCGCAGATGATGTCATTCTCATAGCAGATACTGTTTATGGTCTCCAGAAAAGAATCAATGTGTTAGAATGTTATTGTAAAGATTATTCATTAACAGTCAATATTGATAAAACTAAAGTAGTAGTTTTTAAAAATGGGAGTGTTCTTTCAAAATATGAAAAATGGGTTTACGATGGAAAATTGTTGGAATGTGTAACTACATATAAATACCTTGGTGTATTATTTTTTCGAAATCTATCTTGGAGTGCACATATATCTAATGTTGTTAATCAAGCTAAAAAGGTTTTGTTTAAGCTTTTGAAGTCCCTACAGCTAATTAAACCTACTCCTATGAATATTTTCTTTAAAATTTTTGATGCTAAAGTTGTGCCAGTACTTCTTTACGGTGCAGAAGTTTGGGGTTTATCTTTATCGTTTTGCGAGGAGATTGAAGTTGTTCATACACTTGCTTGTAAACGTATTATGGGAGTTAAGTCAGCAACTTCCAATCATGTTGTGCGTGGAGAGTGTGGGAGATACCCTTTGTATATCTATGCTTTCAAAAGATGCTTGAATTATTGGTGTAAGATTTTAAAGATGCCCGATTCGCGTTATCCACGAAAAAGTTACAATATGCTTGTGCAGCAGGCCATAGCAGGTAAGACTAATTGGGCCTCTAGAGTTAAATTACTTTTGTACGCCTATGGCTTTGGCTACGTATGGGAAAATCAGCATCTTGTTATTTCTATTTCATTTATTGATGAGTTCATACAAAGATTAAAATGCTCTTATGAACAAGATTGGCATTTTGCTTTGACCAATAGCCCCAAGTATTCATCATATCTTTGTTATAAATTTAGGTTTAGCAGGGAATTTTATTTATCGGCTATTACAATCAATAAGTTTGGCGTTGCACTGGCACGTTTTAGAGCTAGCTCCCACTCGCTCCACATAGAAACCGGGAGATATTTTGGTATCCCAAGACAGCGAAGGTTATGTATGGGTTGTAAAACAGGCTATGTTGAGTCTGAATACCATTTTGTATTGGTTTGTGAAAAATATTATGCTCTCCGAGTGACATATATTCCTCAAAAATATTATGTAAATCCATCAATAGAACAATTTTACATACTTATGTCGTCTCTGCATCAGTCAACAATTAGAAGTCTGGCTTGTTATATTTACCACGCTTTTAAGTTAAGGAATTCATTTTTGCAGAAGTAATATTCTTTATCTATGAATGCCTTGCTGTTGTGTATTTAGGTGTACACAGTTGTATTTTTATACATGTCTGGTGAACCGAATTGTACTATGGGCCGCTGGCCCACTCATGTACTGAATAAACAGATTAGACTCGGCGTGTATTAGAGACCTGTCTGGTATTAGAGACCCAGCGTGTATAAGAGGAAATATAGATATGTTTTACAGTTCATATGGGGTGATCGATCGGCAGCCATTTTCTGTGAATCGATATGTAGGCTATCTATGTATTCATACTCACGTTTTTTTGTGAAAAGGCTTAATATATTTGAAAGGGGTTTCCGTAGCAAAAAGAAAACCTCTTTTTAACCAATAAGAATCAAGCATTCAACAATGTCATGGTAGAATATGGCGTCACGTATTTTCCATTGAATACGTGAACACCCTTGAACACACAAACTTTACCTGTTATCAGATCTGGGTTATGAGACCCGCATATCCAGCAAACCTTTTGCACTATACAAATACACCCTCCAACCCTCTCACTCTACACCGTCAGCCTACTCAGTCTATACAAATACAAACTATAAATAGTACATACCCAACCTGTTTTCTCTACAGCTTTCAATATGCAGTCTACACTACATAAAATTGATTGCATTAAGCGACGGTTCAGTGTAGATATCAAACTGGAGAAGGAATGCATGATATGTTGTGACAAGCAGCAGATTAACATAAACAGCAACAGGTAATAGATGGGGTGCTCCCGGTTTCTCAACATTCCTTAAAACAAGATAGACACAATTTTATGGATAACAACTTCTTTAATACGGTGAAAAGCGACGTTTCGGTATATAGATCCTATAGTTGCTTGACAACGGTATAAGGATCTCTTACCGAAACGTCCCTTTTCACCGTATTAAAGAAGTTGTTATCCATAAAATTGTGTCTATCTTGTCATCCGTCAACTTCTATGTAATGCCTATCAAACAATTTCAAACAAACCCAGTCAGACGTAGAACAATAGAGGGATTAGTTTGGGAACACCGTGTTCGCCAATTAGCACTTATGCCAGGGTCTTATAATAACTGTTTTTTTGTCATTTTGGCCAATGTATTTGGTGAAATGATCAGAGGTTTGGACTGCAGACTGAGTATTGCCGTAGCGAAAGTGTTAACCTATTGATCAGAAGAGCTGCTGCCTTGCCATTGGTTCCTCTAGCC